>NC_081347.1:52036565-52271645 GCF_029784015.1 Lycium ferocissimum
AAACAATTTACCATTTGGCATTGAAAAAAATGGGTAGAATTTTTTTAAAGCCACATGACCTTTTTTTAATTAAAAAATAAGATAAATGATTTAAAATAAAATTCCGTTAGCGAAAATGGTATATTTGCACTATTTATGTAAGGGTAGAGACATATTTACACTATTTTGTAACGGTAAGGGTATATATACAACACTTTTTAAATGGGGGTACACCTCCTCTAAATTCCAAAATTGAGGGGTATATTTGCACCTTTGCCCTTTGCAATTTAATCTAGGCATTTGCTACCACCTTATTATAGATGAAAAAAGGGAATAACACAATTCAATGGATAAAATTTTATGAAGTTAAAAAGGGAGATGAATGCGAAGTACACTGCTAATTTTAGAAAAACTTCATTCCTACAGAAAAAACACATTAGACTTATATCATCAACATTAATTAGGGAAACTCCTCGTACAATAGAAAAAATACCTAATATATATATATATATATATATATATATATATATATATATATATATATATATATATATACATATGAGTTTTGCTAACCTACGACATAACGATTGTAGATTAGAATTGTACTCACTTTTTGATTCTCTAAAATACCCCTGACACCTCATTAAAATGTAAAATTTCAGGGACTTTTTTGTCTTTTCATCCTCACCCAATTTTCCTTCTTCCCCATTTTCCACCCTTCTCTACCTCTCTGGATATCCAATTACAGATTCAACCCATTTTCCTAATTCTAGTTTCCTTCTTGATAAACTGAAAATGGCATTCTAAAATTGAGATTCACTCAACTATTTGATCAATACTCTCAAGGGTATGTATTTTTTAGAAAATCCAACTCAATCATCCTTCATTTTTTACTTTTCACGCTCTTGCTGAATATTTATTCTCTTCTCATGTATAGAGACGGATGCAGTTCAATTTTAATTCTCCTACACAAGTTTATTTTCTCCGTGCACTTTTATTTGTTCACTTTTGACTTTTCATGTTCTTTAAGAAATTTTTCATATTCTTTAAGAATTAACAAATCCTATGTGGATATATGTCATAGTACTGAATATTTATTCTCTTCTCATGTATACACGTGTGCACTTCAATTTTAATTCTCCGATACATATTTATTTCCTCCGTGCACTTTTACTTGTTCACTTTTGACTTTTTACGTTCTTGCTGAATATTTATTCTGTTCTCATGTATACATGTATGCACTTTAATTTTAATTATCCGACACATATTTATTTTCTCCGTGCACTTTTACTTATTCACTTTTGACTTTTCACGTTATTTAAGACTTAATAAAAAGAAGTATTCCCACCATCCCATATTTCTTGGCCACATTATATTTTCTTCTCATGTGTACACGTATGCACTTCAATGTTAATTCTCCGACACATTTATTTCCTCTGTGCACTTTACTTGTTCACTTTTGACTTTTCACGTTCTTGTTAAATATTTATTCTCTTCTCATGTATAGACTTATGCAGTTCAATTTTAATTCTCCTACACAAATTTATTTCCTCCGTGCACTTTTACTTGTTCACTTTTGACTTTTCACGTTCTTTAAGAATTAATAAATCCCACGTGGATATATGTCATAATCGAATATTTATTCTCTTCTCATGTATACACGTGTGCACCTCAATTTTAATTCTCCGACACATATTTATTTCCTCCGTGCACTTTTACTTGTTCAATTTTGACTTTTCACGTTCTTGCTGAATATTTATTTTCTTCTCATGTATACATGTATGCACTTCAATTTTAATTATCTGACACATATTTATTTCCTCCGTGCACTTTTAGGTGTTCAGTTTTGACTTTTCACGTTATTTAAGAATTAATAAATGAAGTACTCCCTTCGTCCCATATTTCTTGGCCACATTACTTGATTTTTTAGGTTCTTTAAGAGTTAATAAATGAAGTACTCTCTTCAACCCATATTACTTGGCCACATTAATATACTCGACTTTTCACGTTCTTTAAGAATTAATAAAAATGGAGTACTCCCTTCGTCCAATATTATTTGGCCACATTACTAAAAATATATGTCTATTTTTCTATTCTATATTTTTCTTCTTCTTCTTCTTCTTCTTCTTCTTCTTCTTCTTCTTCTTATATATAAACGCCCAAGGTGGACGAACACAACAACAATAAGTTGTACAAAAAGCAACTGAAATTATACTCTAAGTAGGGACTAACATGTGTACATTTTAGAAGTTGACCATTAATTCTACGTCTTGTGTGTTTACTTTTTAAGTCCCTGCAGGTCCGCAATATCTTAATTATCCTTTCATTTCCTTCATTTGGCATGTACTCCCTCTGTCTCAATTTAAGTGTCTACGTTTGACTAGACATAAAGTTTAAGAAATAAAGATAGACTTTCAAATCTTGTGGTTCTAAATTAAAAATGTGTATAATATAATAAAATATAATATAATAAAATATCCTTTGAATCTTGTGATTATAAACTTGACATGTAAGATATTTGAATTGTCAACTTACTAAATATAAAAAGAGGCAGACATAACTAAAATAAGATAAATTTTAACAACAATTGAGAAATTAAGGGGAAAAATAAGATGAAAAGAAAAAAAATATAGAGACTCACTAAGGAGAATCGCGGTATCCTTTGCATATAAAGACTAACTAAATTGAGTAACCAAATTAATCATGTTGGGCTTTGTGCATCGCACAGATATAGTTTGCTAGTATATATATATATATATATATAAACTCCTACTTAAATGAATAGCAATCAATGAACATTTATGGGTTCCGATAATGATTTCAAATTAATACAAATAATCTGAATTCATAATCAAATATTTATAAAAATATTCGATGAATATTTTAATATATATCATAATATATGAGCAAAAGCTATTAGGTTTTCACAAACCTGTAGTTAATACACTAGATCCGCCAGTGAGGATGACTGAAAAGACAGACACAGAAGACTGAAGAGGTAAATAAACTTAGACACGTAATTCTATTATTTTATCAAGTTTACTAATTTCCTATAAGTACAACTTGTGAAGCTATGTTGTGCACTATTGTTGCTGCGAGAGACCAAACGTTGGAAAAAGTTGGAAGACAGAACACTGACAAGCTAGTAGTCTATGCATCTGATCAAACCCATTTTTCTTTCCAAAAGGCTGTTAAGATTTCAGGGATAACACCTGAAAATTTTCGTGCTATTGTAACAACAAAGGCTACTGAGTTTGCTCTATGCCCAGAATCACTAAGTGCAACAATCCAAGAAGATATAAAAGTTGGATTAATACCCTTGTTCTTGTGTGCAACTATTGGAACTACTTCAACAACTGTTGTTGATCCATTGAAGTCACTTTGTGAAATTGCTAAAGAATATAGAATTTGGGTACATGTTGATGCTGCCTATGCAGGAAGTCCATGCATTTGCCCTGAATTTCAACATTTTCTTGATGGTGTTGAAAATGCAAACTCTTTCAGGTATCGTACTTTATTTTTAAGGTTATTACTCCTACTGGGTGATTACTGCATTTATTTTTAAGTGATCTCATTTTATGTTGTCAAGGGGGTCGTTTGCTTGGTGGTTAGAAAGTGAATTATTCATATATTAAAATAAGCATAATTAGTACTCCTACATGTTTGGTAGCATCTTACACTAATAGAAAAAGAGGGTTTTCCCACCGACATTCAGTGAGAAATTTGTGCTATAAAACATGATTTTCCCACCTTATTCCTGCCGAACAATCTCACTGGAAAAATGCATGGTGAGAAACAGGTTCCCATTGAAATCTTTGAAAAAAATTCATAATTTTTTCATGTAAAAATTATACTCCCTCCGTTTCAATTTATGTGAACCCATTTGACTGGGCATGGAGTTTAAGAAAATAGAGAAGACTTTTAAACTTGTGGTGTTAAATGAGTCACATATATTTTGTGTGGCTATAAATCATTGCATAAAGGTAAATTGTTTCCAAATATAGAAAGAGGTCATTCTTTTTGGCACGGACTAATAAGGAAATAGGTTCACATAAATTGAAACAGAGGGAGTACTATTTATTGTTTTCCCACCAACATTCAGTGGGAATAGCCATTGAAAAATTTTCAGTAGGAAAATAGTGATTTTTTAGTAGTGTTAGTTGCTATTTATAAAACTCAACACACCAAGTATGTTTTTGGTTGCCAGTTCACAATCTCACATAAATAAAACATGTATAAGTTATGAGTCAGTTTATGTATTAATTTATGCCGGATAGAAGATGGATTGACTAATATATGAATTAGTAATACATGAATAATTAAATCCTGCGAAACTAATCCCTGCATTATTAAAACTTACATAACTCTTTAACCAGTAACCAAACGACCTCTCAGTGTATAAAAATTAAACTTCTTTAATATTTTATTGATGGTGTTGAAAAACTTGCTCTTACAGCCTTAATGCATACAAATGGTTATTCTCCATCTTGGATTGTTGCTGCCTTTGGGTGAAAGATCCATTATCTCTTACAAAAGCCTTGTCAACAACACCTGAATGCTTAAGAAACAAAGCCACCGAATCCCAACAAGTGGTTGATTATAAAGATTGGCAAATTACTTTAAGTCGCAGGTTCAGATCATTGTAAGTTGTGGCTTGCGTTACGAAGTTATGGTATAGCCAACCTCAGAAATTTCATAAGAAGTCATATAAAAATGGCTAAATATTTAGGACTTGTAGCAATGGATGAAATGTTCGAGATTCTGGCTCCTGGAAATTTCTCTATGGTGTGTTTTAGGGTATCACCATTAGCACTTCAGATAAAGACTAAAATTCTTGGTGAAGACCAAGTGAACAAGTTCAACGCAGAGCTTTTAGAGTCCATATCTGGTAATATACACAGACTCATGCATTGGTGGGAGGAGTTTACATGATCCGTTTCGTCATTGGTGCACCTCTGACTGACTATCAACATATTGTGATGGCTTGGGAAGTTATTTGTAACCATACGAATGCCATGCTAGACGTCAAATCAACAAAGACAATTCAATGATATATAATCTTTTCATCATATCTTTCTCTTCTATGATCCGTCATTTTCATCATGTGTGCTTTTTCACACAATGTTTTCTTTTACCTCGTAAGAGATTTTCATCATGTGTGCTTTTTCACACAATGTTTTCTTTTACCTCGTAAGAGATTTTTCATTTTTGAAAAATGATTTTCTTTAGCCGAGGGTTTATCAAAAACAGCCTCTACCCCACAAAGATAGGGGTAAGTTTTAATTACACCGCACATTCCCCAGACTTCACCTGTGGGATCACACTACTATCTTCTTGTTGTAAGAGATTTATTATTTCTGCCTGTTAGGGTTCGTTTAATTAGTTTATGTCTAGTTATTTGGAAATTGTAATGTATAACACTGTAAGGATTGCAATACGAGGAATAATAATATTAGTGTAAGGATCGTATTTCAGTGAATTATAATAAATGGATTGTTATATAGAGATTCCTAATTTAACAACATTTTTGTGTTCAGATAGATACAAAGATCAACACGTGCCCATTCGACCTACTCTTATTATGCCCACCAACCCAACCTCTCACACCTCTTTACTGAGACATCTATGCTTAGCCTCTTCACATGCTCAAATCATCTCAGCCTCATGTCCCTCATCTTGTCCACCAAAAGGCGTTTTGGTGGTACCTTCTTATCACACAATGGGACTCTCATGATTGAACTTTGTAATGGTTTTTAGATTCTGAATAAACTTCCTCTTTAAAACCAACAACAAAAAGAATCCACACTGGGAATAAGTCCAAACTCTGTTTCGCATTAATGAGAATAAAGAAATTAAGAATTGAAGTAAGTTATCAGGGCGGGTAACTTAAACATCTATTATAAATATATAAGGATTCAAAATCCATAACTAATTTCTTGCAATACAAGTTCATCATCACTCTGTTCTTCCCTAGTAGGTGAAGGAATATCTTCTGGATCTCTTTTGGGCCTTACCCACCTACCATAAGAATTACACTCTAACCCCTTGTGGGCCAATTGGTACCAACAAGTAGGAATTCTCAACACATCTACAAGCATATCACAAGCCTTATTCACTAGAGCCACATCCCTTTTAGCATTAGACCTAAAGGTTGAACTAGTACTAACAAAACCATCTACTAAATGAAGGTATGTCTCAAGCATATGAATCCCTATGAAATTAAACCCTCTTTTCAAATAAGGTGAAGACCTAACATCAAGCTTCAATTCAGCACCAACATGTGTGTAAATCCACTCTAATGACCCGGTAAAATCGTCGAATTTTTGTAAACTTTCATTCAGAACTATTCCAGGCATTCGAGGGACTAAATCTTGTTTCACTGTAACGCGTAAAATTTTGACTCCCATTTGGTAAAGCTCGTCTCGAAATGCAATATTTCCAACTCTTGGGGATGCAAATGAAATAACACTAATTGGAAGTTTTGGAAAATTTGCTGCTGATTCATAAGCATTTAAGAGAGCAAGTGCACCCCCTAGGCTATGTCCTGTTATTGTGAGGCTAACTTCTTCTCCTTTGCTTTTGTAAAAATCCACCAATGATTTCAATTCTTTCATGACTTGTTCTGAGGCACTTGATTTGTTGTATCTAGTTGAATCACTCTTAGATGTGTAAATACTAAGAAAACCATGTTCAACTTTTGAGTCCATATGCCCAATTGGCTCTAATTTCCTCTGCATATTTTCGTACCATTCTGAAGGTGTCACAGTGCCTCTCCATGCCACAACAACGTCTCTCCTCCCAATTCGTCGCGATTCTTCGTCGTCACTCACCGCCACAAAACCAATCCAATTTGAATCTTTGCTCCATGTATATGTCAATCTTGATCTTTCAAGCCATTGAGGCATATCAATGTGTGACATAGCATAGATGTACTTGGTAACTTTGTATCCACTCTTGCTAAGGCCTAACTTGTCAAACAATTTGTGACTATTGTACATGCAACTTCCACAATACTCCGAGAATGAGTCGAAATCTAATGCATCATAAGTTGCTTGAGCAAATTCACCATATTTGACGATTTCACGACGAAGCAATGGGTGGAGTGGATCAAGAAGACCTTCCCATTCTTGAACACCATGAATGTCGCGCCATCGATCAGATATATCCTCTTTAGGGGACATGGTAGGTGTGTTGGCCTTGTCTTCATGAATGTTTAAAGTGTTCCAATTAGACTCATGAGTACTAGGAGGATTAATCTTTTGGTATGGTTTTTGAATGTTTAGAAGGTTTGACAATGTTTCACCAAGTCTATTTGATTTCTTTGAGGTTTTAACATCTTGGTAGGCATAGACCATAGGAACTCTATTTTTGTTTAGTTGGTGGTTGTGTTGGTGGATATGTGTGGCAAGGAGGTGGTGGGGGTGGTGGATTGCTTTCATGGTGGCTTGAAAATACGGAGGAAATCTAAATGAGAATTGTGATCTAATTGTGGTAGGAACTTGGATTTATTATAGTAATATTTATATGATGTGGGGTGGTCGGAAATTGTCAAAGAAAGAAAAAGAGGATTTTTCAATATTCAAAAGGATTTTTCAATATTCAAAAGGGAGCAGCCATTTTGAGTGTTTGACTCACTTATTTAATTTCAGATCGACAGCCATAATTATCACGCGTGAGATAAGAAGAACGGAGTCTTTCGGTGTAAGAGACTCATAGCTTGTTTGAGTAAGTTTTCAAAATTTATTTATTTTGGAAAATATTTTATATCCGTAGTAGTTTTTGAAAAAAATATTTTGAAAAGTACCAGTTTGTGTTTGATTAATTAACTTGAAAATACTTTTGTCACTATTTTGCAGTAATTAGTGCTGGTCAATATAAGATATCAAAGGCGCTTCTGGAAAACAAAAAAGCTATTTTTTAACTTCTGACAATTTATGCTACTACTCAAAAACACTCATTATTTTCTTAAAGTTTGGCTAGACGGCTTAATTTTTAAATAAGCACTTTAATGACAATTTAGCTTCCTAGAAGTTTGGTCTAACAAGCTATTCAAGTATTCGTTCAATACATAAGAGTTAGACCACATGTAATGTAAGTCAAAATATTTGTACTTACGAACATTTTAACTATTTGAATACTAAAACGGTTAAACTCTCTAAATAATGTTCTTTTGCCTCAATTTATTTGGCACACTTTTCTTTTTTATCCATTCATAAAAAATCATCTTTCTATATTAAAAAATATTTTAATTTTAAAAAAATTTGTTTTACCTTTAATGAGAAGATTTCTAGACACGCAAATATTTAAGACTTATTTGACCAAAAATAATAGTCCTCAATTTTTTTCTTAAACTCTATTCTCAATCAAACGGGATCACATAAATTGGAATGGAGTGTTAGATGTTTTAACAACCGAGTACTATTTTAGAATATGAATCATCTAAATCCTAGTTATATGTATTTTCATATTGATGGGATGGATAAGATTCATACACTTTTAACTAGCAGAGATTTTAGGTTCGAGTCTTGAGTATGAGAAAAATCCTATAAAACATAATAAGTAAATAACAACATAAACATTTAATTTTTTAGGTACGAATAGGGTAGATCAATTTCTTTACATTCAAACAAAACAATTAAATGTAGTAATATACTTCTTCCACTTTTTTTTTTTTTTACTTGTTCAGGTTTTATTTTGTACTTTTCTTAAGAAATTATTGATTAAGTGTTTATTTGACTCATTTTTGTTATTATAGTACTTTGAAAATCTAAATTTGACTACTAATATTTCAATTAGTTCTAGAAAGTGATTACCCAGTGGTAAGAATAAAGTTAAAAAAAAAAAAAAAAAAACAAGTAAATTGCTTTCAATTTGCTAAAGTAAATAAGTAAAAAAAAAAAAAAATCTCTTTTTTAATATACTTAACAAGTAAATAAAAAACGTAGATTACTAAATTTATTTTTCCAAGAAATCAGTCAAATGAATATTAAATCCAAACTCTCTTATGTATAGAATGCTCAAGCACATCTTTATATATGTGTTCTCTTCACATTCACGTGTGACAAAATACATCATACCTTAGTTTGGCTGAGAGAAAAAAACGTGTTTAGCCGAAATCAGCAAGGGTAGTGCTCTTCATGTGCTGCTGCTGCTGCCTTTAATCAAACTTTGACAATGACTTTTGTACTTTGTTAGGCTTGTCTTAATAGCGGCCGATTTAGATCAGACGTAACCGGTTCACAAATTTCACCAAGTCCTGTTCAAATTTCTGCATATAGGGATTGCAAGCGGTGAGGGACGGTGTGGCTGATAGGCAAAATCTGTCTAAATCCACAAAAACTTCAAGTAGTAATTGCACGGTTTGCTCTTTCTTTAATTGTTGGCCTTCAAATGGACTAGTCTTTATTTTTTACCTTTCAAAATCGAACTTACGCTTAGGGGCATAAGTTCTTTAATGGTGGGGGCATAACTTGTGGATATTATGATGTGTAACTTACGCCCCTCTAAGCTTAAGTTCGATTTTGAACAATAAAAATTAAACACGAGCCCATTTAATTTGAAGGCCAGCACAAAATAGGGGCAAAAGTGCAGATAACCCAAACTTCAACCTACCCAGCATCGGCCTTCATAACATAATTTGATGGTTTCAACCAAACACCAGTGTACGGGGCAAATTCGTAGACACCAAGTGGACGTATCAAAAGGTGACATGTGGAGATTGTGACATGTCATATTCGAGTCAACAAGCGAGGGGCTTCGAGAAAGCATACGACATTCCAGAGAAGTAATTTGTTAACCGTTACGGAGACAGAAGCTATAAAGGGCCCAGACAAGAATGTCATCTCACCGGTCAAACGTCATTCAATGTACAACCGTTACAAGAAGACTTTGTACCTTCCACGGAATAGTAATAAGCATTATTTCTCTCTTTATTGCTCATTATTACTATGGCATTAATTTGTATTATTGATGGGAGCATAATTCATGGAATGTGTACCCCTTAGCCCAAGTATAAATAGGATCTATCTATTCATTATAAGGACACGAAATCCAAGAGTTATACACGACATACATTTCACACTTGCATTGTTCTTAGGTTTCTTTAATATCCTAATTCGGATCCAACAAGCACCAAATTAGTTGCTTGTTCGGAGCCACCAGTTCAAAGTTACATCAAGGCTCAGGCTATTCATAACTTTTTACATTGCTTATACTTCGTTCATATCAATTTTAATTACAAATTACATTACTTTTCTGGTCACTTTGGTCCACGTGCCCTTGACCACAAACACAAATTCAACTGAACTGTTTTCCACGTAAATAGTTTGGAGCCCATCGTGGGGCCAGGATAACTGTGGTATCATTGTGACCCTATTAATAATACTTATTTAGATCTTGCTGCTAGATTCGATTTCTGTAGATATGACGATCACTACTGACGACCAAACTCATCTCACTACCGGGAACAACGATGGAGCAACTACCCTAAAAAACGGTCTAAATCGACAGTTTATAGAGGAAACAACACCTACTAACGAAACCCCCAAAGAAGCGATGCAGATCGTGAGGGAGCAACAGTGGTCAATGATGAAGGAGATGAAATTCATGAGGAAAACTATCTCAACACTTTCTGGTAGCCCAAACGCCAGAGTTATGAGGCCCGTAGGAACACCACCAACATCATCTGTCGGAAACAATACACCAGTGGAGACCGAATGGAGGGTAGAACCATTAGGAATGGAGACGCATACGGGGAGCGAGTCCATCCTAGATAATCCTTTTCGGGCACAAGTCTTGCAATTTATGAAAGATAAGATGAACAAAAGCGCTAAGAAAGAGGAAAAGAACGCAAAGGAGCTTCAAGCCGGTATGGATCAAATCCCGGGGGCTCCACCTGTAGCTGAGGGTCCGGATGTAAAAAGTAAGTTCAGTTAGCTTACAAACCAGAAGTTTCCTTGTAGTTGATCCCAAAGAGATTTAAGATGTCAGACATCCCCAAGTATGACGGGACGACAGATCTGCATAAACACATAACGGCCTACACTATGGTCACGTCAAGGGAAATGACCTAAAACCAAATGACATTGAATCGATCTTGATCTAGAAATTCGGCGAGACATTGGTTAAAGGGGCTTTAACTTGGTGTTGACATAAATCCATGTGTGAAGTTTTGATGATTGACAAAGTGAATGTACGAAGCATAGAAACTATATTTACAACAAGTCCATAGACATGTTCCATTGCAACAAAACAACATAGACAAATGCATACGTATAGACACAAACACAGATTGCAAAATATGTGTGTGTAAATGCAAAGACAAGTAAGCAATGAAGATTAGAGGAACAGATATAATGAAGATGAAGTGAAGAGGTGAAGTGACTCAGTAAAGAAGCACTTCAATGAGAAGTAGAATAAGTGTGAAAGCTTGTTCTATACAAAAGAGTCATCATAAGTAGAAGATCGATAATTACAGGTCATCACGTGTAATGGATGAATGACTTACAGTGATCAGTGATGAGGGAGTGGAGAAGACCAGTTGCAGACACTGAGATTACAGTTATATGAAACAGGTTTGTCAACATATTCCAGACAAGACCATAGAAGCAGTTCAACAGCAGATGAAAAATGAAAGAGATTGGTGGAACGTGTATAAGAACATGTGCTATCTCAGACAGTGCAGAGATTCAGAGGCAGATTATCACGACCTAATTTCACTAAGTAGTGGGGGCACCTACCATTCCCCACCGCGGTAGGAGAACTCTTTCCCAAATCATCAATTCAACCACAATAAAGTAAATAGAGCAGAATAAATAGAAGCCGGAATCATAAATAATTCTAAGAGCTGAATATAAATACAATCCCTAAGGAACTGGTCCGACTCGTACAAGAGCAACTAAATAATGTCTAGAAAATACAAGTCTCAAATGCTAAACGCATCTATCTAAATAGAAGAAAATAAAGACAGGGATAGAGGAGTCTCCGGGCAGCGAGGCGTTAGATGCTTACCCTAGATACTAGCAAGTCAGGCCTCGAAAATCAGTCTATTCTTTAGTCTCGTTCTTTATATATGCTAACTAACTGTTGTCGACTTATGATGCCTACCCAGTACGTGTTGTTTGTACTGATGCTACCTTGCTACACTCTTTTTCGAGGTGTAAATCTTGATACAGGTTTCATTTCAACTTCCCAAGACTGATTTCTGAGGCCTGGCTTATGGGTATCTAGGGTGAGCATCTGACGCGTCGCTGCCCAGAGACTCCTCTATCCTTGTCTTTATTTTCTTGCATTCAGACAGATGCATTTAGCATTTGAGACTTGTATTTTCTAGACATTATTTAGTTGCTCTTGTACGAGTCGGACCAGTTCCTTGGGGATTGTATTTATATTCCGCACTTAGAATTATTTATGATTCAGGCTTCTACTTATTCTGCTCTATTTACTTTATTGTGGTTGAATTGATGATTTGGGAAAGGGTTCGCCTACCGAGGTGAGGAATGGTAGGTGCCCGCGCGACTTAGTGAAATTAGGTCGTGATAATATGTCTCTGGATCTCTGCACTGTCTGAGATAGCACATGTTCTTGTACTTGTTCCCCCAATCTCTTTCGTTCTTCATCTGCTGTTAAACTGCTTCTAAGATCTTGTTGACAAACCTGTTTCATATAACTATAAGCTCGGTGTCTACAACTGGTCTTATCCACTCCTTCACCACTGATCACTGCTAAGTCATTCATCCATTACATGTGATGACCTGTGATTATCGATCTTCTGCATATGATGACTCTTTTGTATAGAGCAAGCTTGCACACTTGTTCTACTTCTCATTGAAGTGCTTCTTCACCGAGTCACTTCGCCTCTTCACTTCATCTTCATTATATATGTTCCTCTAATCTCTTCATTGCTTACTTGTCTTTGCATTTACACACACATATTTTGCAATCTGCGTTTGTGTCCATGCGTCTGCATTTGCCTATGCTATTTTGTTGCAATGGAACATGTCTATGGACTTGTTGTAAATCTGGTTTCTATGCCGCAAAAGCGGCCTAGTGCATTCTTTGGTTGACCATCGTAGCAGTCTAAGGAGGCCCTACAGCGAGGCCTCCGCAGCGGTCTCGTTGTTGCAAAAGCGGTATTGGGCAGATAGATTCATTAAATGAGTGTTAAAAGCCCTAAGTTCCTCATTCATTACTATTCCAAAAAATTGAGTTATTGGGAGCATTTCAAGGCAATTCTTCCGAAAAATTCATTGTGGTAAGACCCTTCAGCTTCCCTTCCATTCTATGATTACACTATTACCTTAGGAATCCATCATCATGCTAGTTTCATTAAGAGCTTGAGGATTAAAAGAGGGTTCAATGGGTTCTTCATTTTAGATGACTAAATCTTGATTTATTGATTGGGTTAGCTTCATTAAGCATGTAGTTGATGATTAGAATCTAATATTGCATGATTCCTTCCTAATTAGTGGCCAATTTGTGGAATTATAAGTTAGGGTTCATACTCAAATTTGGGGGTTTTTTCTAAAATCCCAATTTGAGTAATTTGTTAGTTCTCCTAGCTTATTATTGATGGAGATTGATCACCTAGAACATTAATTTCATGTTGAGATCTATAGATTCCTATTTCCATCTTTCTAGTTCATAAACCCCAATCCATAGGTTGGGATTTGGGTCTTTAATAGAAGTAAGGCTTGAATGATGTTCTTCTTAATTCTAATTTTATGATTCAGATATGTTTAGACTTCCATTATCTCGAGGCTCAAAGGAAGGGAAAGACTTAGGTTTGATTATTGGAGGCTTTGTTGTTCGGTTCTCCAGGTAGGTTAAGGTGAGACTTCAACTAGCGAAGCGTATGCTTAGGTAATATTTTCGGAGAATGCATCTAAGCCTTCAGGTATGAAGTCGGTTAGATATTGTCTTAGGTTGGGCCTTGTTGTTTCATTTGGGAGCTAGCCACCCCGTTGTGCTGATTTACTTATCATGTTCTATTTATTTATTGGCTTGTCGCCACGTTAAGACATTAGGAATTATGACTAGTGATATATCATGACTACGATATTACGGTACTTTATTCGATTGGCATTGAGATGAGATTGTGATTTTTTTTATGGCTTATTGTGTAGCCTTATTATTGATGTTACTAGTGTGCTCTGGGTGGTACTATTTTGGATTGAATTGGTTGTTGATATTACATTGCATCGTATTCATACTCAGTTCCATGATTCATTGATACTGCATAGTTATTGGTACTGATGATGGAAGTGAGGGAGTGCAGCCTCCGAGGTTTCTGCCAGAAAGCATAAAAGAAAGATGAAAGTCCGTGATCCGAGGTCATTTACCGGAGTGTACTGAGTGTACGTTGCCCGAGGTTTCTTTCCGGGAAAGATTGAGGATACGATGCCCGAGGTCTTTGTCGGGATCGTGAGAGTGGTACATGGTCTCCGTGGGTCCCCCATGGGTTGTGCTGCTGAGATGTGATGTTCCATCGTCGGAGTACATGTGTACGGTGCATATGCATTGCATTCATTCTACATACATTATTGCATTACATTGTACCTTTGATTTCTAATGACTTGTTGTGATACTGTTGTGATGTACCGGTTCAGATTGATTATACTGAGACTTGGCACAGTTGGGCTTAGATGCTATAACATAGGTGATGACTTTCTGTGATATTCGGATTGATTGTACTGAGACTTGGCACAGTTAGGTTTAGATGTTATAACATAGGTGTTGACTTGTACTTGTTGGTTTATGTGTTTACCTTGCTTTGCTGTTTTATATACGTTAGCTAGTCTTAGTCGATCTACGATACCTACCAGTACTTGTTATTTGTACTGACCTACACTTACTGCATTCTTTCATGAATGCAGAGTACCAGGAGGGATTGACTTCTGCTCCTCGTGGTTGAGCTTTGAGATTTGCTGATTCGAGTCTTTTAGGGTGAGCACGAAGACGTCCGCTATCCCGAAGACTATTCCTTTATTATGTCTTTATTTCCATTCCTGAGACATGATTTTGAGACTATTGATGTATTATTATCATTCAGACTTATAGTATTTAGTTAGTTGCTCTTGTATGACCAGACCAGATGCTGTGGTATATTTCTCTTATTTCCACATTTTCTTATATTAATTATCGTGAGACTTACGTTACTCTATCTTCTTTCGCGTATTTATTTATTATTTATGTTTTTTTGATTGTGGGGATACGGGTTCGCTTACCGAGGTGGGAAGGTAGGTGCCCACACGACTTAATGAAATTGGATCGTGACAAAAATAGTGGGGATTAATGAAATGAAAAAAAAAAATTCATCATGAAAACTTGATACGCCCAAATTACACCTTTAAAATAGGAGTAAAGTGGTCGTTGTTCAAATATAGAACTCATCGAGGTTGGGATCAAATCCCACAGAGAATACAATGAAAAAATATACTTACTAAGTGTAACGCACGACTATTAGTCTATATTTATAGGGAAAGGGGGATAATAATGATTTGTTTCAAGTTTGTTAATTAATTTCCTGCTAATTGTTGTTAAAAAGATAATCTAGTGGTAAAAGGACTAAGGTTGTGGTTCCAATGGAAAGTAATGCAATTGGGTATCGATTCCACTAATTTATATGCTCAGGTGTGACAAACAATGGGTTGCTTGATTTTACCAAAAGTCGTCCAACCCAATTAGTAAACTTCATTACTAAGATTTTCCAAGCCTTGGAATGTTACAAATGTGAATTCCCATTTTTTAGCTATAAGTAGCTTTTCTATTCTTAGCTCAAGCTATTAGATGAGGTTTAAAGCCCCAAATTCTTGCATTAACTCTTTTCCTGACCCTTACTTTCTTTTTCGAGCAAAGTAAGGATCGTTAGGCACAAACAATGTCGGCCACCATTAAATGAAATTAAATCTTAAAGAGTTGATAGAAAATACCTTTAACATACAAATGTAGTTTAAATATAAAAACCCAATCACATAACTAACACATTTGGTCTCACAACCTTAGCTAAATGGTTTAGCTACTCATGTTCATTAAATACAAAACAATGATAAAGAGAATCTTCATAAAGCTTACAATGATTAATGGAAGAAGATGACAAAAAGAGGAAGATTCTCCTTAAAAAGCTTGCAACCACCACTATTCAATGCACTAAGAACTAAAGGACAATAATAAAGTCTATCCAAGGAATATTCAATAATGTTCACAAAACCTAGGCATGAGTATTTATAGAGAGGGAACAAAAAGTACAAAAATTTCCTAAATGACGACATGCGGCACCAAGTATACTGTCGCAGCAGGAGTATGCGACCGCATCCGGAGTTTGTGGCGTCGCATGTACTCCGCATTTGGGTGCACTTTGTCTGATTCACTGGTTGCTCGGAGCTGGAGTATGTGACCGCATATTGGAGTTTGTGGTGCCGCATATTGCATCGCATCTTGCTATAATTTGGCAAACTCTCTGTTGATTTGTGCAACACAACTTGCTACTGCATCTCAAATATGCGGTGTCGCATCTTAGCCCATTCTCGTCATTTTTCTCCTTTTTCTGTCATTTTGTTCCCTTTATGCCCTCGAACTCATGAAACCCGAAACACATAAAAACATGATAGAAATAGAGAAAAATACTTGAAATGACTCCTAAAAAGCAAAAGTAGTGGATGTAGAAAGCCTGAAAATCCACGACTTATCAAAAATGTGATTTGCAAATTTGAGAATGCTTTAAAAAGAGTGTTGCAAGTGCATATATTAGTCTAGAAATAACTCACATGTTATTTTTTGTATATGATGATTTTATCTCGAATATGATGATTTTATCTCCAATATTGGCAGAAGTGTCATTGTGGGGGAACACTCTACACTAAATCCTTTACATTGTGACTCACAGGAGGCAATTGAAATTTCTAACAGTAGTGTGTATAAATGGAAAAAAAATACACATTTGTGTTAGACATGATGTTTTCAAGCAATTATTGAAGCTTGGAATTTGTAAGGTCCGAGAAAAAATTGGTGGATCCTTTAACCACAAAATTTGGCAAAGAGAATAATTCTTAAAACGTCGAGGGGGATAGGGCTAAAGCCCATGGATTGAGGTAATATGGTGGATACTCGTTTGTGGTCAAACGAAGCCATATAGGCCGTCAATATACACTACATATCCTATCCCTATGGCGTGTGGTAATGTTCTATAAGGTTGAATTTTACTCTTAATTTATAGCTCGTTGTGGGGGTGCGTTTGAGATGCACTTGATGGATTTACTTGAGTTTTACTCTTAATATTTCAATAACCCATTGTGGTGGTCTTTGTTGAGAAGCACTGAATGGATTCACCGCTTGATATGAGAAAGGTTGAGCTTATATTTGCTCTTAATGGTTCCATAGCCTTATGGTAGGATATGTTGAAGATAGACTTGATGGAATCACCCATGTAAGTGTAAAGGTTTGGCCGCCTTTTATGAAAAACTTGAGCTGTTTTTCTAGAGCATTCACGAGACTCGAGGTTTGGTGCATGACCATAAAAGCACTTTGTTAGTATTGCGGATTTTGCATAAAATTAAGGATATCGTATGTGTTGTGGGAGTCTCAACTTATGTCCACTCAGTTGAAGAGTACTTCACTTTGTATATATTGGTTGTTGCCTCATTTCACTATGTGTTCATTCAAATCGAAAGATATTAACACTTAAGTACATGTTCCTTCTTTTTGCCCAGAATTGTTCTTACTCTTTGTGTTTGTATTAGTGGGGGATTGTTGGACATAACCAAGTGATAATGCAAAGAATAAACAAATTATCATCTCTCCTCTTCAATTTTGTTTTAAAGGCTAATTTATTGTTGATTTTAATAGCCAGGTTAATGGCTAAATAAGTTCTCCTTAATGATTAAGTTAATGGCTCCTTAATCTTCTTTGACCCTTTCAGAATTTCAGCCTATATAAAATAACTTTCTTGGTGAATTACATACACACAAAAAATTCCTTGTCATCATCATTCCTCTTAATTTATTTCTGGGTAATTGATTTTGTGCAACTTCAAACTTCCAGCCACTAGTGCAAGTGTTTGGAAGTGTTGTGGAACCTTGGGGAGTGACCGGGCTAAACGATTTGCACCGTAGTCTTGCCACGACGCAGCGATGATCCGATAAGTTGATTCTATCCTTTTGTTAACATTACTGATTAATAATGTAAATATTTCCAACAATAAGTGTTGCAGCATTTGGCTCAACAGTCTTGGAAGGGATAGAGCCATAAAGTTCTGACCTTTATCAGATTAGGTTCACGTTTCAAATTTTTTTTATAGGAACTTTTTGTTACAAAAAAAAAAAAAAAAAAAAAGCCAAAGACGGATGAAAATTAGAGGATAAGGCAATTATTTTGTTGTTGAGGTGTTTACATTCTGGAGGATAAATAGTTGCATATTGCAATATCTTTAATTGCAGTCTTTTTAGAGGCTTCGATCTTACTTGATGCAACAAAAAGGTAATAGAAATTGATTATCATGATAATCCTGATGTCGCAGCTTGCTAACATTTTTGTGTAAAACAGATAATTGAATGACTTTCTTACCTTCAAGGTATAATGTGTACGGATCCAATTCAAGGCCAGCGCTGAGAGGAGTCCTTTCCTCCATACCTCCACTGGGTTAGTCACTACTTATGTGGATGGAATTGATCAAACTATTTTTACATCATTTGTCAACCATTTCTTGAAGTGATCCAAGGTAAAAAATATTAGATAATTCACTCCAAACAAAGACCAAAAGAAACAGAAAATACATTAAGAAATCCAAGCCCCCCCAAAAAAAAAAAAAAAAAATAATAATAATAATAATAATTTAGACCAATATAATCTCAACATTACTATATGAAAATTAGCAGTTTCTCACAATTATATCAATAGGTGATGTTATCCAAATATGAAATTAACCTTAGTTACTCCTTAGTCTAACTATCACAAAATAGCAGCTTGTCATCAAGTTCAGTAAAATTTGCCTATATTCTGAGTTAGGCAGGAAAAACAGAGCTCCCATATGATTACAACATCTAGCCTAGACCATCATGCTTTGATGCGACAGTTCAGGACATCCGACTATACTTTGATTAAGCCACACTCTAGCTTGGCAAAAAGCAAAATCTAGAAGCTTATAGTTGAGTTAGCTATAACAGAATTGTCGAGCATACGATGCCTTTTTATTTCAGTAGGTGTGAACACCTAATTTTTGACCGAACATAAGTTTTTACACCATTTTCAGCGTTTAAATATTTCTTTTAGGTCTAGATAAATATTTTTAGATTTTTATTATATTTTTAATAAGTCTCACTTTTAAATTGAAAGCTACAAACAATAGAGTCACATTTTTAGGATAAGTTTTGTTTTCATTTTTTTTTCTTTTCAAAAAGAAAAGAAAATTTATAAAAAATATGTTTTCCTCTAAATTACGTTTTAATAAATAAGCTACTGATTGGACTAGCTATTTAAATGTTAAATATTTTTATTAGTCTAGAATGATTAGCTAATAGTTTTCTTACCATATGTTTAAAAAAAATAAAAAATAAAAACAGAAAGAACCACACAAATAGAAATGGGGAACGAAATTTTTTCCTAAAATAACTAATCCAAATCCCATGAAATCACGTCTCTCCCCAAAATCTAAAAGACCTACACTAATCGTATTTCCCCATCCCTCACGTCCTCTTTCCCCTTCAAATCCTCAACCAAAACCAATCTCTTAAACCCTACTCCCCTAAAATTCTCAACAAAACTTATCCTCCAATTCTCCTACTCCTTCACGTCCCTATTTCACTAGCACACACTTGCACAAGACCCACAAACCTCACCTATATAAAACACACACAGAGAACGAAAAAAAGAACACAGATACTAAGAAAAAAAAACAGAGAGTGCATTGAGAGTGAAAATAAGTTTTCATCATGGTTTTGGTTTGTACTTGAGGTTGGTTTCGAGTTTTGTTTGCGGTTTCGAGTTTCGTGGACTTGAAAGTTAGCATTGCTAGCTTTGGAAATCCGTAGATTGTACGTTGCTTTCGTTGTTAATCGGAAAGAATTTGAAGGTTCGTTCCCGCTACTATTTTCCATTCAATATTTTGTACGAATCAAAAATTGGTTTGGTTTCATCGTAGTTATATTTCTGCAGGTTCTTATTTTTACTCACTTTCCTTTTATTTGCAATGTAGTCGTCAATTCGTTATTACAGGCAACACTTGCATATCATGCCCAATTATGATTTTTTGAGCTATCTACGTCTTGGCTTCTTATCTTTGCTCAATATCATTTATATAGGTAGTTTATAGTAGTTTTTTTTTTTGTTCGCTGGTTTTCTTAGGAATAAAAGAACTTGTTGTAAATTTCATTTTTGTGGGTTTGTTTTAGTTAGAAAAAAAAAATTCTTTTTATAAAAAGTGTCTTGTTGTTTACTTTTCATAGATTTTATCCTTTCTTTGAACCATTATATGGCAAATGACACTGTAGATGTTTTCCCAAGAATAAAAATGAGTGGCATGTTAATAGAACTGGGTATAGAAAATTGACTTTGTTTATTCCAAAATACTTTGTTCACCCTAAATAATGGATACATGACTATTTTGCCATGTTAGTGTGTTTGTAGTTTAAATTTTGCGAAGTTTTATTTCATACTTGGTAGTTTATCTTGTTTCTTTACAGCTTAATGATGCCTTTAAATGTAACTATTTAATTTACTATTTGGGAAGTTTGTTTGAATCCCCAAAAGCGCATATGTTCTGATCATATTTTAGTTATGTATAATATATATATTCAATGGTTTTGTTAGTGCTCTTAAAGATTGTTAAGCATAAAATTATTTCTTTTTGTGTGCATGTTTTAATGGTTCTGAAATTTGTTAGTAACACGTTAGGTTAGAGCTTTCTTCTAACATCACTAATAGTTTATTCCATTTTTGAGTTTAAAAGTTTATGATAACATAAATGGTTAGCCTTTGAATGCTCAGTCCCCTTTGTTTAGTATTGAAATTTAATTTCTTTCATGAATTAGAATGAGAATGGTAGAATTCCAAGCTTGTAGTGTCAATAAATTAACTATATACACAGTATTTTACACGTTATAGTTAAATATATACGTAGAATAAATATATAAATGATACTATAATAGTGGATATATGCATGGTATAATAATGTATATAATACATGTTATATAAGTTAAGAAAAAAAAAATTAATCCTACATGTAAATATACACAGAAAATATACTATGAAAATATATGGTATATGCTTATAATTTATATTTTATAATGAAAATATGAGATATTGAAGTATTTAGGTGAATAAATGGAGTTTAATAGATGAGCGAAGAATCAGAATAATAAAGATAATCATCATTTTTTTTAAGTAAGGCGAGTAGGTTAAAAATTCTAGGTGCGATACACAAGTTAAGGTCGCGTTTACGCGTCTAGCTGGCGTATGTCGAGGCTGAGGTCGCAACTATGCGTCTTAGTCAAGACTAGTAAAAGGTCAATAATGTTTAAGCGAATCATAGGCATAGCTAAATAAACACATTTTATTCAAAAATAATTTAAGCCGAACACAAGTTGACAAAGCGATCGTGCTAGAACCACGGGACTCGACGGGTGCCTCACACCTTCCCCTCGGTCAACAGAATTCCTTACCCGGGCTTTTGTTTTCGCAGACCAATAAAAATAGAGTCACTTCCTTTTGATTAGGGATTCATAAGGTGACTTGGAACACCAAAACTCAATTCCAAGTGGCGACTCTGTAACAAATAAAATAATCCCTCTTCAAAACGTCACTTTAATTGGAAAAACCGTTTTAAATAAATCTAAATTTAATTAATTTGATTTTATTTATTTATGAAAAAAGAAGGGGTGTGACAGTAGGCAGTAGCAAGAATGAAGATCCTTAAACAAATATGAAAAGATCTAGTACTACTTAGGATGAAAGATATCAAAAAGATTTCAAGAGCTTACAGTTTTAGCAAATTTTGCAGAGCCAAATTTTGCACCTTCTCATCCTTTGACATTTCCTTTCCAACTTTGGCAGCTCATTACCATGCTCTATCCCATCGCGAGGCAATAGTTTCTAGTTTATCCACATTGAATAATGACACATAACTCCATTTAAGAGCTTCAAAATCCAAAGCCTTGCTTGATTCATCATTTCAAATGTGTTGGAGCTACAGTGCCCAGCTTAGTAGCCAACCTTTGCTATCCCAAAAACAACATAACAGGGAGGTGTTTTGAAATACCTTCAAAAACCAAGTAAACACCAATCATCAACCAAATGAGTCTGAAATTCGGAGGAGTACAAAAATAGAAATTAGAGAGTTATAAAAAAAAAAAACATGCATATGTTTCACCCAGGAGAAAATTTAATAGATAGACCTGCAAACTTGTAGACAACTTCAAATGAAAATAAAAATTAGAAATTAGTAGAAAGTGTGTTAGCGTCTTAATTGGTTTGGTTAGTGATTCAGGTAAACCAAAGTGCCATTGTTTGATACCTTACAGTGATTGTCGTAGCAGCTATTTCATATTTATCTTTTGACTTTTTGACACTTCTCAAGAAGAGAGCAGTCACAAACTCATAAAATGAACACCAAGTAAGAAAATGTCACGCCCCAAAACATGGCCTGGGCATAACACGGTACTCGATACCTAGCTGCATGTGACCGAGCGAACCACATGGCTTGCTGACTCAACATGGGCATGAACTGATGCGGAATAACCGATAAACATGCATAATTTCAGTAAAGCGTGGGACCATAAACCATAAGTCTGAATAAACATAATAATAACGAGCAAAAATGGCTAAACGACTCCGAATATCTGACATAACATAATTGATTAGTCTATGAAACCTCAAACATGAACATGAGTCTGCTAAACATAACTGCTAGGACAAGACCCCCAGCATACCTTTAATGCATAACTTATAGGACATAGATAAATGACTAAACCCCGAAGAAGATAGGGCTCACCAAAAGTTGATACGTGGATGATCCTACTGAGCAGATGCGTCATCCTGTAAATTCGTACCTGCATCGTGAAATGTAGGCCCACGAGCAATAGAAAAGGGACGTCAGCATATTGAATGTACTGGTATGTGAAGCAACTGAATGAAATAAACATGGTACATGAAATAACATGTTGAAAGCTAAAACTGAAACCTGATCATGAACATGAATACATACATACATATATATACATATATATATCATGAGTAAAAATATTTTAAGTGGGTAGCGCATAAGCATAATCGACAACATGAATCACCATATGGGTACGTGGAGTCTGATACCTGACCCGACCAGCAGAGCTCTCATACCTTACCAGGGGTATAAGATATAAATATAGCATGAAAGGATCCAATCAATAAAGCATGAAGGAATCATCCTAAACATGGGCGGAGCGATCCTTATCCTACGGTGGCCAACATAGTTTTAAGCTATTAGAGTCTTCTCGGTAATCTGTACAACTCCCAAAAGCATGAACATAATATAGGTGGCATTTGAGCCCATGGTCTTTCATAAAATGTGACTTGTATTATACATGGATGTAGTTACATAATATACTTGCATGAAAACGTGTAAACATGTCGAGTGTTTCATGAAAATAAATATAATAATTAAAAACTTGCATGTAAGAACCCATGGAATGCAAAAGATGGGTTTTTCATGGATTACAGACATATTCTCACTAACCAAAAATAAAATATCAAGAACACAATAAACGAACTACGTATAGAAACGCGGAACATCATGGTATATAGACTTAGGGTTATCATGAACATGTCTAAAACACTAGTTTTGGTAAACTCTTGTATAATCATGGAGGAACGCGGTGTGGGGAAGAACAAAGATATTTCCACACGTGGATAGAAGCCCTACATACCTTAATTACTCCAAAAACTTGAAAAAAGTTTGAATCTTTGAAGAAGAATTCCAAAATCTTGAATTTTGAATCTTGAGATGAGTTTTCTTGAAAGCCCTAGGTTGTTAACATAGAATTTCATTTAGAATTTATGTATAATCATTAAAATTCACTTAGGAATATATGGAAGGGACTTACCTTGATGTATGAGGATGAGGAGAAGAGAGAATGGTCGTTCTAGGGCTTGGGGATGTGAAGAATGAAGTGAAAAAGCCTTAAAACAAAGTTTTAAAGTTGTTGTCGGACTTGTTTTATGCTCACTTTTGGCCTATTTTAGGCCCGTAAATCAGATTTACGGACTGTAAATCCTACTGTAAATCCATAATAGTTTGCTTGATATTTCGGACAATTTTACGGCCCAAATTTAAAGCCTGTAAATTCTGCCGTAAATCGGCAGAACACTGTTTTAGTAAAACGGACATAACTTTTTGTAAAGATGTTCGTTTAACCTCCATAATATACCGTTGGAAATTTATTTCAAAGATATACAATTTTTAAGAAGGAAGATTTCCTAAATTCCGTATATATGTTTCCGTATACTCATTTTAAGTGAGACTTAGTGCAAACTCACTTGAAAACACGCTCCGTAGGGTAGCTTCCGACTTTACTTTGCCCAAGGACTCTTCTTATGTCTTGATTGGGTTTCAAACACCATTTATACACTACTCATAGTGGGTCCCCCCGGGTCTTACGAGTCAAATCTTAGCCCGAATGCACAAGGTGTTACAAAAATTTGATGAAATCTTAGAACTTTGTTTTTCAAAATGTAAGTAACTTTCAGTACAATAAACTAAAAAATAACTTAAACAACCAAGTAAGCGATAGTAAAGCTAAGAACTTCATTTTCCTTAGTGCAAGTAACTCCAATAGTACGTGGTATAGAACGTGCATGCAACTCAGCTACCATTGTGGTGGGATGTTATATGGGATAAGTGGGATCTGAAAGAAGAGTCGACATACTTTAGCAGGGTAGCATATCTGCAATATCTTCCTTGCAATTGCGCTAGCGATTGTCGAAGTAGCCCTGTGCTCCACCAATACAACCGATCCCCTCGCTACAAAATCGGCATTTCTTCTCTTCTCTTCCTCTGAAAACCACTTAGAATATGGGAAATTGATTTCAAAAATCATTGAAATCATGTTACCGCCTTTACAACATTAATGCACCAGTCACATCATGCAGGTATTTTTTACGTGGGATTTTGGCATTTTGTGGTACCCTTTTCAAAGATTGCACCATATAGACACAATTAGCTTGCTGATTTTATGGGGCTTTGGCTGGTTAAATTGCACGTATGCTGACCAAATTAAGTTTTAAGGGTCATCCACATACTAAGAGAGGTTGAGAGGGTTATTGAGAGTTAAAATAAGGCAATGGTGATGCCGTGAAATATATTGGAAAGAGAATTTCTAGGAAGAAAGCCTACCACAAACTAAATTTTGAGTAAGTGTAACGGCCCGATTCGTCGTTACCGTGATTTCTGAAATATTAGCTATATTGACCCCTTGAACCATACTTGGTCCTTCTTGCATCTCTGGAAACCCTTAACTTGATCGGTAAATCGTACGAGTTACGTCAAAAAAATTAAATGGACCCCGGACCACGCGGGCCCCGGTAGTACCACCGGCATTGGCCGTCCTCCATGCCGCCCCTAGTGGTGGCGCGACAGAAGTTGGTGTCTTGCGAAGCGGTGTAGTCGATTTCTTCATGGACCGCCCGGCGGCTGCCTGGCCGTAGAAGTGTCTTCTTTGAAGCGGCATCTCAGACCGCAACTGCAGTTACGAGTAGTGATTTCCCCTATTTAAGTGACATTTTGGGAATTGACCTCATTTTACAAAACCCTAAAGGGTCCAGCCGCCCTTGGAGCCTTTATGGAGCCAAAATTGATATTTTCTTGGGAAAGGTAATCCCTTTAACTCCTCCCATTCATTCTTCCTATTAATGGGTATCACAACTTCCTAGACTTAAAGAGATGATTGGTTAGTTGTTCTTAATATGGATTTCATTGAATTATTCCCTCTTGTCCATCACCTAGCATGGTTACTAACTTAGTTTACCATTTCCTTAAGAGATTACAAATGGGTCTCTTCTATGCATCTTGAAAATGGATTTCAAAAAGATAGATTAACTAGCTAATGGCTTAAAATAGTTGACCTTATTCATGGAAGGATGTTGATAAATCACCTAGTGTTGTTATGAATGAAATCTATAGGTGGGCTAAGTTCCCAAACCTTCCTTATTAATCCGAAATGTCTTATAAGGGTTCTAACGATCATTTCTATTCTTGGGCCTCATGTTTGTCTCAAAGTTCCTTCGTGCGGATTACGACGTGATGGTCGAATTTAAGAATCAACAGATGCTCGTGGCACTAGCTCGGCCTTGAGGTAGGTTACGGCTTTCCCTTTTGGTAGACTCCAGTTAGTTTTCCATATTTATGTATTAGAAGGAACGGAGAATGCTTGTGTAGGAGTTGGAGATTCGGGGTGGATCTATAGGATGGCATTGTAGCATGATTTATGTATTCGGGCTTGTGGCCTGTAGATTCCTTAGGATGTTTGAATTGTTTTCCTTGAATATCAGTGGTTTCTATGTGACTTGGAAGGAGTGATTAATTCATACTTTTCTATGGTTTGGGTGAGGAATTTCTGTTAAATGCGCCTAGATTGTGCTAGTTTATTATGGTGGATCTAATTGATATTAAGCGTATAAAATGCACCAATGATGGTAAATTAATTCTAGACTGGGTAGTGGCTATGTCTTGTAAGTAGAAGGTGAATTATCATATAGTAATAATTGATAGGGAAAGTGGTAATATTATGTTGTAGTTTGATTGTTCCATCGTGTTGGCTTGTAGCTACGGGCTGTTAGTAGATATTGGAATCTGTTGTTCCATCTTGATTGTGATATTGTGGTATGTCACTGGTTGAGGTTGATATGAGGATAGAGTTCTATATGACTTATGTAGTCTTTCATGATATTGTGATGTACCCACTGTTGGTACTTGTGGCATGGATAAATTGTTGGCGTACCCATTGTTGGTACTTGTGACGTTGATCTGATTATTGATGTTGATACATGCATTGCACGCACTCTCATACTTCATGATATACTATTGAGACACTATTGGTACTTGATGAAACACTGTGATGAGCGGGGCTCGATTTTTAAATGAGAGTGACGTGAGAGTTTGATATTCGATGTTAGTTCCGAAATCATAGATTGAGTGAGTGCATGGACTCCGTGGGTCCCCCAGGGTGCTGCCAGTGAGAAACCCCCCATAGGCAAAGACCCGGGGTTTTGTCTGTCTGTTGGGCAAAGATTCGGGACGAGTGGCACTTAGACTTCGCGAGTCACCTTGGGTTGTGCTACCGAGATGTTGATATTTCTGTCCGCAGTACACGTGTACAGAGCATTTGCATGGCATTGCATTGCATTCATACATTATTGCATTGCATTGCATTATGGATTATTTTGCAATGACTTGGTGCTTACTTGTGGTATTGGATTCGGATTTGACACATTGGAACTTGACATATTTAGGTTTAAACGTACTACTTAGGCGATGGCGTGTACTTGGGTTATGATGATGGTTTCCCTATACTTGCTAATTTATCTCTTAGATCATTCGTAGGAAGGAAATACCTTAATGATGACTGGACTCCTGTGCTTGGGACAAATGGCATCATGATAGATGACTAGCGTAAAATTGTTGTGGAATTGAATGGTGGTCATTAGAGCAGAGTTTACATGATTTAAGAGTCTTGATGTTATAGCATGTGATAAATAGATGTATGGTATTGATCTAGTTGCTTATCCTGCTTATTCGTGAATTCTTATATTGATATGTTTTTCTAACCATTGTCGGCCTATGATACTTACTCGGTACGCATTGATTGTACTGATACTGCTCTTGCTACATCCCTTTTGGATTGTAGAGTGTTTCAGGTGATTGATTGCGATACGTTGGGAGATACACGATACCTATCTTGAAGATCTCCTCCCACTTCATTCCAGGATGGAGGATTGGTCCTACAGTTGTATTTCATATTGAGATTTACATTAGTCGCTCTTGTACTAGTCTAGATTAGGTCGCAGGATATGGAATGAGTCGTGTAAATTATTTAACTGTTGTAATCTTTCTTAGATCTTGAATCCATTTAATAACTGATTTCCACTATTAATCATATATTCATCAGTTTTAATGAGTTGTCTTTATTGATTGATGTGTTATTTAATTGAGGGTTCGCCTACCGAGGAAGGAAAGGTTGGTGCCTGTGTGATCCTAATTTGGATCATGACAGTAAGAATTCCGAAATCGAGCGGTTTTCTTCTCTGATGTTTTTTCTGTAAACTGATAGAATACCCAGACTTAATGATTTCTTTGAGGCAGTTTATCTCTAAAACCGGTTAGAACGTGGGTAATCTCGTGGTATTGTTTCGATTTAGGAGTCCAAGAAATGTGTTATTTGAAGAGTCCAAAATTTTTAAAATTATTAATTTTAAGCTAGTTTTAAATTCAAACACACAAATTTGTTTGTTAAATACGTGGGTTTTTTTGTTGTTGCCACATCACAACTAAACTGATTTTGTTAATAATTTTTAGTTAGCTGTCTTAAATGTAACACGTGGCTGTTGGTGATTCTGTCATTTGGCTTAAGGAGAGGGCTTCTTCCTCTGCTTTTAATAATATATAAATATAAATTATAGATTATTATAATGTATAACATAAGATCCAAAACTCTTGTCCTTAGAGAATGAGAAAGCGGCTGCAAAACTTCGTCTTCAACCTTTAGCGGGTCATATTGACTCGATTTCAGACCCAGTTAAAAACCCGCTAATATTAACCGTTTCAGACATCGAATCATATTTAAAAAACACATAGAACTATTTGAAAAATAATTTCCACATGATTTCTTCCATTAGTTTGCTTCAAAAGGCTTCAAAACAAATCTTAAAATAAAGACCCATTTTTAAAGAATTTACGCAAATTTCGAAAAACAAAAACCAACAAGGCAGAGGTAGGTGCACGCTCTGACGCCAAATGTAAGACGTTACAGAGCAATAGCGCAACATGACGTACCTCTGGGCCATAATCACGGAGTCGTCGGAGTTATCGTCAGCATCCTCGGCGTTGTTTTCCAATTCCGGTGAGTCTTCTAAGCACTCAACCTCACTATTAGATGGTGTGAAATTTAGAGAAGATTGTGCATAGGACCTTTAACTGATATTACACTATTTAATAGATGTTTCTCCATAAAAAATTCTTATAGCAGTTACAAAAAATAAAACGGGCAGCAGTTTTTCTAGAGGGCAGTTTTCAGAAATGAGAGTTTCAACTGGTCCAAAAATAGAGGACCATTTTTCACACATTCATTGTGAACATGAACTAACACTAGTATCATATAAATGAGGCTAGTCATACTTCCTTCTTTTCATTATAATTTTGTGAGTGACAGTAAAGCTTTTGAGTTGTGGAAAAGTAAAAGGTGAAGAAAGCTTTTGCTTTATATTTAAAAGGAAGACGGGTTCTTAATAACTGCTTTGCTTTATGCAATGATTTTAATGGGGTGAAAAGTTCATTCTAAACCCGTACATTCTTTAGTCAATTCAGTATTATCTAACTAGGCTAGAATTGACCCACTGATGATGTATATTTTTTTGTCTTTTTAAATGGTTTTCTTTTCCTTTTGTTTTATCAAGTTGGAATTCGAGTGAGATTTAATTTTGCATTTGTATGTAATTCGCTTAGCCAAAAGCATAAAATTTTATACAATATAGAGGAATGTTCATAAATGACTACGATTTTAATTAACTTAATACATGAACGTCGATACAACAATAGATTTGTCAGGGTCAGGTCCTGAGCATTTAACAATCACTCTTGAACTTTATAAATGAAAGAATGACATTTTCTATGAAATTGGTATCTTTCGTTGTCCAAGATTTGTTCTACATATTTTCTCCTCTTTAAGCTTTTTAAGGTAACTAATCTATATCTATATCTATATCTATATCTATATTATCTATATCTATATTTATATATATAAAATAGGAGAGGTACAAGTAATGTGGTTAAGCCAAGTAGCAAGCTAATAACAAGCCACTTGGCAATTTTAAGACAAAGTTAATGAGAATTAGGACAAAGCAAATTTAAATCTATATAAAAAAATTAAATAGAAAGATGAAGTTTTTTAATTTGGATTGAAAGATAAGCACTAAGAACATTAAATTCAAAATCACACTCAATTCAAATTAAAAAATTACTTATAAATAACGTAAAAAGTATAAAAAAATAACAAAAAGTGTGATATACACTGCACATTCATGAGAATGCACGGCTATTGGTATATCATTATATTATTATTATTATTATTATTATTATTATTATTATTATTATAATAATAATAAATAATAATAATGATGATGATGATGATGATGATGATGATGATACTTCAACATAATCTACAAAATATTTTTTATAAAGATCAAACCGTGTAGTGTAATGGATGCAGTGATAAAAATATGTTGAATCTTATTTGAGGATAAAATGGTGCAAATTATGTAGGAGACATTATTTTGAATGGTAATAGAAATATTGAATTGATAATTGGAAGATAAAGTTTAAAATTTGAATTGGAAAATAAACCTGCGTTAGTTGCTAATTTACCAAAGATAACCTTATCTTGAAACCTACTTTATTTGCAATTCAGTTTTGACTTTCTTTTTAAATTTGAGTTGAGCCCTATCTAACTTGAAAAATTGATGTTTTTTATTTATTTTAAATACATGAGACTATATGACTGATAAGATTTATAATATCTCAAAAATCTATTAATTAATCAATCTTGCAATATTATTTAATTAAAACCATACATATAATACGTTTTTGGATCCTCTTTTTTTTTTAATTATTATTTAAATTAATCTAAATCCACATCCTAAAAAATCCAGGTTTTTGAATTTGAACTGATTACAACTTCTTATTATGGCTTTAGTGTCTTATCATTACTGTAACAATATGCATCAATTTTAAAATTTGAATCGACCCATATCAAACTTAACCAATTAGGAGGACATTAAGCTTTAAAACTATAAAAGAGGGTATAGTGAGTTTGAAAAATAAGCCAAGTGTGAAGAAAATATAATAAAATGAAGACAGATTTGGGAAATTTTTAAGCTTACTTTTTTCATTGATCTATATCTGTATATATACAAGTATGTAGAGTATGCCCCAAGAATGTAAAACTATGAAAACCAATTATGAACCAACACTTGTCCACTATCTATTTGTTGCCTAATGTAACAAACTATACAGCTGTACACTTATTCCTGATCATTTCTATGTCACGAAATTTGGAGGAAATTTTGTCTCTTTTGTCTCTTTAGGTAGCGGATACGAAAATGACTTGAAATGTTTATTCTCATTTGGGCTTTGCACTTGGACATTGAATATTCATTGATTGGGCTTGTATGATGAGGCCAAACCGATAGAACGCTTGGGCCCAAAACTAGTGCAAAACAACTTTGTTTGTTCCGCCTTTTTCCTTTGTTCATCCGAATTAATCGATCTTGTTCTTCATCTTCTCTAAATAACAATGGTGCATCTATATTTGTAAATCCAACATCCCCCCTCAAGTTGGAGGGGAGAGAATCAACCCCCAACTTGCGAAGAATGGTATTGTGAGTTGGTCCTGATAAAGGTTTTGTGAAGATATCTGCAACTTGAGATGCAGAAGGAACGAAATTTAGAGAAATGAGACCTGCGGTGAACTGTTGAGGCACAAAGTGGCAGTCGAGTTCGACGTGCTTTGTGCGTTCATGAAACACTAGGTTTCGAGCAATGTGGAGTGCCGATTGACTATCAGAATGGACCGGGATTAGTAACTTAGGCGGAGCTGATAGATCTCGAAGAAGACGATCCAACCATGTGACTTCAGCAACAACTCGTTGCATTGATCTATATTCTGCTTCCGCAGATGAGAGTGATACTGAAATCTGTTTCTTGGATTTCCAAGAAATCGGAGAGCCACCCATGCTTATAAAATACCCGGCGCGATCTTCTCGTATCCACACACGAGCCCAATCGGCCGCAAAGCAAGAATGGAAAGAAGGATTGCTACTTCCGCAAGAATCCTCGACTCCGGGGATTTTCGAAGATATCGAAGAACACGAATTGCAGCATCGTAATGAGGTAACCTTGGGGACTGCATATACTGTGACAAATGCTGAACCGCAAAGGCTAAATCTGGACGAGTGTGAGTTAAATAGTTGAGTTTGCCGATCAATCTTCGATAGTAAAAGGATCGTGGTGGTGTCCTATAAATACGACACGAGTTTTTTGCGAAGGATCGAAGTGGAGAAGATATCACTAAATCGTATCGCGGTTGTGAACCCAGAAGTTCCGAGGTGAATTTACATTTTGATTCACTATCATACCATGGTTTTCTCGCACCACCCTCCAATCCAAGGAAATAATGGGCTTCCTAGGTCTTTTATCTTGAATTCGTTGTCCAAAAATTGCTTGAGATTGGACAACTACAGAATCATTCCCAGTAATAATTATAAATGAAGCATGTGCATTGCAACTAAAAAATTGAGTGACTCGAATGCTTGTAGAATAAAGAGTAATCATTCGAGAGATGAAAACATAGCCTTTGAAATTCGGAGCGATTTTAATCTTGCATACCATTGTCTTGAGGCTTGTCTCGGCCAAGCCATACAATGATTTGTTTAGTTTGCAAACTAAGTTAGGGATTAGGAAGATTCCATACCGGAGGAAATTTCATATACACCTCTTCTTGCAATTCACCATGCAAGAAGGCATTGTCGACATCTAGTCGAGATATGTTCCAACCCTTTTTTTCGCTACTGGCAAGCATCGGTTGTTTTCATTTTGACAACAGAGAATACGTTTCATTGAAATCGATGCTCTCTTGGATGTCCCACCCTACCACCAATCTTGCTTTTAATCTCTCTGCACCCGTACTGCTTTGTGCTTTACCGCCTTGACACGTTTCACGGAGGTAAATCTTTCTTATTTGGAGGTAGATTCACAATTTCCCGAGTGTTGTTGGAATTTAATGCCTCAAATTCGAGTCCATGGCTTTTAACCAACGGATCATGTTTTGCTCGGGAATAATTCTTTGGTTCACTTATACTTGAAATTGCATTCCGAACTGGCGATTAGAGAACGGATAATGCAAGAAAGGAGAAAATAGGAGGTTGATGGGATCGGTGAAACATGAAGTGGAAAGATCGGTGAGATAAGCGGAGTTACAAACATACTCATCTAAATAGACGGAGCCTTTTAGGAACCCTCTCTCGATCTTCTTTCGGGTGCAACGAGAGATAGGATCATCGTCATGAGTTGGCAGGACTCATTAGACGAGAAAGATAGACTTGGGAAGGTGGAGGAACATCAATAGGTGAACTAGATGGAGGAAGTGAGCCGAATCACTAGCAATGGACCCTAAGGAATCGAGTCATCGGGGGAAACTAATGGAGATAGGATAAGAAGAAATAGATGGTCCTGAATCAACTGTGGTTGTAGTGAAAATAGGAGGAGAAGGAGTTTGAGTGTGAAAAGGAAAAGTAGTTTCATGAAAAACTACATCCCTTGAAACGATGATTTTCTTAGAATTCAGTTCCATGACTTTATACCCTTTCTTCCCTGCAGGATATCCAAGAAATATACAAGGGACTGCCCTAGGAGCAAATTTGGGTCTGTTATGTGAAGGGGTTGAAACAAAACACAAAACGTCAATTTACTCAAGAACTTGTATGAAGAAGAAGTTCCAAAAATCAATTCAAAAGGTGTTTTTTCCTTTGAGGACAGATGAGGGAAACCTATTTATTAGAAAAGTTGCGATCAATAAACAATCACCCCAGTAGCAAATAGGCACTTTAGATTGGTGTAATAAAGCTCTAGAAGTCTCCAAAAGGTGCTGTGCCCCTCTCCACAACTCGTTGTTGTGTGGAGAAAGCGATCTTGAGAAGTTTGGTGGATGATTCCTTCAGAGAAAAATGAAAGAAGCACCCCCTTTGCCTAACTCAAGGGCATTATCTGACCTTATCATTTTTATCTTGGCACCAAATTGTCTTTCAATGTAAGCTAGGTAGTTCTTTAGTGTAGGGAAAGCATTGCTTTTAGTGCTTAAGAGATAAGTCCAAGTTGCTCTACTAAAATCATCAACAATAGTAAGGAAATACTTGTATCCATTGTAGGTAGGTGATTTATAGGGTCCCCAAGTGTCCACATGAATTAACTCAAAAATTGCCTTAGTTTTGATGCAACTAGAAGGGAATGGCAGTTTATTTTGTCTAGCAACAGGGCATATATCACATTTGTGATCAAAATGAGAAAAGGAAGAAGAGGAACTGATGTTTTTCATTGAATCAAAAGGCATGTGGCCCAATCTAATGTGCCACAATTTTACATCATTCCTATTGTTTACTGGAATAGAAAAAGAACTAGGAAAAGAACTACAACTGGAGAGTAAAACATCAGATTTAGAACTAGACTTGACAGGACTTTGTAGACTTGAAGTAGTGTTCATGATATAGATCCCATCCTTTGATTCACCAATAACCAGAGGAGTCCTCATTGAATGGCCCTGTATAACACAACAAATGGAAGAAATTTTTAGTGTGCAATAGAATTGTCTGCAGAATTGATGAACTGATATCAAATTGATTTTAAAAGAAGGGACAAGCAAAACATTCTTTAGTAGCAAATCATGAGGAGAGTGAGTTCCTCCATGTGTCACCCTTACCCTGAAAGAATTTGGGAGCTTGACATAAATAGGAGAAGGCAGAAGTGTAAGAGTAGTAAAGAAAGCAGGGTCAAAAGACATATGAGCAGAAGCTCCTGAATCTAATATCCAGTAGCTAGAGTTAGCATGAGTTTGATACAGTATTGGATCACTGAAAGTGTTACCAGCAAAACAGTGCGCCATGTTAGCTGAAACCTCACTTCCTGCAAATGACACATCTCCAATCTGTGCATTCTGAAAGTCTTCTTCCAAATGACCATAGTTCTCCTGAGCAATAGATCCACTTGCTTGTTTCCCATTTGTTGTGTAACCTGAATATCCAACTGTTGTCACTGCATTAGCCATAGAGTTCCCTTTGTTGTTTGGTTGTGATTTTGACCCCTTGGTGAACTTAAAATCAGGTGGATAGCCTATTATTCTGTAGCATTTTGCAATTGAGTGCCCTGATTTCTTACAATTTGTGCATAACAGATTGTTGTTGTAGTTATTGTTGTTGTTCTTTCTTGCTCTAAAATCAGTATTGTTGTACCTCTGACCTGAGAAATTCTGATGTGTTGCAAGAAATGAAGATGAGTCACCTGGAAAGTTAGGATTAACATATGCCTCTCTCTGTTTCTCATCTTGAATGAGGAGAGAGTAGGCAAGATTCACATTAGGGAGAGGTGACATCATGAGTATGTTGCTTCTTACTGCTGCATAAACATCATTAAGTCCCATTAGAAATTGGATCAATCTTTCGTCTTGCTTGGATTTGACTACTTTCTTCTTTCCTCCACAGGTGCAGTTGCAAGAACATATTTCTCCGCTGGAGAGAGCATCCAGCTCATCCCAAATCCTCTTGATTCTTGTGAAATATCCTGCTACATCAGCTGTTCCTTGCACCAGATCTGTGAGGCTCTTTTGAAGATGATAGAGTTGAGCTCCATTGGACTGACCAAACCTGTCATGAAGGTCAGTCCAGAGATCTTTAGCAGATTTTGAGTATATCACACTCCCTGCAATTTCTTTTGAAAGGGAGTTAAGCAACCATGAAATCACCATGTTATTGCACCTAGTCCAAAGCTTGAACTCAGGTGTATCAGCAGATGGTATTTCGGCAGAACCATCAATAAAACTCATCTTGTTCTTAGCTGATAGAGAATTAATGATGGACCTTCTCCACGCAGCAAATCCAGTTCCATTAAAAATGAAATTCACAAGATTCATCCCTGGGGAATCTGAGGGATGAAGATAATATGGACTGCTAGAATCCATAACTGCAGATGAAGAAGAGGAGTTTCCCTCAGATGATTGTGGTGTATCTGCCATTGGATTGAAGGGAGAAAATAAAAAAAAAATTGGATCTTACTGCTGCTCTGATACCATGAAGAAAATACAATAAAATGAAGACAGATTTGGGAAATTTTCTGCTTACTTTTTTCATTGATCTATATCTGTATATATACAAGTATGTAGAGTATGCCCCAAGAATGTAAAAATATGAAAACCAATTATGAACCAACACTTGTCCACTATCTATTTGTTACCTAATGTAACAAACTATACAGTTGTACACTTATTCCTGATCAGTTCTATGTCACGAAATTTGGAGGAAATTTTGTCTCTTTTGTCTCTTTAGCTGGCAGATCTGAAAATGACTTCTGGAAATGTTTATTCTCATTTGGGCTTTGCACTTGGACAGCTGAATATTCATTGATTGGGCTTGTATGACGAGGCCCAAAACTGATAGAACAGTTAGGCCCAAAACTAGTGCAAAACGACTTTGTTTGTTCCGCCTCTTTCCCTTTGTTCATCTGAATTAATCGATCTTGTTCTTCATCTTCTCTAAATAACAATGGTGCATCTATATTTGTAAATCCAACATAGTCTTCACATCTAAGAGCTATAAATGGGTCATCAATCATCATTTCCATTTTTACGTTTACATAGGAGAATTTATCAATATCCGTTCATGTTGTATTTTATATCCTTTTATATATTTTGAAATTCATACCATTTGTGCTTTCTCTGCTGAAAATTGGAAGCATTCCAAGGGAATCAATTTGAACTGTGCACTATTTCAAGGATTCTTTATTGAATTTTCTATGATTTGGTTGCAGGAACTATTCGAAACTATGAAAAGAAAGGGAAAAATATCGGACTACATATTTGCAGAAGCTATGTTCTTCTTCAGGAAGAGTGCGATTACGACAGACTACTTCATAATTAAGGCAAGCGGTTCTCCACATCCAAAAGCTCGATGGGACATAAATCATCACCTCTATTTCCAAGTTTACGTAAGAATTCATTTGTGTATATACATATTGTGTTTTGATATAATTTTAAAAGATTTACTATTTTTATTTCTCTACAAAATAAGAGAAATAAGAAAGGTTTTTGGTGAATGTAGAAGTGTATACAGATATTCTTATAATTTTATTGCAGGAATTAGAGAAGCTACAAAAAGAAAGAGGAAAAACGATTACATATTGAATCAAGTATGTATATTTTATTCTTTTAGCTTTTTGCTTTAATGTTTTAAAATTTGTAGAAGCTATGTTCTCTTACATGGATGGTACGATTCCGACAACTACTTTAATGCCTATTTTGTGGCTTTATGCAATGTAGTTAAATCAACAAGAGAATCCATGTTTGCCAATGGATTTATCCCATATATTGCTACTCCTTCTGGAATAAACGTCTCTGCATGCCGGTCACACTTTTTTCTTTTCATGGAGGGTGTTGAAAAGTCATACCACCAAAAGAGCTTACATGGAAGTTCTTATATTAGACTAGAAAGTTGTTGCTATATAGGATTGAACTCGGAATCACTTTTTTGTATTAACCAGTAGATTAAAACAACTCCTGTGTGAACTCACATGCCCGTACCTAAGCGTGAAAAAGGGAGGTTTACTGTAGGTATGTCCAACATCAAAATCAATCAATTTATGATGAATAAATCAATTACACTATGTACAATCTTCTTTTGTTTTTGCTTTAAATTTTAGAATTTTGCGGAAACTATGTTATCCTACACGAAGATTAAGATTACGATAACTACTTTAATGCCTATTTTATGAATTTTATGCAATGGTAAGTACAACCGTATGCCCAAAATAGTAGATATTCTTTTTGATCAAATTATTTAGAATTTCTTTTACATATATATTATATATAAAAATATTTTGCAGAATTTATTTTAGATTCTGTAATATAATGTTGCTATGGGTTAGTAAAGATTACGTGGTTTTTTAACATGATGTGTAATGTAAAAAGAGCACTCAGGTGCACAAAAGCATCCCGCATTAGTTGGGTTCAGGGAAGAGTCGCACCCCAAGAGGTGTGATGTTGTTGATGTGTATAGAATTATTGAAATTGTGGTGCTTTATATTATATTGTGAGAAGAAGCAAAGATTTGTTCAAGATTTTGCTGATACATTTGAGGAAATCAAGTAGATTGGACTCATTGGCTGGGGTTCTCAAAGTTAAATTTCTTGGTTTTGATTTTATCAAGTTAATTCAATTTGAATATTTATAGGATGTTTCATTTTGAGAGAGTAAAATGAAATGTGAAGTTAATGTGAATTGGTGTTAATTAGATCTAACACATATAATAATTATAACATATTCACAAAAATGTCGGTCTCTATCTACTGTAATTAGATAAATGTTGATAAAATATGTAACAAGTTAGAATTCATAAACTACAATGCAATTTTAATGTTGACCCACTTTTTGAGCCTATCATTTGTTTCAAGTACATTTTGAATTAACTTAAATAGTATTATTAATAAATTTAAATAATCTCATGATAAATTATCGAATTTCTTAAACCAATAGAAAAAAAATTGAGTTATATATAAAAGATTAAAAATAAATAGCATATTTATGTCAATGGTAAGAAAAATATATATTCATCTATATAATATTAAAAAGAAAGTAATGAGTAACAACATTATGTAAAGTAACAAGCTAGAGTCACATGTGAATGGAACGATACTAAATACTGAATAATGTAATAGTAATGAACAAAGATAGAAATTAGGGGAAAATTATATATAAAAATCTTTAGGGGTCGTTTGGTACAATGATGGGATATTACAGTATATCCCATGGGGTGGAATATTCCATAGGAGTAGCTATCCTACCTTCTATATGGGAATTAGCTAATATTATCCCGGAATTAGCTAATAGCTTAACACCCCAAACCAAACATGAGATAAAGTTAATTCCAATATTTATTCTATAATTATTATCCTTATTTCATGTACCAAACATAGGATTAGTGTACTTATGTTTTAACAGTACTTATTCTGAACTTGAATGAGAAAGTCTTTTTGGATTATCATGAGAAAAGTCATACTCTGAATAAAATCACGTACTTGATATTATAATAAGAGAAGTCATACAATATGATAGGATCACGTAGCTTTATTACTTATCATACATTAATAATAGTTATTAAGCATATTTGTGACACCTAATAATGATATCAGTCAAGTGACAACCTAATAAAAAGTCATATTAGTAATTTAGTATTATAAAATAGTTGATGATGTAATAAGAAAAATAAGATAAGAATTATTTGACGACCGTATGATTTGTTTCCTTAATAACATAGAAATGTTGTTATTGAGTGTATTGCATTGAGAAACAAGACGATATTTGCGTATTTGTCAAATAAATATAATTTAATGTTCTCAATTAAGCCAAGTCATAATTTAACATGAATAATACTTTTAACGTTGTCCGCGCATCGCACTAAAATTAGTATATAAAATATGAGAGTACAAGCAATGTGGTTAAGTCAAGTGGCAAGCTAATAACAAGCCACTTGGCAATTTTAAGACAAAGTTAATGAGAATTAGGGCAAAGTTAATAAGAATTTTATAAAGGATTTTTTGTAAAAAGATAAAATTATTTCAAGATTAGAGTAGTTTTCAAATCTACTCAAAATCTGAAACCGGATTGAGTTTGAATTGTATAACAAAACTTTTGAATTTTTGGATAGAACTTTTAAATTTGAATTAGAAGATTAATACCTAAAATATAGTTGAAGATAAATATATTCTAATGTTTAAACCTAAAATTTAGAACATAGGCATGATTAAAAGAAGTTATATTAATTTTTCAAGACAAAAAAGAAAAGAAAAAATAATGATGGAAACTAAGATAAAGATGGCGATATTTTCCGTAGATACATACTATGCCTACTTCTACTCTTGCTTCTAACTAATTTTAAAGATAAATTTGAATCTGAATATGAATATATGTAGATTCTTCATGTTTAGCAACTTCTTTTTTGTTTTTTTCCTTTTAGCATAGTTAACTAGCAGAAGAAAAATCGACATTTCTTTACGATTTTATAGGACTAATATCTATTAATTAACTAGTGGATTAGTGTGCATAATCATGCAAATTTGTCGTGATAGAACAAATATTGAAAGCACCTTAAATGCCAAAAATATAGAGTTTTCAAATTTGAATGTAAAGCTAAAGATCTTATAACAAAATATTATCAATAAGATTCACTAAAAATTTACATAAAACTACTGAACTATTTTGAATTCAAAATTAAACCAAATCCGCTAGATAATATTTTAATTGTATCAGCAAATCATTATATTTTCTTTTGGTCTTTCTCCTTATCCGTCTAAACCATTTTTTCCCCTAAACCACTTACTTACTCCTATTATGATTTTATCTATATATTGTACTTATCAAATCTATTTAGGAAAAAATCAATTTCAAAAGATATTAGCCAATAAAATAAAGAAACCGGCAAGTTGTTCGAGGATGGATACTAGCGTTGGATATACATATAGTATTGTAAGTGGATTTGAATTGAGATAACGTCTTATCAATTTGAATTTTGAATTGAGAGATAAAAAAAATTGAATTAGTTTAAAAAATAAAATCTATTATTCTCCCTTCTCTTATTTAATCCCCTAGATCATTGTCAATCCCCACATCATACAAGAGCTTCTAAGAAGTTTACAATTTGAATAGATAACGGACTAAACTGGATACGACTTCTGTTTAAGGATAGAGAACAACGAAATCTAAGGAGAGACTGCGGGTTGCAATATCTCAATAGCTCACCCAAACGTCTTTGACGAATGCCTCGAAACGGTCGTGAGACTCGAACATCACTCGAAAATAACTCTACACTCCGGAAGGAGTGTAGCAAGAGTAGTATGAGCACAACACTAGGCTCGTAGGTATCATAGGCCGACAATGGTTAGTTCACGCATATAAACAAGAAGCAACTAACAAGTAAAGATAAGTAATCAAACACAAGTCACACATCTAGCACATGAGAAAGTCTTGCATTAACGATAGTCACAAGGGATCTCAATATCTCGGATTATAAGCCTAGGGAGAATTCTATAAACCTCGATTCCATCCAACCTTTAAAATAAATACTCACAAACAACAACTCGGTAATTCACAAATCAAGAATCAATCGAGAATGTGCCATGCAATGACATGAATGACCATTCAAATGGAGTGCTATGCAATGCAATGTCGTGCTATGTAAATGTTATGCAATGCGAGTCACCTCTCACACTCCACTCCCGTACACACATGCTATGGCAATGCCTCATAGTCATGACCCATGGGGGACCCGCGAAGTCCATGTACCACTCGCTCCGGAATATAACCTCGGATCACGAGCACACTCTCACGATCCCGGCAAAGACCTCGGGCATCGGACACTCCATCGTTCCGGCAAGAAACCTCGGGCAACAAACACTCACAATCTCTCTCTTTTACTCTCAATCTCCCAAGCAGAAACCTCGGAGTCTCTGTCACTCTCAATCTCCGGCAAAAACCTCGGAGTCTCTCAATCACTCTCCTCACCATTATAACAACATAAGAGTAATATGAAAGCATGTCATGCATGATATCAGTCTCAATTATATCACCAATATGCAATAAACAAGTACAAGTCATATTATTGCCCACGGCTCAATCATCAATATTACCCTTCCCTTTCATAAGGTGAGGGAGCTAGTATGTGATAAAGATACAACTAGGTGATAATTACATCACATAGCACATAGAATATGGGATGCATGCCTCGCATGGAATCAACCTCAATAATCACCGCAATCATAGGTTCCATAGATTCATACTAGGAATTGCAATTCAATATTCAATTCTCGGTAATAACCTTCCTCTTCCATATGACCAGTGGGAGAACAAGAGAGAGAGAATTATATCAAATACATGAAATCACAATACAATGATGCTCACATAACAATATCGTAATAATGGCGACGAGCCCACATAACAAGATATCACAATAATGGCGACAAGCCCACATAACGATATCTTGCAAAACAGCTGGTAATACCAACCTAGATGGAATTTACCTCCACACCATGCCCGAAGGCCTATCATGCTTTCCCCGTCAATCACTACTATTTACATACGTTTCGCTAACCGGAGTCTAGACATAAAGTAAACCGTAACCTACCTCAATGCCGAACAGGTGTCACGAACTTTCACGCCAAAGCTTTTTCCTTCGAAGTGCTTCCGATCGGACAAGGTCTTTAGTGCTTATTCGTCACACAATATGTGTACGCTACCCAATAATACTTCAACCTATATTAAGACGCCAACAACTATGGTTAAGCTACGGGGAGATTCAAACGTATTCTAACGTTAGTAACTCCTTTCTAGATGTTTAGGCGATGTTTTCTCTTGTATCTAAACCAACCACATACTACCAATACAACATCAATAATTATGTGTTCAATACCAATCCGGACAGCCCACACAATATTCTAAACAGCCCACATTCATAACATGCAATAACGATTCACATACGGCTTCGACATTCTCAAGTTACTTTTATTAGTTTGTAGCCTTAACGTTTGCATGTAACAACTTATAACAGCCCATCCAACATACAATATGATGTATACTCTTAACTTATAATTATTCTTTCCAACTTAATGAAAACACAAGTCCAAAACAGTCCACTACCACAACATGTCCAAAACAGTCTCTAACCGACAACATAACGATGTTCGGAATTCTTGCAAACGTTTACGAACATACTAAGCCAACCACATGCGATTTTTATACATCATTTCATGTCTTCTTTTCATATAATTTCAGTAAGTTATGACCAGCTATCCACACGACAAGTACAACATCAATTCATACGCAACTACGCTATATCGTCATTTTTATAATCCTTAAAACAACTCACAAATGACTTTAGTTTCAACTCCAACCATTAAACACCTTCATTTCCATCATAAAATTCATGATAATAACAATCAAAATATCAAGTAAAAACAGTTCACTAACTTCTTCACAAAACAGTCCACACACGGCTACACCATGCTTCAACATCTCTCACATAAAATCATAGATTCAACCATTTTCATACTAACATAACTTCACCTTTAACCTTCCAATTCTTTTCATTCTTTTTACCATGAGATCTATGATAGTAACAACCATATTTATTAAAGAAAATCAGTCCATTAATTCCACCAAAACAGTCCCTACGGCCAACTAACATTCCAACACCAACTTTCATGATTTTATGCATGCGATTCATGTTCGTCAAGTTACAACCATACTTCAACATCAACACATATAACCCCATAACTACTATCATGTTCCAACATCAACACACCTTATTTCATGCATACAACTTATATTCACACATCTACATCACCCTTAATACATGAAAAGAAAGTTAGATCTTACCTTGACAACTTGACTTCTCTACTTGGCTAGAGTTGGTGACTTGAGATGGAAATGGTTCTTGTTGCTCCAAAGACTATCTTCACGTTTTAGGGACCTTCTAAAGGGTTGAAACACCTTGGAAAATAATTTTTGGATCAAGACTCAAAGGGCTCAAAAATCAGCCCCTTGGCCGAATGCTCTCTCTCTCTCTTAGGTTTTCTTTCTTTGTGTGTGTAGTTGAAATGAATTGTGATGGCTGATTTCTTGGTCATTATTTGGTTCAACTTTGATGCCTACAAGTTGGTCACATGCTCCACTTATGGCATGATTCATTCCATTAACTTTACACTTTAAATTTCCTAATTGTTTTCTACAACTTTTGGCCAACCTCACCTTCTTGTTTCTCCTTTCTTCTTTCTTTTCAATTGTTTACAAGACAATTGTATGTGTGGTGAATGATTCATACACCATCCTTTGTCCATTGTAATTATGCCAAGATGAATGAGCAATATTTAATGTGAAATGATCCCTCCACCATGTTATGTCCTCCTAAAACAATGTATACTTTCATAAAGTAGTAGATGCTTAAATATTCAAATGCATGCCTCACATGGATGCCTTATTTTCAGTCACTTGGCTGAATTCCATACTCCTTTCTTTCAATTTGGTTGTCCACAATATAATGTAAGTGTAGTGGATGAATCACATTTAAATGTATATTTGTATGTCTCCCATAGTAGTCTTATTTAAGATGACTTTGAGTCATCTTTTGGACATGGCATGTTAATGTTCATATTGGCTCATTGTTGCCACTAATTTTAACTTAACACCACGATTAAGTAGTTCCTAATTTCCATTAATGCTTCTATACCAAACAAAATTTGTAGATAAATTGTGACTTCAAACGAAATCGGAAGTTAAAGTCTCTACTTTGTATCTTGAGATAGTCTTAATACTCAGCCCGACTTGAATCATCCATATCTCCTTACCCCGATATCATTTTGACGAGCTGTTTGTTGCGTTGCAAACTAGACTCGATGAACTTAATTTTAGGCTTTTGAAACACCTTAAAACTCCTCATATACTAGGAGATATGCCTCCTACAATATAGGCTAAAATCGGGTCCGAGATTTTACTGAAATTGTTCCGATTCATTTCGTTTAACTTCTAATCCTCTTCCAACCTCATGTAACCTCTTATACATACATATACACAGTCATTTACATCCATAACAATTCATATACATGTCTCGAAGGGTCCGTAGAATCACAATAACCATAAGTAGAACTCACAAAGCTTCGACGAAACTCCAATCGAAAAAGTATATTCCTATCTTTTGTCCATCTTCTATATCATTACTAATAATCTCAAATACTTTAAAAGGTCACTCACATTACCTCATATACATACTCATAACGCGATTTCAAATCCTTTAGGTTACCAGGTCACCTCGAGATACTTAAGACAACCATATTTATAACGATATTCTTACTAACTCGATTAACTTTCCTTGAACCTTCTTAACTCATTCTTTCTTGTTTTAATACAAGTAGCAAGGATTATTATGGAGTGTGACATTCTCCCCTCCTTTAGAACATTCGTCCTCGCATGTCAAATGAGGACTAAAACTCGTCAATTAAATAACCGAATCACCCGTTATCGCGGACTATAGACCAGCAAGATTTGACCACGAAAAGGGTGTTTTAGGAATATTATGCCTAAAAGTGCTAAACGACCAAATGGGTCGTTACATATAAAGATGGTAGTTCATTTGATTAAACAATATGTATATTAATATGTTGTTCTCTCTATAGTAAAAAAATGTACTTTACTTTTTAAAGTTTTAATACAATTTGAAATGGAATATATTTCTTCTCTTCTTAACTTAAAAAAGATTAATAATATTAAGTATAAAAGAATATTAAATTTTAATTTCAAATGAAATTCTAACAAAAGGAGATGAGATAGGTAAATAAGATATTATAGTCTTTTTATATGTAGAATTATTTTATATAACAATGCTATTTTTATTTTCATTTGAAAATAAAAATTTATCCGTTTATATTGTCTTACATTAGTTTTTGAATAATATACGCATTACCATTAAAATTATAATGGAAAGAATATTACACATTAAATTATTTCAATTTATTATCTATATTTTTTGGTGTAATTTACCATAAGATTGTTGATGACGTTGAAAGCTTTAATTATTTTAAATATAGTTGTTTTTATTATTTAATAAATGTCAAATAGATCAGCTATATGATGAAAAAATAGTTCTATTCAATTAAAATGTAGTTTATATATTTTATAAATATTTTAATGATATATGAAAAACATGTTAGCTTTATTGAATTATATATATAAATATAATTACATACCATGATATGATACATATATCAATGAGATAATGATCATTGTTTAAAATTAAAGTTGGATTTTATCTAATTTTTTATAGATTTTAAGTTTATTATTATATTATATATGCAAACACACAATAGTTTTTGTTTTATTGAAACAATTTTAGAATTTGATTTTTAAATTTATCCTTATCATAATTTTGTATCATGAATGATAGTATATCATACTTTTTTTCCTCTCTCTATTATAATAGTTTACAAATCTAAAAAGTTAATACAAAAAATTTAGATGAAAACACAATTATAAAAATATCTACAAAAGATAGGATTAAAAATATAAAACGAATTTTTTAAAAACAATAAATTAAAAAAGTGATTTTATCTCTTCCATTTTGCACTTGAATATGTATGTTTGATGCTTTAATTTGTCACTTTATTTTGTCTACATACAATCATTATTCAAGTATATGTAGATGGCAAGTGTGATGCTTTAAATTCCGCTCTTAATGAAAAAATATGTGTCAATTCGAAGATCTTTATATTGGATGAAAGATGTATATTTGATATATATTTTTTCAAATTAACGAACTTGCAATTTCTATTTATGCTCTTCAAGTTTTTGTCATTATATCTTATAAATTTATATATATTACACAAGTTGATAAATTCTTTATACCTTCAAGGTCATGCTCTTTTTTTACCTTTATTTTTTATTTTTTTTATTATTTTAAAGCTTGCTTTGTACTCATGTATTCCTTGCATACTTTTTCTTGTAATGTGTTTTTGAACTTTCATTTTTGTTTGTTTTTGATTTTCAAAAAGGAGTTGTTGAATAAATATTTCGAAAATTAATTAATGATTTTCAATACATTTTATTTAATGAGATCCATTTTAGTCTCTTCATAAATTTAACATATTCACCAACTTAAAAAAAGGAATAATGAAGAATTGAATAGATCTCAATTTTCGACAATATACACAAACTTTTTTTTTTGAAATATATATATATATATATATATATATATATATATATATATATATATATACTTAATCAATGACATATAAACTTTTTAAAATTGATTTTATTAAATTTTTTATTTAATTTTTAAAAGAAAAAAAAAATTAGTAAATATAAATTAATATACAAAATTATAATTTGGAAAAACTTAAATATTAACATAAATTTTAATTAATGGATATTAACATGGATTGGAATTGGTGAACAATCAAATTCTGGGCAGAAAGAAATATGGAATTGAAAATAATATCTGTGCAATATAGTGGTTATAACAATTAAAATATCAAAATTTCCTTCTTTTAAAACGTAAAAAGCGTGGAGAATCATTTTAAACGAAAATTTTACTTTATTTTTTATGTGTAAAAAATCTAAGTTCATTTTATTGACTTAGAAAAAATTAATAAATGATCAACTTGAAGAATAAAATCTTCAAAAAATGAAGCAATTAAATTTGATATGATATTAAATTAGATACAAGTATTAATTTATTAGCAAAGAAAGTTTTTCTTATCAAAAACTAATCTTTTAGTAAAGGATAGACTATCTAAGTTTGAGATGAGAATTTTTTATAAAGAAACTATGATGGAAACGCTATTTATTGATAAGATCACATATCTGAGGTAGTAAAATATAAAGCTACAAACAATAGAAATAAAAATGATAAATTCTGATTATTTTTTTGGGTAGTTTGTAAACCTTTTAGTGGGTATATAGCTTTTTCTACGGTGATTAATGCAAGCAAAATCAAATTATTTAAGATTGGTCTATTTGAATTAATACGTATTAATTTTATATATAAAAAAAGGAGAAGTACAATGCAATGTGGTTAAGACAAGTAAGCTTTAACAAGCATTCAAAATTTTTTAAGACAATGTTAACTATGCTTTGTAATAAACCTTTTGAATTGTTAAATTTGAATTGAAAGATATAAAAATATTTAAAAGATTTGAGTTAAATTAGAGGTACTATAACTCTATATTGAAATATTTACCACGGCTAAAGAGTCCCTGTGGAACTCTTTTGTTGTCTAAGATCCTATATATATTTGAACGTTATCTTCTAATTTTGTGATATTATGGCTAAACGATGCCAAATTAATTCTTTTAAAATTTGAATTGAAGATAAATTAGAGTCCATATCAATTAGGGTAACTGAATATGAGAAATCTTAGTTTACTAACCATCCACCCTAGCTTCATAAGTATTTTCTACGTGAATCCAATAAATATACATTAAATAAATATTTTAACAAATTAAGTTATTTTGTAACCAAAAAAAAAAAAAAGATAAAAGAGAAAAAGAAAAAGAAAAGAAAAACGTATGGAAAAGCAAAAGATTTTAGAAACCAATTTATCTTCTTCTGTTTCGTCTATTTTTATTTAGATTTTAGAATAATAGTATTTTAGAAGCTTATCTATTCTAACAAACTCATATGATATTCAAATTTTAAGTTCAACTAAATTTGAGTTGGCATGAATATCTAACTTCCTAACCTCTTATATATATACCCCTTAAGTGACACAAATATGGATGTAAGCTTTCTTCTTTTTTAGTTGTTAAGATTATCTCAAGAATTTTTTGTGATTGTTTCATTCACAAAGGTATTGATTATTTCTCCCTTTAGTGTTGTAACGGAATAAAATCAACATTAAATAAAATGGTGCGTGCCATTTAATTAAAAGATAATGGATATGAAGTTGTAAGATGATCAATTCTTACATAGTTCAAGTAAATAAAATGATTATTATAGTTTTCTCATACTTATATCTTTCTTTCTTTCTTTCTTTTTTTTTTTTTTTTTTTTTTTTTTTTTTTTTTTTTTTTGAATTTTCATTTTCCTAATGGATAAAAAGCTAAAAAGGTAAATAACATTAGATTTTTCCATAATTGAATCAATGTTGTTCATGCTTAATATAATTTTTGCTATTAGTATTATTTTGTTGTTATTTACAATAATATTGAACATTTTCTTCTTTTGTTAAATTTATTTTAATTTTCAAGAAATATACATAGTTAATATAATATATATGTCAATATTTCACAAATGCGGAATGAATATTTGAAAAATTCAAATACAATAGAAAGAAATATATAAAATCTTTTTAAATCAAGATTTAATTTCGATATTTATTTAACGTTATTATCAGTATTATCATCATCATTATCATTATTAGTTTGTTTTTGTTTACAATAACATTACACATTTATCTTTTGTTTAATGGATGTTCTAAGGAATTTTTTTTGGATGATATTATTTTTCACAAAGGCGGAATGAATATTTGAAAAATAAACAAATACAAATAATATATTCATATTTCGAAATATATAAAGGAGTTTTACCAAATTGTCAAGATATAATTTACTGAAATACGTTTTTATATCATCATCATCATCATCATTATTAGTTTGTTTTTGTTTACAATAATATACACATTTTTGATTTTGAAAAATTTAACTAAATAGTAAGTAATTACATATATGATATAAATATTTAACATATGAATATTTGAAAAATAAATAAATACAATGGAGAATCGAAATATATAAAGGAGTTTTACCAAGTTGTCAAGTTATAATTTCATGCTTAATTTAACGTTATTATCATCATCATCATTAGTTTGTTTTTGTTTATAATCATTAACATTTATCTCTTTAATGATTGTATTATGATAAATAAATATTTGATATAATTCTGTACAAATATCTCACAAATGCGAAATGGATATTTGGAAAATGGACAAGCGCGATGGTAGACAAAATATGTAAAAGAGTTTTACAAATCTTTCGCAAATGACCGAAATGATATTTGAAAAAATTTGGCATTTTGATAGTAAAAATGCTTTTATTTTTCTCTCTTTGGAATACTTTAATGAACTTTTAAATTTTATTATTTGTTTCACCTTTCTAACTTAAAAATTTTTAGAAAGTTTTTTAATTGTATAATAAATTTTGAATGAAACAACTCCATGAAGGAGATGATTTTTTTAAACAATTATACCTTTGTACAAAAAATAATTATATAAATAAATATTAGACGGATCATCAACTTTTTACATATAATATATATATTTTCATAGCATATTTATATTTAATAGAAATATTAATTTATACAATATTATGTGTTAATTAGATAATTAATTTTAAAAATCATATAAAGAATTATTCTTTGAGTTTCCTGTTTTGCACTTTTTACAATATTTTAAAGATAAACTTTAATTTATTTTGTATCACCAAAATCGTATATCTAAAATTTATTTGGTGCCAATGAAGTAATCTTTGGGTAATTTGACTAAGATATTTATAACGTTGCGAATAAATTTTTTTAAATACAGCAATACATTTTTTTGAAATTCAATTGAAAGATAAATCATTGAAATTTGAATTTGAAAACAATTGTGAAAGATAAAGTTTTTGAATTAGATTTGTAGGGGGATAACGATAATGTGAGGATATCGATACATTTGAATCTGATCTTTCCTCTATTTATAGGATTTAATTGGTACATTCCTTGCCTTCTCTTCATTCTTTGAATTCCACTTTCTCACAATGTCAAGAATGACTTTTTGATGCAAAAATATAATTGTTATAAATTCTCTTTTATTTATGTAAATTGTATTGCAATTTAAGTAGATGGAGATATATATATATCGAGCTAAATCATATAATGGATATATAGTAAAAATATTAATGAGAGATAAGAGAGAGAGACTATTTGTAATTCTTGAAATAAATATTAAGTTTCACATAGAAAGAGAATTCAATTATCCTAGAGGGTTTTGTTTTGTTTTTGTTGAAGTTGCATTTATCATCTTTCTATATTCTCATATATCATTTTGTTGGATGGCATTTTTCTTTTGGCTATATATTTTCTTTGCTAAACAATCCAACATTTTTCTTTTTAAATTATTCAACTATTATGTGACAAATTTGAACATTTCGTCACAAAATCAAACGAAATCAAATGAGTAAATATACTATTGCAACCACTAGAAAGGTTTTAATTAGAAGGATTTTATAATTGTGAAATTTCTCTCTTAAATTATCCCAATATTAAAAGGAAAATTGTTTGAAGATATTAAAGAAAAAAATTAGAAGGTGACATATCAAAGGCATATTCATTACAAATTTAAGTTAAATACAATGTACAAATTCTACTTGGTTAAATACAATCTTTCAATTTTGACAAAAAAGTGATGTTATTTTTGAATTGTAATTAAAATATAAAGTTTTAAAATTAAGTATGATATTTTTGAAAATTTGTATCGAAAGATATTTTAAATTTGAATTAGAAGATAAAAATTATGTTGAAATTATGAAAAATAGATTAAAATATATAGAATTAACTAATTTAAATTAATTATTTTTTAATATCATAACTCCTTTTAAATATGTCAAATTATAGTGAATCTTTTATAATGTTTTCATATCTAAATGTCTAAAGTAGTTGCAATCGTGATATGAAGTTAAGTGCCAATTTTAGACACTAAGGATGATAAAGAGATTGATGAGAGTAAAGAATTGATGGAATAAGGAACAAGACCATCTTAGTTTCGATCACCACCAATTGCAACTATCTTGGTTAAATTTATCAATATTCAAAAAATGGATTTGAATTTATATGTTACCGTTTAGAAAAGCTATATAATTCTTATAGCTCTTGCTTTGCTTCTTTTTAAATGAAGACAACCCGAGGCAACCAATATATATATATATATATATATATACACACACACGCATACATACAAGACCAAGAAGATGATATTTGAAGTGTGGGAAATTAAGAAATAATTAATAAAATGTTTCTAGGAAATAAGCCAAAATATTGGAACTTATAATTAACCATTCGAATAAAAAATTTTTAATATTAGTCAATCATATATATATATAGTCTATTTTAAAGATGAATGACTATTAAGTTAATTTTCCGACGGAGCAGCAGCTAGATGAAGCAAACATGAAGCGATGCGAAATTGGTTTACTTTTGTTATTTTAATAAAAGTTTTTTCTCTTTTTATTGTTAATTATTAACTCTATTCATGTTTCAAGTTTCTCATGACTAATATGTAGCAATAAGAATTGCTAACTTTTTTGCCAAATTTTAACTTAACTTGATTTCCTTCAAGAAAATCAGGCCTTATAATATTGATTTTTACATGAATAACAATGACTACTATTTTGATCGTATTAACAACAATAAAAGGTAAGAGTATAGATTAAACTCTTGAAAATTGTTTACAATCAATTTGACTATATCAAGAATTTAAGGGTAAAAACAATGATAAATTTATAATCTGCAAAGTTAATGTGGGTATGATTTCAAGATCAGTAAAAGTAGGACGACACCCCCTTTTTAGCATTAGTCTGGGCATCAACCTTTGCTGTTATTTTTTTCCCCATCTAATTCAGTTTGTTCATTTCTCTTTTTGGGTCATGAATTGAATAAATATCTATGTGGCTAGAAAAGAATATTTTATTTAAAAAGATTAAAATAATTGACAGAAAATCCACATGTACGCATCCAGAGACTTATATACTAAATAAATAAAAGAAAAATGAGGGTGATGAAGAGATTATCAGTAACTATTAGTTAATTTTGATTTTCAACGGTAGATGACTTTATTTGATGTGATTATTAGGCATTAGTAATAGTTGATACGCCCAAATTACACCTTTGAATATCATAATCATTTTCTGGTCAAATTAACAATTTAACCTTAAATAGGTTGAAAAAAATACAATTTTGAATAAATGATGAAATATATTCGAAGTGTAAGATTACTTTATTAGTCTTCAAGGGAGAGGGGAATATAATATTTAAAATTGTTGTTTGTTATTAAAGACTAAGAGTGGTTATGAGATGTAAATATTGGATGAATGGGACCAAAATATTAATGGAAATAATATTGAAAATCAATTCAACTTATTCATATTTTATGCATTAAACCAAGGGTACGTGAATCTAATAATTTAAAAGTTTTCCAACCAAATTAGCAAAATCCTATTTTTCAAAAAGAATGTTTTATATGAGAACACCCATTTATCAACTAGCTTTCCTATATATATAAATTAGATGGATAGTCTTATTTAATGACCGTTTTCTTGTAACGACCCATTTGGTCGTTTAGCACTTTTAGGCATAATATTCCTAAAACACCCTTTTCGTGGTCAAATCTTGCTGTCTATAGTCTGCGATAACGGGTGATTCGGTTATTTAATTGACGAGTTTTAGTCCTCATTTGACATGCGAGGACGAATGTTCTAAAGGAGGGGAGAATGTCACACTCCATAATAATCCTTGCTACTTGTATTAAAACAAGAAAGAATGAGTTAAGAAGGTTCAAGGAAAGTTAATCGAGTTAGTAAGAATATCGTTATAAATATGGTTGTCTTAAGTATCTCGAGGTGACCTGGTAACCTAAAGGATTTGAAATCGCGTTATGAGTATGTATATGAGGTAATGTGAGTGACCTTTTAAAGTATTTGAGATTATTAGTAATGATATAGAAGATGGACAAAAGATAGGAATATACTTTTTCGATTGGAGTTTCGTCGAAGCTTTGTGAGTTCTACTTATGGTTATTGTGATTCTACGGACCCTTCGAGACATGTATATGAATTGTTATGGATGTAAATGACTGTGTATATGTATGTATAAGAGGTTACATGAGGTTGGAAGAGGATTAGAAGTTAAACGAAATGAATCGGAACAATTTCAGTAAAATCTCGGACCCGATTTTAGCCTATATTGTAGGAGGCATATCTCCTAGTATATGAGGAGTTTTAAGGTGTTTCAAAAGCCTAAAATTAAGTTCATCGAGTCTAGTTTGCAACGCAACAAACAGCTCGTCAAAATGATATCGGGGTAAGGAGATATGGATGATTCAAGTCGGGCTGAGTATTAAGACTATCTCAAGATACAAAGTAGAGACTTTAACTTCCGATTTCGTTTGAAGTCACAATTTATCTACAAATTTTGTTTGGTATAGAAGCATTAATGGAAATTAGGAACTACTTAATCGTGGTGTTAAGTTAAAATTAGTGGCAACAATGAGCCAATATGAACATTAACATGCCATGTCCAAAAGATGACTCAAAGTCATCTTAAATAAGACTACTATGGGAGACATACAAATATACATTTAAATGTGATTCATCCACTACACTTACATTATATTGTGGACAACCAAATTGAAAGAAAGGAGTGTGGAATTCAGCCAAGTGACTGAAAATAAGGCATCCATGTGAGGCATGCATTTGAATATTTAAGCATCTACTACTTTATGAAAGTATACATTATTTTAGGAGGACATAACATGGTGGAGGGATCATTTCACATTAAATATTGCTCATTCATCTTGGCATAATTACAATGGACAAAGGATGGTGTATGAATCATTCACCACACATACAATTGTCTTGTAAACAATTGAAAAGAAAGAAGAAAGGAGAAACAAGAAGGTGAGGCTTGGCCACACTTGGCCTAAAGTTGTAGAAAAAAATGGAATTTTAAGTGTAAAGTTAATGGAGTGACTCATGCCATAAGTGGAGCATGTGACCAACTTGTAGGCATCAAAGTTGAACCAAATAATGACCAAGAAATCAGCCATCACAATTCATTTCAACTACACAACACAAAGAAAGAAAACCTAAGAGGAGAGAGAGAGAGCATTCGGCCAAGGGGCTGATTTTTGAGCCCTTTGAGTCTTGATCCAAAAATTATTTTCCAAGGTGTTTCAACCCTTTAGAAGGTCCCTAAAACGTGAAGATAGTCTTTGGAGCAACAAGAACCATTTCCATCTCAAGTCACCAACTCTAGCCAAGTAGAGAAGTCAAGTTGTCAAGGTAAGATCTAACTTTCTTTTCATGTATTAAGGGTGATGTAGATGTGTGAATATAAGTTGTATGCATGAAATAAGGTGTGTTGATGTTGGAACATGATAGTAGTTATGGGGTTATATGTGTTGATGTTGAAGTATGGTTGTAACTTGACGAACATGAATCGCATGCATAAAATCATGAAAGTTGGTGTTGGAATGTTAGTTGGCCGTAGGGACTGTTTTGGTGGAATTAATGGACTGATTTTCTTTAATAAATATGGTTGTTACTATCATAGATCTCATGGTAAAAAGAATGAAAAGAATTGGAAGGTTAAAGGTGAAGTTATGTTAGTATGAAAATGGTTGAATCTATGATTTTATGTGAGAGATGTTGAAGCATGGTGTAGCCGTGTGTGGACTGTTTTGTGAAGAAGTTAGTGAACTGTTTTTACTTGATATTTTGATTGTTATTATCATGAATTTTATGATGGAAATGAAGGTGTTTAATGGTTGGAGTTGAAACTAAAGTCATTTGTGAGTTGTTTAAGGATTATAAAAATGACGATATAGCGTAGTTGCGTATGAATTGATGTTGTACTTGTCGTGTGGATAGCTGGTCATAACTTACTGAAATTATATGAAAAGAAGACATGAAATGATGTATAAAAATCGCATGTGGTTGGCTTAGTATGTTCGTAAACGTTTGCAAGATAAATTCCGAACATCGTTATGTTGTCGGTTAGAGACTGTTTTGGACATGTTGTGGTAGTGGACTGTTTTGGACTTGTGTTTTCATTAAGTTGGAAAGAATAATTATAAGTTAAGAGTATACATCATATTGTATGTTGGATGGGCTGTTATAAGTTGTTACATGCAAACGTTAAGGCTACAAACTAATAAAAGTAACTTGAGAATGTCGAAGCCGTATGTGAATCGTTATTGCATGTTATGAATGTGGGTTGTTTAGAATATTGTGTGGGCTGTCCGGATTGGTATTGAACACATAATTATTGATGTTGTATTGGTAGTATGTGGTTGGTTTAGATACAAGAGAAAACATCGCCTAAACATCTAGAAAGGAGTTACTAACGTTAGAATACGTTTGAATCTCCCCGTAGCTTAACCATAGTTGTTGGCGTCTTAATATAGGTTGAAGTATTATTGGGTAGCGTACACATATTGTGTGACGAATAAGCACTAAAGACCTTGTCCGACGGAAGCACTTCGAAGGAAAAAGCTTTGGCGTGAAAGTTCGTGACACCTGTTCGGCATTGAGGTAGGTTACGGTTTACTTTATGTCTAGACTCTGGTTAGCGAAACGTATGTAAATAGTAGTGATTGACGGGGAAAGCATGATAGGCCTTCGGGCATGGTGTGGAGGTAAATTCCATCTAGGTTGGTATTATTTTCTGTGGGCTTGTCGCCATTATTGGACCTTGTTGCTTGTCGCCATTATTGTGATATTGTTATGTGGGCTCGTCGCCATTATTACGATATTGTTATGTGACTTATCATTGTATTGTGATTTCATGTATTTGATATAATTCTCTCTCTCTTGTTCTCCTTTGGTCATATGGAAGAGGAAGGTTATTACCGAGAATTGAATATTGAATTGCAATTCCTAGTATGAATCTATGGAACCTATGATTGCGGTGATTATTGAGGTTGATTCCATGCGAGGCATGCATCCCATATTCTATGTGCTATGTGATGTAATTATCACCTAGTTGTATCTTTATCACATACTAGCTCCCTCACCTTATGAAAGGGAAGGGTAATATTGATGATTGAGCCGTGGGCAATAATATGACTTGTACTTGTTTATTGCATATTGGTGATATATTTGATGATACATATCATGATATGCTTTCATATTACTCTTATGTTGTTATAATGGTGAGGAGAGTGATTGAGAGACTCCGAGGTTTTTGCCGGAGATTGAGAGTGACGAGAGACTCCGAGGTTTTGCCGAGAGAGAGGTAGATTGAGAGAGAGATCCGAGGTTTTTCGCCGGAGATTGTGAGTGTTTGTTGCCCGAGGTTTCTTGCCGGGAACGATGGAGTGTCCGATGCCCGAGGTCTTTGCCGGGATCGTGAGAGTGTGCTCGTGATCCGAGGTTATATTCGGAGCGAGTGGTACATGGACTTCGCGGGTCCCCCATGGGTCATGACTATGAGGCATTGCCATAGCATGTGTGTACGGGAGTGGAGTGTGAGAGGTGACTACCGCATTGCATAACATTTACATAGCGACACATTGCATTGCATAGCACTCCATTTGAATGGTCATTCATGTCATTGCATGGCACATTCTCTCGATTGATTCTTGATTTGTGAATTACCGAGTTGTTGTTTGTGAGTATTTATTTTAAAGGTTGGATGGAATCGAGGTTTATAGAATTCTCCCTAGGCTTATAACGAGATATTGAGATCCCTTGTGACTATCGTTAATGCAAGACTTTCTCATGTGCTAGATGTGTTGTGTTTGATTGTTTTATCCGCTTACTTGTTAGTTGCTTCTTGTTTATATGCGTGAACTAACCATTGTCGGCCTATGATACCTACGAGCCTAGTGTTGTGCTCATACTACTCTTGCTACACTCCTTCGGAGTGTAGAGTTATTTTCGAGGTGATGTTCGGAGTCTCACGACCGTTTCGAGGCATTCGTCAAAGACGTTTGGGTGAGCTATTGCAACCCGAGTCTCTCCTTAGATTTCGTTGTTCTCTATCCTTAAACGAAGTCGTATCCGTTTGAGTCCGTTATCTATTCAAATTGTAAACTTCTTAGAAGCTCTTGTATGAGTCTAGACCAGATTTTGGGAATTTCTTATAATAAAGTATTTATTCCGCATGTTGTATCAAATTAAGGTAGTTATCGAAGGGTTCGCCCACCGGGGAGGGTTAGTGTGGGTGCCCGCATGATCCATGATTTGGGTCGTGACAAGTTGGTATCGAGCTTAGGTTACCCGGTCTATAAGTACAAGAGCAATGTCTAGTAGAGTCCTACTTATGGGTGTGTGTTGCGCGCCACACTTATAATTGGGAGGCTATGGGACATCTAGGAAACTTCGATTCTTTCATTATTTCGTGCTACTTCATTCAAATTGGTATCTAGTTGATCCCAATTGGTATACGAACTTCTCTGTTTTACCTTCTCCGGATGATGGGAACTCATCCTTAAATTCTTGCGCGAACGGTTGTTTCCGACATGTGGTGGTACAATACGAGTTGTGTTGTCCTAATTTAGATGCGTGACTAAGTTCGGTTTCTAGCTATGACTTGAGGTTTTAATTTGTGTGGAGTCGTGATTAGGCTCGTTATTGTGAGGTTGGTTGAAGAGATGGGAGAGGTGATTCATAGGGTCATAGGACCTCCATATTTATAGTATTGGGTTTTCTCGAAAGAGGAAAAAAAAATGCATTTATGGCTTAATAAGAGCGATTTGTTCGATGATATGATCGGTTTTGGGAAGCGTATAGCAAAGTAAGAGTTCTTATGGTATTTTGGTAAGAGTGTTATTGTGATGATGTGACAAAGGCGTAAAAAAAAAAAAAATAATATATATATATATATATATATATATATATATATATATATATATATATACACGGTTAGTTAGATGTGTACGGTTCGGTATAGTTAAGTAAGGGTTGGTTATTCATATGTGAGCACCCTTTTGAGGACTATTGAATAAGGCATGGGTCAATGGAATTATTTACGGTAACAGAATGATGATGGTGTGACTAGTACTAATGGTGAAATACTTTTAGATATCTGTGATCACGTTAGTGAACTTATGAACTAAGGAGAAAGGGGAATTATTTCCATTAAGGATTTTTGGCAAGGGTACTTCGACGAAAGAATATGAGAATATTAACAGAGTTTGACGAGCGGTCGTTTGAAAATCGATTATCTTTTTGACGTATCGTCCATTCTAGAAGCTCCGTAGTATTTATTTTGACCTCGCTTGCAAAAATTGAAGTCAACGGATATCATTTGATCCACTTTGAGAGAAGGTTTCATTATGAAAATTTTGGAATTCAATTATTTGAATAAATTATTTATTTTGGGGAAACGTGTTACGATTGGCGATTTGAAGATTTTGTTAGATTTGAAATATTATTTATGACTCGTAGAAATTGATGGAGCTAAGTTTAGAGTTCGTTTGGTTAGCTTTTGATAATTAAAATGGTTTTAGCATTAAATATGCCTCTTTATGGTGAAAAGATGGTCACGGAACGAAATAAGACGGATTCAAAATTTATTGATTCTGTTAATATTGATGTTTATGGCTTATGGGGATTGGTGGTGTCATTCCTATTGAGGAGATCGGATGAGAATCGAGAGAAGAAAATATAAGTTTTGAAATTTTGAAGTTCTAAGTTGAGCGAAAGTTGACTTTTGAGTAAACGTGGCCGAAATTGAATTCTGATAGTTCTTTTAAGTCTAGAATGTGATTTATGACTTAGTCGAGTCGTTGGTTTGGTTCCAGAGAGGTTCGGGTGTGATTTGAGTCACTGGTTGAGAAACTGGTTAAGTCAAGAAATTTGAGTTCACCTTGATAAAAACGGATCAAAATGATCCCGTTTGGATGTTTTGAGAGTTCGAGCAGGTTCGTATGATGATTTTGGACTTGTCCACAAACTTTGATTTGATTCCGATGAGTTTCGGACGTATTCGGGTTGTATGATGTTTTTTTTTTTTGTTCCGACATCGTTTTGAGCAAAAGGGTACCATAATGAGCAAAAACAATTTGTTTTGTGTTTCGATTGAACCGTTAGATCCGTATCGTAATTTCGGAGCTGTAGCAACAAGTCTCCTCGCGTTTCGCCATCGTATGAGGGAGATATGACAATTTTACTAAAGGAATTCATTGCTAGTTTTTTGGTGTAATTTTGCTTAAAAGTTGCGAAATTGCTATCGAAATTCGTATAAAAAAATATGTCTTTCCAAAAACTTTAAACCACCATATCTCATTCATTATAAGGTCAAATTGAGTGATTCAAAAGCCTAACTTGAGTGAAATTTCACAAGGTATCCGTTGGAAGCATCAAAAGCGAGTTTTGGGATCAGTTGGCACGAGAAACGAGGCAGAACAGCTGGGCATTTTTGTTATTAATGTTGCTGTGGGGTTTCTCATAATATTGAAAGCTTGGACTTAGGAGAATTCAAAGGCGTTCTCCAAGTTCCTTCAATGGAGTAATGTATAAACTATAATATAAGTATTTTCCCTTGATTCAATCCCTTAGTTTAAACTTTAATCCGGAATTTCTAAAGTAGAAATTGGGGTTTATCCATGAAAAGTGGGTTTGTGGATTCCGTTGAGTTAAAGTATGATTAAATTAATGGGTTACGTTAGTACTTGGTAGTGATTTAAGGTACTATGGTCGCAAGAGGTTATAGGGTGATCGGATGGTGTCCTACGAACTTGGCTGCGGAGTATTCGGTGGTATGCTTCTGCATTGTGATTTGGAGGTGTAAGTAAGACTTAGAATTAGCAAGGTCGGTTATGAGTGGATCGGTTTGTTGGGATCGCTTAAGGTTGCTCCGCTAAAGCAAGGAGTCTTTCCGACAAGAGTATGTTGTGGTTTCGGGTTGGTCTTCATGTATTCCTAAGGAGTCGTGGTACGAAGAAAATTTAAGAATGGTGAAAGAAGGGTTAGTGAAATCGAATACTTTACCAGTTCAGAGTGGGCAAGGTTTGCGTCTTATTCTAAGGTTGGTGTGGTTCTAAGGAAAATTGTGGGGCCTATCGATAACATTCATAGGTTTGGTTATATAGGATTAGAACATTTCGACAAAAGCAGTGCTTATATTCGAAAACCGAGGATGGGGGAAAATTTGAATTTGGAAATATGAAAATTAGGTCTTTTATCTAAGTTAGAGGGAGTTCCGGCTAGTAAGGCGAGAGAGAAATGTTTATGATGCATTCCGTAGAGGTTTCCGCATTGTCCTATTAAAGATTCTTTAGTTACCGTCGGCGTTCATTCTCTCTTGTCGCTCGAGGACGAGCGATTGTTTAATTGGTATCTGATGTAACGACCCATTTGGTCGTTTAGCACTTTTAGGCATAATATTCCTAAAACACCCTTTTCGTGGTCAAATCTTTCTGTCTATAGTACGCGATAACGGGTGATTCGGTTATTTAATTGACGAGTTTTAGTCCTCATTTGACATGCGAGGACGAATGTTCTAAAGGAGGGGAGAATGTCACACTCCATAATAATCCTTGCTACTTGTATTAAAACAAGAAAGAATGAGTTAAGAAGGTTCAAGGAAAGTTAATCGAGTTAGTAAGAATATCGTTATAAATATGGTTGTCTTAAGTATCTCGAGGTGACTGGTAACCTAAAGGATTTGAAATCGCGTTATGAGTATGTATATGAGGTAATGTGAGTGACCTTTTAAAGTATTTGAGATTATTAGTAATGATATAGAAGATGGACAAAAGATAGGAATATACTTTTTCGATTGGAGTTTCGTCGAAGCTTTGTGAGTTCTACTTATGGTTATTGTGATTCTACGGACCCTTCGAGACATGTATATGAATTGTTATGGATGTAAATGACTGTGTATATGTATGTATAAGAGGTTACATGAGGTTGGAAGAGGATTAGAAGTTAAACGAAATGAATCGGAACAATTTCAGTAAAATCTCGGACCCGATTTTAGCCTATATTGTAGGAGGCATATCTCCTAGTATATGAGGAGTTTTAAGGTGTTTCAAAAGCCTAAAATTAAGTTCATCGAGTCTAGTTTGCAACGCAACAAACAGCTCGTCAAAATGATATCGGGGTAAGGAGATATGGATGATTCAAGTCGGGCTGAGTATTAAGACTATCTCAAGATACAAAGTAGAGACTTTAACTTCCGATTTCGTTTGAAGTCACAATTTATCTACAAATTTTGTTTGGTATAGAAGCATTAATGGAAATTAGGAACTACTTAATCGTGGTGTTAAGTTAAAATTAGTGGCAACAATGAGCCAATATGAACATTAACATGCCATGTCCAAAAGATGACTCAAAGTCATCTTAAATAAGACTACTATGGGAGACATACAAATATACATTTAAATGTGATTCATCCACTACACTTACATTATATTGTGGACAACCAAATTGAAAGAAAGGAGTATGGAATTCAGCCAAGTGACTGAAAATAAGGCATCCATGTGAGGCATGCATTTGAATATTTAAGCATCTACTACTTTATGAAAGTATACATTGTTTTAGGAGGACATAACATGGTGGAGGGATCATTTCACATTAAATATTGCTCATTCATCTTGGCATAATTACAATGGACAAAGGGTGGTGTATGAATCATTCACCACACATACAATTGTCTTGTAAACAATTGAAAAGAAAGAAGAAAGGAGAAACAAGAAGGTGAGGCTTGGCCACACTTGGCCTAAAGTTGTAGAAAACAAATTAGAAAATTTAAGTGTAAAGTTAATGGAATGACTCATGCCATAAGTGGAGCATGTGACCAACTTGTAGGCATCAAAGTTGAACCAAATAATGACCAAGAAATCAGCCATCACAATTCATTTCAACTACACAACACAAAGAAAGAAAACCTAAGCCTAGAGAGAGAGAGCATTCGGCCAAGGGGCTGATTTTTGAGCCCTTTGAGTCTTGATCCAAAAATTATTTTCCAAGGTGTTTCAACCCTTTAGAAGGTCCCTAAAACGTGAAGATAGTCTTTGGAGCAACAAGAACCATTTCCATCTCAAGTCACCAACTCTAGCCAAGTAGAGAAGTCAAGTTGTCAAGGTAAGATCTAACTTTCTTTTCATGTATTAAGGGTGATGTAGATGTGTGAATATAAGTTGTATGCATGAAATAAGGTGTGTTGATGTTGGAACATGATAGTAGTTATGGGGTTATATGTGTTGATGTTGAAGTATGGTTGTAACTTGACGAACATGAATCGCATGCATAAAATCATGAAAGTTGGTGTTGGAATGTTAGTTGGCCGTAGGGACTGTTTTGGTGGAATTAATGGACTGATTTTCTTTAATAAATATGGTTGTTACTATCATAGATCTCATGGTAAAAAGAATGAAAAGAATTGGAAGGTTAAAGGTGAAGTTATGTTAGTATGAAAATGGTTGAATCTATGATTTTATGTGAGAGATGTTGAAGCATGGTGTAGCCGTGTGTGGACTGTTTTGTGAAGAAGTTAGTGAACTGTTTTTACTTGATATTTTGATTGTTATTATCATGAATTTTATGATGGAAATGAAGGTGTTTAATGGTTGGAGTTGAAACTAAAGTCATTTGTGAGTTGTTTTAAGGATTATAAAAATGACGATATAGCGTAGTTGCGTATGAATTGATGTTGTACTTGTCGTGTGGATAGCTGGTCATAACTTACTGAAATTATATGAAAAGAAGACATGAAATGATGTATAAAAATCGCATGTGGTTGGCTTAGTATGTTCGTAAACGTTTGCAAGAATTCCGAACATCGTTATGTTGTCGGTTAGAGACTGTTTTGGACATGTTGTGGTAGTGGACTGTTTTGGACTTGTGTTTTCATTAAGTTGGAAAGAATAATTATAAGTTAAGAGTATACATCATATTGTATGTTGGATGGGCTGTTATAAGTTGTTACATGCAAACGTTAAGGCTACAAACTAATAAAAGTAACTTGAGAATGTCGAAACCGTATGTGAATCGTTATTGCATGTTATGAATGTGGGTTGTTTAGAATATTGTGTGGGCTGTCCGGATTGGTATTGAACACATAATTATTGATGTTGTATTGGTAGTATGTGGTTGGTTTAGATACAAGAGAAAACATCGCCTAAACATCTAGAAAGGAGTTACTAACGTTAGAATACGTTTGAATCTCCCCGTAGCTTAACCATAGTTGTTGGCGTCTTAATATAGGTTGAAGTATTATTGGGTAGCGTACACATATTGTGTGACGAATAAGCACTAAAGACCTTGTCCGATCGGAAGCACTTCGAAGGAAAAAGCTTTGGCGTGAAAGTTCGTGACACTGTTCGGCATTGAGGTAGGTTACGGTTTACTTTATGTCTAGACTTTGGTTAGCGAAACGTATGTAAATAGTAGTGATTGACGGGAAAGCATGATAGGCCTTCGGGCATGGTGTGTGGAGGTAAATTCCATCTAGGTTGGGTGTGGGCTTGCCATTATTTTCGTTATGTGGGCTTGTCGCCATTATTGTGATATGATTTGTGGGCTCGTCGCCATTATTACGATATTGTTATGTCTTGTCATTGTATTGTGATTTCATGTATTTGATATAATTCTCTCTCTCTTGTTCTCCTCGTTGGTCATATGGAAGAGGAAGGTTATTACCGAGAATTGAATATTGAATTGCAATTCCTAGTATGAATCTATGGAACCTATGATTGCGGTGATTATTGAGGTTGATTCCATGCGAGGCATGCATCCCATATTCTATGTGCTATGTGATGTAATTATCACCTAGTTGTATCTTTATCACATACTAGCTCCCTCACCTTATGAAAGGGAAGGGTAATATTGATGATTGAGCCGTGGGCAATAATATGACTTGTACTTGTTTATTGCATATTGGTGATATAACATTACGATATCATGCATGACATGCTTTCATATTACTCTTATGTTGTTATAATGGTGAGGAGAGTGATTGAGAGATCGAGGTTTTGAGATTGAGAGTGACGAGAGAGACTCCGAGGTTTTGCCGGAGATTGAGAGTGACGAGAGAGACTCCGAGGAGAGAGATTGTGAGTGTTTGTTGCCCGAGGTTTCTTGCCGGGAACGATGGAGTGTCCGATGCCCGAGGTCTTTGCCGGGATCGTGAGAGTGTGCTCGTGATCCGAGGTTATATTCGGAGCGAGTGGTACATGGACTTCGCGGGTCCCCCATGGGTCATGACTATGAGGCATTGCCATAGCATGTGTGTACGGGAGTGGAGTGTGAGAGGTGACTGCATTGCATAACATTTACATAGCACGACATTGCATTGCATAGCACTCCATTTGAATGGTCATTCATGTCATTGCATTGGTTCTCTCGATTGATTCTTGATTTGTGAATTACCGAGTTGTTGTTTGTGAGTATTTATTTTAAAGGACTTGGATGGAATCGAGGTTTATAGAATTCTCCCTAGGCTTATAATCCGAGATATTGAGATCCCTTGTGACTATCGTTAATGCAAGACTTTCTCATGTGCTAGATGTGTGTTGTGTTTGATTACTTATATGCTTACTTGTTAGTTGCTTCTTGTTTATATGCGTGAACTAACCATTGTCGGCCTATGATACCTACGAGCCTAGTGTTGTGCTCATGCTACTCTTGCTACACTCATTCGTCGGAGTGTAGAGTTAGTCTTTTCGAGGTGATGTTCGGAGTCTCACGACCGTTTCGAGGCATTCGTCAAAGACGTTTGGGTGAGCTATTGCAACCCGCAGTCTCTCCTTAGATTTCTGTTGTTCTCTATCCTTAAACACAAGAAGTCGTATCCTAGACATTTGAGTTAATCATTAGTATATAAATGAAGTTATCTATTCAAATTGTAAACTTCTTAGAAGCTCTTGTATGAGTCTAGACCAGATTTTGGGAATTTCTTATAATAAAAGTATTTATTCCGCATGTTGTAATACCCTTCAACCCCCAACTAATTGGAGTCCGCAACTTAAATAACCCAAAAAGTGGATTTGGGTACCAAAATAACCATTAAAAAACCTTTTGCGCACTAATTTATTTGTAGGTTGGTGAAATTTTAAATGGTCATAACATTGCACTCGGATGTCCATTTGATGCGATTTTTTTTTTTTTTTTTGATTTTGGGTATAACGTTCGAATAGTCATTTTAGGGGTTGAAAAGGTGCCCGAAGTAAGTTTTGTTTGAAAAAACTTAGTGTTTTTTCCATACTTTGACCAACGATTAGTCATGTGTCAAGACTCCGAAACGTCAATATTTTATATAGAACCTGATATTTTTTTTCTGCGTACAATAATGTAGGCCCAATACATCAAGGATACGTACACGTTCGGATAGTCATTTTAGGGCCGTGAGGACGCCATAATTTTTTCCTTATCCTTCGCGAGTTAGAAATCTCTTAGCACCGTTGCACGGCCTAGTTTTTTTTTTCTTTCCTTTGCTTCTCATTTTTCGTTGTGGTCGTTTTTCGTTCGTTCCACTTATCGCGTCTATCCTGCAATTCTACACACTCCTTTTTGGTTCCATACCACCACACCCTATCTTTCTCACACGCCTACCCTCACATTTTTTTTTATCCAAATCGCGTCGTGCTTTACTCTTTTGCTTTTTCCGACATTTTGGTTACCTTACCTACCGTCTACTTATTTTCTTTCTTTCCCAAATATCATTATCTTGGAACTTCCCAAGCTCGATCCGTAGCGAAAACAACATCGGCTTGCCTTATAACATTTGTGCCATTTTCGTTTTCTTTCTCTTGAATTTTCTTACCCTGTCTGATTAATGCCTTCCAATATGTCTCAACATCGATTACTGGGATTCAACATAGCCATATAAGGGATATCATGTACATACGTATACATAATCACTACCCTTTGATTCACAAAATATTTCCAACACTATTCAGCTTACCCTGTTTCTAAAGCTATAATGCACCTTCCTCCGTTTTCACTGATTCAGTCTGTCTCGTTCTTCATGACCTCTTAAGGTTTCTGCCCGCTCCGCAGACTCTAATAGTCCCTTAGGTTAACCTAGCTTCTCATTTGCTTCTTACGACTGAGTTTGTAAGACTTTAAGGAAACTTCCCAGGGGGGTCACCCATCCTAAAATTGCTCCCACTCCAGCACGCTTAACTTTGGGACTCTGACGAAATTTGATGCTCTAACGTCAATATGACCGCGTCGACCTTGCCACATGACCTTCAGCACATAATCTGGAGGAAGTTGAAGTCTTGACAGATTCCGAAACGCCCTCGTAACACATCTCCCGCCGAATTAAAAAAAGTCTCTTACTCCGTCCCAATAATTGTTTAATACTCGTAGTTATTCCAAATTCCCCGTTAGGTGGCATTTATATTCCAACGGTAAGTGTCCAAAATTCTCTTAGAATAATATTTTTATCTCAATCTGCACCATCTGCTTCTTTTGGTGAAATTATATTGCACCACCGGTTCCTTAAACCTACCGTCTTTGTCGCTTAGGGATTCCATTATTTTCCAGGGTGGAGTCGTATGCACGCAGTATCCCTTTGTGCTTTATGTCTTTTTACCCTTACTATACATCAAACACAGGCTTCTAACTTACCTAGAACACCAAATCCGTCTCAACAATGGTCTTGCCATATCGTCCTGTCATCGTACTACACCTTTAGAATGATGACTATGTATTCTCCTTGCGTTTCATATTTGTACTCATTTATTTATGCCTACTTTGGGTGCTTTCCTTAGCATTCCCTTACCATATTTCCCCAGTCTATGTTCATCCTTTTCTGCGCACGAGGAGCTTCATACTACTGCTGCATTTTCGGAAATATTGCTTCTACCTAATCCCCTTTTTACTTCCAAGGCACATTCTGTTCACCCCTATTTGTTCTCATGTTCTTATCATGCCAGTCGTTTCCTAGCACTCCCCTACTCCGTTGTTCGTCCCTCTATCATCCGATCTTTCACCGTCCCGTCACTGATATTACTCGTTTTCCCGGCTACACCCGTCATCACCTACTACCGCACTGTTATCTTACCCGCTTCTCTTTTTCATCTCCCCTCATTTCATTCACCCCCTTTTTTTTCTATCGCTTCCATTATCTCGTAATTTCTATTCTGTACTTTCCCTATAAAAGAACTTCATAAATCCCTCTCTTTTTTTTTTTTTTGACCACTAGCTCACCTTCATACTTTAGTCACACAAATCACGTCGTATCCTTTAGTCGCTTCCTCGCCAAACTGTACGCATTTTCATAATGATCCCTATTATATTCACGCAATATCTTGTTCGTAATCAATCTTATAGTGTCACACTTTTTAACTTTTGACCTTTTTAGTCAATCTTACTTCTGATATCTCACAAACGTCTTGTCAGTACATTCATATCCGTCACATTTTTTTTTTGTACTCTGGTCTCAGTCGTATCACCATTCTTTCTAACTACAACTCGTCATAATTAATCCCCGCTTATCAATTCCTTAATATAATACTCTATGGTACCTTAATATAATATCTTTATCGAGATTTGCCAACCTCCTAATTACCATTTCCGCCAATTCCGTAGTTAACTTATTTTTCAAGGTCCACCGTATTTGCAACTTAGTCAAATTCTGTCTTTACTATTAACACGACCTTTCAAAACATACCGCAACCCTATATCTCATTCTCCTTATTTCCTGGAAAAATTTTGACAGAGTTTCCTCTATATTTCTTACTATCTCAAAACCTGTACACAGGAAATACCAACAATGCCTCACAGGGCCAACATATTTATATATACACACATCACATCACAGCCACACAGGGCTCCCAGTATCGACAATAGCATAAAAATGGTGAATTTACCTCGTATGTCCATCTTGAACTGTACCTGTTACGCTTTTCGATTTATTTTTTTCCTTCTAAAATTTTTGACTTTACATCTCGATGCCTTATTCGGCATATACCTCTCGTGCCGTTGCTTACCTGCTTGCTTTTTCATCTCCAGTATCATCCATCGCTTCCTCCTGTCAGTGTCGCTCTTCTGCTGAAATCAAAGGTTAGTGCGAGGAATATCATTTCCTATGACTTGGCTCTATCGCACGATCTAAGACAGAAACAAGGTCACTGATTCCGAAATGCCCCGTAGCCTCCTGTTTATAAGTGTGGCCGGCTTCACACCATAAACAAGACTCTCGGACACGGTCCGTAAGCATTCCGAGGACAAACCGCTCTGATACCACTTTTGTCACGACCCAACCCCGTAGGCCATGACTAGTGCCCGATCTGGGCACCCGTACACACCCATTAACCCGAAATAGCGTACAAGTAGCTTATACCGTGTGCAAATTACAAATATTTACAGAAAGGCGGAACGTCGCCCCTAAGCTGTCACAAATGTACAGATATACATATCATTATCATAATCTAACAGATAATATCACAAATAAGCCGATAAGGCTTTCATAGTATAGGGGGACGTCCAAATCACAAATTACACAGACACGACTGAACAGCGAGTACCCATAACCCACACATATATGTCTACAGACCCCTAAGAGTCATAACAAAATCATATGACGGGACAGGGCCCCGCCGTACCCATGAATAGACAAATGCATATATATATATATATATAATATCAGAATCTGAATCAAAGTATAGGCTCCAGGACAAGGGAGCGCTCCAAGACGGCCGAACAGGAATCCTAAGCTAGTGGACCATCCACATAAGCATCTGCACCTGCGCGGCATGAAACGCAGCCCCCGAAGAAAGGGGGTCAGTACGGAATATGTACTGAGTATGCAAAGCATGAAATATAGTAAACAAGATCATAGTCAAAACCAAAAGTATGGAAAGTAAATGCAATATTCAAAATATCAAAATGCTTACTTATAAAAATACAAATCATGCATAGGGCTCTTAGAACGGTGGTCGCCCGCCTTGTTGGCGTCGTTGGCGCCACGCCACATCACACCGTAAGGTTCATATCTCCGTACCCGACATACATAACACATCATAACTACCATAACGCCATAACACATCATAACACAAAATATAAACGGAACCCGGCCCTCTAGCGAGGAGCTCGGTGAACCGTAACACAGCATCACACCGGAAAATAACATAGTGCGCACGATACATAACCGGCCCGGGACTCGGTGAAGGATGTAGTAACATAATGCACGAGCAGAGTCGTGAGCAACTATATGCAGTTTAAAACATTTTCAAAGACTCGACAGAATAATCAAAATGAATCGTCATTTAAAAACCAAGGCGATAGTCAAATCGAGTTTCTTCCAAATGTCGTTCGGAAGCTCATCGAATAGAACTTTAGGACTCATAAACACATATTAAACCATATGAAGTAATTTATGGAACTTAGGGCATAATCGTCATTATAACTCGAAGAGAAATAAGGATCCTCGCGCTCGAGGGTTAAGGCGAGCATTACACTAAATCTTTCCAAAAGTCATTATCATTACATAAAGGAATACCTCGGGGCCCACGGACGAGTATCAAACCAATCCGAGTCTATTTATGAAAGTTGGAGACCTTATCCATTATGGAATCTCCCTCGAACGTTTCGGAGCGATCCGAGCTCGTCTTTGAAAGTTACGATCGTTCGTAGTTACGGAACTTTTTTTGAAATAAAGGTCTTTATGAAATATTTGAAATCAAATCATATAAAAACATAAGGATCATGGTTCAACTGTATTAAGAGAGCCAACATTAGGAGGTGAACAAGAATCGGACCCAAGCTCGGATCTTAAGAATGGAGTCGCCCCGAGGCTCGTATCACAATCTACTTACGGCCAAGACATGCCACAAGAAAGAAAAGATAAGCTTCACATACCTCGCCCGCTTCCTAAATTAATCCAAACTTACGTCTCGGCTTCTCCAAAATCTACAATAACGTTATTGGCACCAAACATTAGTCATAAGCGCTCGTAAAATTCAATTTCTAAGTTAGCACTTTATCTTGCGTAAATTTATAAAGATTTCCCCCGTAAAATTCAACATCCCCGAGATTTCAACTCGGCTAAATCTTCAACAACAATACCAACAACCATTCTAGCAACATCAACAATTAATTCAAAAGGCATTCTAACATCAATAACTCTTTTCTACATATCTTGACAACATTCCATTTTATTCAATTCAACTACATGTATTCAACTAACACCAATGCTTACATATTCAAGTACTAGTCCGGAATCATTCAATCGAAATTCAAGAACGTTTCAAACAATTCACACAACATTCAAATGGCCCAACCGATGTACAATGCTACCCAAAACCTTCCAATTTCCATAGGAACATCCACAACACATTTCTTTTCCTCCAAATTCATCACAAACTATACCAACATTCACACATTTAGCAACATTAACCACAATAATACAAAAACTATATTAAAATTACATTTTTCTTCCAACATTCTACAAACGATTCCAACTTCCATTTAAATCATTAAACCATCATTTTCATTATGGAATCCATGCAACAACAACTAAAACATGCTAAATAAAATTAATTCTTCATTACCCAACACACACACAACACACACACATGACCACACACCAATATCCATGATTTCATGAATTTCATCAATTTCTACTTACTACAACACACATAAACTATCTATAACACATGAAAAATGAGATTGAAACTCACCTTTTCCACCTAGTTCTTCATTCGGCCAAGGTGAGTTTTTGCAAGAACAAAGGATTTCCTTAATTCAACAACTACTTCATGTTGTTTAGCACCTTCCAAAGAGTGGAAAACATGAAGAAAATAATTTTTTGTGAAGATTTTTCACCTTATTTTTTTGTGTGGCTGGCCGAATGGCCTTCTATTTTTCTTTCCATGGTTCTTCATCTTTCTAGAGTTAGAAAAGATGACTAATAACTTGCTTAAGTCATCTTATATATAGACACACCATTCATCCAAGTGTGCTATGGCCACACATGATTTGGATGCCAATTTAATTTTTTTTTTTTTTTTTCTCATGAACCTTAAGTGCTTCACTTTTGGCCACATCCATATTTTTCATGAAATATTAGTTTCCATAAATTCACTTTTAACCTCAAATTTTCCTTAATATTCCATTCCAACAAAATAACAAGCAACTTATGCCTTAAAATAAAATCGATGGTCAAAAATCTCAACCTCGCATCCCGGACTAGTCTTGTCCTTAACTTTTCACGATTAACTCGGAATATAATAATGTACAAAAATGCGGGATATAACATCCTCCCCCCCCCTTTAGAACATTCGTCCTCGAATGTTAAAACTAATCGTATAGGGTCTTATAAATGCTCGGGGGAGGGTCCTTTTTTATGGCTATCACGCATAGTCCTTTATCAATTGGATTACTTGAAGAATAGGAAAACAAGTAGGATACGTATTCTTCGCACCTCTCTTCCCCGATATTGTTCCGCCACAATGTCTTAACGAAAGTCATCCTTTAGCACACGACCTTCTCACCGCCAATCCGTATAATCGTGGGTAATTTTTCGTAAGATCGACTTTTCTCGTCGCTTGGATACCATTTATAAGAGAACTAACGACGGGGTCGCCATACCTTTACGCGCCTCCAATTCGAGTGGTAGGTCTAACTCATAGGCAGTCTTGCCTACTTTACGGACGATTTGATAAGGTCCAATATATCTCGGACTGAGCTTCCCCTTTCTGCGGAGTCTCATAGCACTCTTCAAGGGTGACGTTTCCAAGGATACCCACTCGTCGACCTGGAACTCTAGGTGTCGACGTCGAGTATCTGCATATGACTTCGTTGCCTCGGACGCTAATGACCGCTTTCGAATGAGTTTCACTTTGTCCACTACTTACCGAGTTACATCTAGCTCAATTGACTTAGTTTCACCCACATTGAGTCAGCCAACTTGTAACCTGATCTTCTTGCCGTACAAAAGCTCACGCGGTTACCTGGACACTCGAGTGGTAGTTATTATTATAAGCGTACTCAACAAATGGCACAAGATCATCTCAGCTATATCTAAAATCATAAATGTGAGAGCGTTATGAAGTCTCCCCATAATTGCGCATGATTTTTAACTGAATAAATGGTCTCGGATATGCTATTATACTGGCCCCTGGCGGTTCCGTGATCGGCGTCATTAGTCCTTATGTCCTTGTCACCAATTTCCTTTACACTCCGAGTACTTATCTAATATGACTTTGTTGTTAGTGAATATTGTGGTTATGTTTATGCGAAATGGTCCTGCACCCTTCGTCATCCCTCGCAGTACTGCTATACTTGTGGCAACTCGAAATTCGAGTTTAAACTGAATCCTTGAACTCTTGCCACAACTTTTCCCTTAGCTTCTTGCCCTCTAATCTCACCGTATAACTCAAAAGCTTCGGCTGCGAAATTTTTTTTACTCCTTTACAATTCTCTCATAATACAAGTATATGTGTTTCCGATTCCCTTGTATTGGCAATCATTCCGAACTCTAGCTCCAGACTAATAAATTTGCCCTTCAGGGCCGTGAGGACGCCATAATCTCTTTCAAGTTCACTATGTTCTCCCCCCCCCCCCCCCCCCTTTATTAGGAGGTCCTAATGCACCAATATGTTCTCCACCATTTTCGGCGCTCATCTTTCGAGAGTTGGGAACTTCTTACTTAGCACCGTTGCAGTTAGCCCAATCTTCTTATTTTTCGCTGTGGTCATTGTTCCTTCGTTCCACTTATCGAGTCTATCCTGCAATTCTACACAATCCTCTTTAGATCCATACCACTACACCCTATCTTTCTCACACGCCTACCCTCACATTTTTATCCAAATCGAGCCGTGCTTTACTCTTTTGCTTTTTTCCGACATTTTGGTCACCTTACCTACCGTCTACTTATTTTCTTTCTTTCCCAAATATCATTATCTTGGAACTTCCCAAGCTCAATCCGTAGCGAAAACAACATCGGCTTGCCTTATAACGTCATGCCATTTTTGTTTTCTTTCTTGAATTTTCTTACCCCGTGTCGATTAATGCCTTCCAATATGTCTCAACATCGATTGCTGGGATTCAACATAGCCATATAAGGGATATCATATACATACGTATACACAATCATTACCATCTTATTCACAAAATGTTTCCAACACCATTCAGCTTACCTTGTTTCTAAAGCTATAATGCACCTTCCTCCGTTTTCACTGATTCAGTCTGTCTCGTTCTACATGACCTCTTAAGGTTTCTGCCCGCTCCGCAGACTCTAATAGTCCCTTAGGTTAACCTAGCCTCTCATTTGCTTCTTACGACTGAGTTTGTAAGACTTCCAGAAAACTTCCCAGGGGGGTCACCCATCCTGAAATTGCTCCCACTCCAGCACGCTTAACTTTGGGATTCTGATGAAATTCGATGTTCTAACGTTAATATGATCGCGTCAACCTCGCCACATGACCTTCAGCACATGATTTGGAGTAAGTTGAAGTTTGGACAGATTCCAGAACGCCCTCATAACACATCTCCTGCCGATTTAAAAAAAAGTCTCTTACTCCAATCAATAACTTCCTAATACTAGTAGTCATTCCAGATTCTCAGTTAAGTGGCATTTATACTACAATGATAAGTGTCCGAAATTCCCTTAGAATAATATTTTTATCCCAACCTGTACAATCTGCTTCTCTTGATAAAATTATATTGCATCATCTGTTCCTTATGCCTACCGTCTTTGTCGCTTAAGGATCCCATCATTTCCCAGGGTGGAGTCGTATGCACGCAGTATCCCTTTGTGATTTATGTCTTTTTACCCTTACTATATATCCAACACAGGCTTCTAACTTACCTAGAACACCAAATCCGTTTCAACAATGGTCTTGCCATATCGTCCTGTCGTCGTACTACACCTTTAGAGTCATGACTATGTATTCTCCTTGCGTTTCATATTTGTACTCATTTATTTATGCCTATTTTGGGTGCTTTCCTTAGTATTTCCTTACCATATTTCCCCAGTCTATGTTCATCCTTTTCTGCGCACGAGGAGCTTTATAATACCGCTACATTTTCGGAAATATTGCTCCTACCTAATCCCTTTCTCATTTTCAAATCATATTCTGTTCACCCCTATTTGTTCTCATATTCCTATCGTGCTAGTCATTTCCTCGCACTGCCCCTACTTCGTTGTTCGTCCCTCTCTCATCCGGTCCTTCACCATTCCGACACTGATATTACTCGTGTTCACACCTATTACACCCGTCATCATCTATTACCCTCCTGTTATCTTACCCGCTTCTCTTTTTATCTCTTCCTTCCAATTAATCCCTTCTTTCTTTTCTTTTTAACCACTAGCTCACCTTCATACTTTAGTCACACAAATCACGTCGTATCCTTTAGTCGCTTCCTCGCCAAACTGTACGCATTTTCATAATGATCCCTATTATATTCACGCAATATCTTGTTCGTAGTCAATCTTATAATGTCACACTTTTTAACTTTTACCCTTTCTAGTCAATCTTACTTCTAATATCTCACAAGTTGTCTTGTCAGTACATTCATATCCGTCACACATTTTTTTATACTCTGGTCTCAATCGTATCACCATTCTTTCTAACTACAAGCTCGTCATAATTAATCTCCGCTTATCAATTCAGTTGGTACCTTAATATAATATTCTATCGAGATTCGCCAACCCTTTGCTATTACATGTCATTGAGTTGATGACAATTGGGTTATGCAAAAAAGAATTATATCTTTTTTATATGATGAAGGAAAAGGTCGTCACGATGGAAAAATTTTAGCGGATTCAATGTCTACTATTATGAGATTTTTTAATATTTATAGAAAAATACTTTGTATTGCTTTAGATAATGCTTCTAATAATACAAAGGCGATTGGTCTTTTAAAAAGAGAATTAAACCCTCCGCTAAAAAATATTTTTCATGTGAGATGTAGTTGTCACATTTTAAACATAATTATTAAAGATGGTCTTGTGTATTTTGACGATTCTATTCAAAAAGTTAGAGATGCGGTTGCGTTTCTTTTTTTTTAATGCTAATAGGGGAAGACTTAGAGATTTTAAGAATACTTGTGTGGAAAATAACCTTAGACCTAGGAAAATTCAAGTAGAAATTGAGACTAGGTGGAACTACACTTACATTATGCTACAACAAGCATACGAGTATAGGATTCCCATACAACAAGTTCACAACAAATATAATATTAATAGTGATGATTGGTTAAATTTTACGCATTGGGAAGATGTTAAGGAATGTGTTGAACTCTTAGAAAATTTTTATAATGCGACTCTTGCTTTTTCTAAACAATTCTATCCCACGGTAACCAGAATTTTAGCCTACTTAGCGAAAATAGCTAGAGTTTTACAAGAGTATAAATACAAACTCAGTTATCAAGAGGCTATTTTTGATATGATAATCAAATTTAAGAAGTATTTTTTCTCATCCCAACTTTATTTATATTGGGTTCTCTTTTAAATCCTTGTTTAAAAGTGTCTTATACTAAAGCATTGGTTGGTCAAATTTATACATTTTTAGAAATTGAAGAGGGAGTTCAACCATCTTTAGCTGAAGCCGAACTCGCTATTGATGACGAGTTTAGAAAAGCTTTTACTCATTATTCTAATTTGGAAGAACGTGCTACACCTGTTGCTCCACGCCCTACTACTTCTCAAAGTAGCAAAAAGGGCTTGTCGGGTTTGTCGCATTTAAAAGTTTTACATTCACAGCCAACTCCTTCTTGTAGTGCAAACTTTGATGAATATAACTTTTATTTGATGCAGCCAAATGTGGATATCAAGGAACTAGATGAGTTGGACGTCTTAGCATGGTGGAAGAAGTACAAGGCAAGTCATCCGATACTCTCAAGAATGGCTCGAGATATCCTTACGGTTCAAGTATCAATCGTGGCTTCGGAGAGTGCATTTAGCCAAGGAAGACAACAAATTGGAGACCATAGACACTCATTATCCGGCTTTAGCTTGCAAGTACTAGTGTGCATTCGCGATTGGACTAGATTGGAGCGACGCAACCAAAACTTAGAAGCGGAGGAAGGCAAAGAGGAAGAGATTGAAGATTTGATAGCAATTGGACCGGAACAAATGGAAGACTTTGAAGATATCTCCATGGCCGAATATGATATGGGGGAAATTAACCAAATGATTGAGAATTGGTGATTTTATTATTCTACTATTTCTTTACAACTCATGTATTATTTGCAAGTTAAAAAAAAAACTACAACTTGCAAATAAATGTTATCCAAGAATGAATAAAATATATGGCTCATTGAGCTTTCTTCTATTTACTTGTGTTCATATTTTTACTTATATTAAGTTAGGAATATACATAAAATATACTAAGAATATACTTATAATATACATCTACTTAAATTAAAAACTAGAAAGTTATATACTTGAAAAATAACTAAGATATACTAAGAACATACTTATAACTTATATATTATAACTTAAGTTATTTATAGCTTAATTTTTTTCTAAGTTTATAAATTCGTATATATATATATATATATATATATATATATATACATATATACGAATTTATAAACTTAGAAAAAAAATTAAGCTATAAATAACTTAAGTTATAATATATAAGTTATAAGTATATATAGTATACTTAAACATATATATATATATATATATATATATATATATATATATATATATATATATATATATATAACTTAAACATATATATATAAGTTATATAACCTAAGTATATTGATATATATAAGTATATTCTTACTATATTTTAGGTATATGTAGTATAACTTAAGCATATAACTTAATATATATATATATATATATATATACACGTATATCGTCGTATTGCCGACTCATTGTTAGCTTTGTTAGTCGATAAATATATAAACTTTATTTATAAACTTATATAACATATGTAAATATACCTACAATATACTAATAAATACTATATATATATATATATATATATATATATATATATATATATATATATATATATATATATATATATACACACACACACTACACAAAAAATAAAAAAAAAGGGGTTTTGGACGTGTTTGAACCGGACCGGTTCCGGTTTCGGGTTTTTAACCGGTGACCCGTTCCGGTTTTTTAACCGGAAACCGGCCGGTTCCGTAACCGGTTACCGGTCCGGTCCGGTTCAAACCGGTTGACGAGTTTAGTTGTGCCTCTTATATGAAAAAATTTGCAACTTATAGAGTAGTACTTTTCATGAAGCTTTTGAATATCGAAATTTTAATTTTAAAATATTGAGTTGATCTATAGGTATTTTCAAAGATTAATTGATTAATTAAATTAACTTTCGATAAGAAAAAATTATCACATAAATTGAGACAGATAAATGAAAGATACTTCATCTAGATTAGTTTTGGTCATGGGTTTTTCTTTCACACATTTTTTTTTATATTCTTGCATATATTAATTTTATCCACTTGATGCTTGGTATAATTAGTGGTGGATATAAGATTTAAGTTTTATGCATTCACATTTTATGGTTCTCAGTATTGTAATTATTATATATTGGAAATTATGAGTTTATATTTACTATTTGTTGCAATTTTTTAGTTAACTATTACATATAAATTTATACTTCGCGTAAAATATACTGAGTTAAAAGAAATCTCATATCAGAAACTACATCCGCCTCTGCGTACAATGGTACTGCGGTGCATTGCATTGGTATATTCTTGCTCAAATATAACTTATACTTAACAATAAATTCAGCATTCTTATACTTATCATTATCCTTTTTCATCTTAAATGACTTTCATTAATTAATTACGGGAATACAAATTTCAGGAAATTAGTAATTCTTCCACAGTCTCTTAGCGTGTTGTTTAGATTTGTGCAATTAACTGAGATGTCTAAAAAAACTAAAAAATAAATAGTGTGTTTTGTCAAGCTTTTGCCAAATGGGGATGAGTAAGTGTGTAGGTGAAAGTTATCGGTGGGATTGGGAGCGTGGTGTTTAAACAGTGAAGGAAAAGTTAGTAATGAAATGGGACCACAATATGCACTTGTAAATTAATGAAACCCTCACCCATCGTAAAAACTTTTAATGATATGGTACGCCTCACCCGTCATAAAAAATTTCCTCTTACACCATAAAATTTTTCATCCTTTATCACACAATATGGAAAGAATTATCTTTTGGCAGACAAAATGATTATGGCGTACTGATCGTGTTGAATAGGCTTTGGGAATAACAATAGCATTTTTATATGGGAAAAAAACATAAATGGGCAATATGTTAAAAATATTTACAAAATTGTAGCAGTATTATTTGATTAACATTTTGTAACAGTTGCATTCAAATAAGAGAATTCTTCCTGTTCCATAATTTTAGGGAGTGTTGTGCTAATTTCACGCCTAAACTCACAATTGAGTTTTCCTCATCTTTTATCTCTCTTCCAAAAGAATGCTTTTGCCATAATAATATTTTAATAATAAATGTGATCTTCCCCTATATTTTTGCTCATAAGATATCTTCTCAGACGTTTTTTTTCCCATTCTACTTCCCCTTCTAGTTGATTAAATATATTGACAACGTCTTTTTTCCTTTTTTTTTTTTTTGACTTCCTCTCTAGTCTACTATGGTTTCGTTGTTCATTCATAAGTGAATAAAATTGTTATATAGAAAGTAACATTCGTATAATTTCGTTATACATCAAATAATACATTTTATATACCTAGTATAATCTTATTATACCTTGTATAATAAATTGTATACCTCATATAATAAATGGTATACCTCGTATAATAAATTTTATACCTCGTATAATTTTGTGTGTGAACTAATAATATTTGTATATGCAATTATACCTTATATAAAACTGTCTTTCAGATGTGTTTTTTGAAATTTATTTGGTGGATATTTTAACAATGGTTGTATTTTTTAAATATTTTAATGACTCATTTGTGTAATAACATTTTATACTTCGTCTTGACCTTGTGCAAATCCTCAAGAGCTCGTCAACCAAAATGGAAAAATGGATATGGGGGCAATAAAACCAGAGACCCATCACTAATTAGATGACACACCGTGTGAGAGGCTCTTTTTTTTTTTTTTTTTTTGTTTTTTTATAACCTAAGCCTTGCATAAATCCTCTGTAACTCTATCAACCAAGAAGGGAAAATGAAAGAATAGAGGGGGTGAGTAATAGAATAGAGATGGTGAGTAATAGGAGATGGAGGATATATTGGTTGAAGAAGATTGATATGTTGGTAGATGTTTATCTTAAATCAGATAGATAAATGGTGTTTATCTCTTAAATGATGGATAAATGAAAATAAAGACTAAAAGATATGACTAAATCCTTGATTTTGGAGATATTCCCATTCGTCACATACTTCTTTTAATGTGTTATATATGTAATAAATAGTATTTTTTTGAGAATATGAAAAGTTCTGCTATTTATGTTCTTAATTCTTGTATCATGACTTGTCACGTAATTTTCTCTTTTTATATTGGACAAAACTTCTCAAGATTTTAGTTCTACTTTAATTGGACAGGGAATACGTTGGGCTTCTGCAAATATGTTGGACTAGTATTATCAGAGGCGGATCCATATGGACAGGTGAGAGTGCACGTCCTTCAGAAAAAATTATGAATATATATGTGTATATACCTTGAGAAAGTAGTATATATTTAATTGTACACTCTAACAAATGAAAGTGTCTTTGGGGCACGTTGGTTGTAACTGTTGCTTCCCTTACATGTCACCCCGGATCGAACCCAAATGTCACTTTTAATTATTTTTTATTTTTAGGAAAACAATAAGCGTAAAATGAGCTCGCCCAGATTCAAACACTCGCTTGTCACCACATGTTGCACTGACCTTTTAGCTAATCTCTATCTCTTTCATTTGCTTCACTGTGTTAAATTTTATTTATTACACATATTTGACCTATATACTTATATTTTCGTCATTGTTACGCTATTAGTGACTGATCCGACATGATATTATCCCTCAGTCGTCATAAAAAAATTTGTTGGCGTTTATGTTAAGATAATGGTGCCCCCACCGTCTTAAAATCCTGGATCCGCCTCTGAGTATTACTAAATTATAATTAATGTGTTGGTATAGGAAGGTTAATGAGACAGATTCTCTACAATATTGTGCTGACAAAATATTTTTACCAATGTGTTTTGAATACGTGAGTGATTAAAGGGATTAGTCGACTAATAGCATGTCAATTATTGGACTTGAATTCGAGGTGTCCTAAAATTATGGGATTAGTTTTTCTAGACTAATTTGAACCCGTTATTTATGCTTTGAATAGATTGAGGCCATTGGATATTGTTTGAAGAGATACTAGCGTTTCAAGAGAAGTTTGCGTACCGGTTATAAGACAAGTGAGGCTTAAACTCTTAATTTACTTGCTTTTCATAAAAAGCATATGGTTTGTGTTGTATGTATGCATTTAAACCATTTAGTTTATGTGAGTGGGCAAGCATGATCTAAACTATATAATTTACAAGCGTCTAAAGTAATGACCGTATCAGTCGCTTAGCGTAATTTCGCTTAAATAGATACTTGCTATATATGTAAGGTTTCGAATTAGTATTAATTGGATGTTTTTTCCATTTTATCATATCTTCAGACGGGCATACTCCGACAGGCCCTATTGGGTTCAGTTGGAGGTAGATGCCAGAATTATAAATTACCAGGGTAAGATGTGGGTAAATAATCCCCGTTGCGGAAGACAGGGTAAGGCATGGACATATACGTACTGTGTCCCGTAAGCATAGATTCAGATTCAGTGTACTTCATGTATTGCTTGTTTATGCTTCATGATTTCAGCTTCAGCTGCAGTGTTTGTATATATTTAATATACTTGTATTGTTTAATTACTTTTATGCATTATCAGGGATTTCTAAGTCTTGCCCCAGAGGTAAGCTGAGAGTGTGTCGAAGATCTTGCTGGGTCTTTTAGACTCATGCTTGTTGATGTTTGTATGTGTGGTGTGTGGTTAACGGTGACTAGATAGTCGATACTTGATTATTCCAACTTTCTTCAGTCCAGTTCTGTCGAGGTAAGCTACCATTAGATCATGGCGGCCTCTTCTTCTTTAGTTGACTTAGTAGTGTTTCGAGCAGTGTCGTGTACTTCTGTATTCAGACTAGTAGTTCCATGAGTTTGATCTTATGGGGTTTATGGGCAGACTCGGTATTTGTATTTCACTTCCGCACTTTTCTTTATATTATGAGACATTGAGGATTATTCATTTTATCCGTTAATTTTCGCATGATTAGCTTAGAGGGTTCGCCTTACGGGTAGAAACTTGTCAGGTGCCCTGTCACGGTCTGAGTGTCAGATTTGAAAAGTAGTAGATCATCTGCTAAAAGAACTGAGAAAATTGAATTGGTCCTGAAATATCTTATCTTTGTACAATTGATGCATTTAAATATCTTGCTATAGCTAGGGACATGATATAGTTTTGCTCCTACATATAGATACTGAAGTAAGATCAATTGCGTCTTGCAAATGAAAGCCCTGACATGAATGTGTTTATCCTAACAAATATTATCAAGCTTTTGGATATATAGGGTATTCATATGATCGACGTATATGTTTGATCCAAACATGTTATTTATGTCCATGAGGGGTTATTGTCATACCATGTTCCACATGACAGGATAACAACAGTTCATAAAGCAAGCCAGGAATGTACTTGACATAATTCCAACAATATTACATGGCAAGGATGAACTCTATCAAGAGAATGGTGGCATAAGTGATCAGCCAGTTTGTTCAAATAATGATTTGACAGATTTGATCATAAAGGCACTGCCAACCTCAACATACAATAAGTTGATTTTCAAGATCGGAGTACATCATCTTCAAGGATTAAACGATGCTTTAATCAGAGGGAGTAAAATACGCGCTGCACTCTTTTTCCCTTAACCAAGGTTTTGTCCCATTGGGTTTTCCCGGTAAGATTTTTTAATGAGGCAGCAAGAAATGCATATTACCAGATATGTGTACTCTTTTTCCTTCACTGAGTTTTTTTCCACTGGATTTTTTCCTAGTAAGGTTTTAACGAGGCACATTATCTATTAATAAACATCCAAGGGGGAGAGTTATAAACCATTTTATCAAGTTGTATTTTGATGTATTATTAATGATTATACAAATAAAAGTGTAAATTGTACCACTTGACTTAAAGTGATAAATACAATTTGCACTTGCAAGTTGTATCTTAGTTGTGCTAAGTTGTGTCCAGGTTTTAGAGCAAATTGTACAAGTTGTATATGTTGTAGGTTGAGAGGCAAAACTCTTCTATAATAGGGAGCTTTGCCTTCTCATATATAACACCAAGAAAAGTGATAATACAATCTCTCCCTCACTCTACAAAGACGTTGATTTGCTTCTCGTATTTATTTGGAATTATATAATTTTATAACAAATCTTTCTTTTTCCACCTTTGTTTTCTCCAGGGAAAAGTGTTCAAAACACACTCTAACTTTGGCCGAAATTGCTATAACACACTCAACTTTGCGGGAGTCTGACCCCCACCGGACTATTTTTTTTTGTGTATTATTGAGGGTATTATTGTGACGTGGACTCAATAATACCCAATATTGAGGGACTCACTTTTTTGTCCACGTCACCCAATAATACACAAAAAAATAGTCCAGGGGGGTCATAGGACTCCCGCAAAGTTGGAGTGTGTTATAGCAATTTTGGCCAAAGTTGGAGTGTGTTTTGAATACTTCTCCCTTTTCTCCATTACGGTTTAGGAACCGTAATGTTGATAAAATACATAATACATATTTTAACTTTCAATCTTAGATAGTTGAACTTGAAAATAGGTACTCCCTCAGTTCATTTTTACTTATCTAGTTTGAATTTTGCACATTTTTTAAGAAACAATAATTGATGTTGATATTTTAACACAATACTCATATTAATTGATATTTAGTCTTAAGTCTTGAAAAATAATTTAAGGAATAAGTAATTAATGCTAAGGATAAAAGATGAAAAAAAAATATTTTTCTTGATATGCTAAAAGTGAAAAATAAAAATAAAAATGTATTTTTAGCATATTGGACAAGTAAAGGTGAACGTAGAGAGTATATTATTACCTTAATTTATCACTTAACTGCAATAAATTAACTTAATTTGGTGTATGCATTGAATTCCAGGAAGTCTTTTCCCTACCGCTTTGATGGCATTAGTTGAACACTTGAAGCTATGTAGGGAAGGAAATCTATGAGAAATTTTCTTCAAATGTTCAGTATTCAAAACTTAGTGACTTTACTAATTTGAATTAGTACCAGATAGGCCCACTACTGACCAATGCCTTCGATCTATAAGGGGATAATAGTCAAAATACCCCCCAACGTTTGACCAAAATCCCAACTACACACGTAACCTTTGCGGGGGTCCTATTACCCCCCTGAACAAATTTTTTCAGTATCAAAATGACCCTTTTTTGTGATGTAGCGATCAATATGACAACTCCCAATTCGTTACAGCGCTTGTATACACGCGCGCGGCCCACGTGCCACGTCATCATCGTCTTCATTAGGAGTTGGAAAAAAAAATCACACCAAATCAACTCAAAAAAAAAAAAATCTCTCAATTTTCCATACTCTATTTTTAGTAAGGATCCAAAAATCCATAACCAATTCTCCTTCATCTTCATCAACATTATCATCATCATCATCATCATCTTCATTAGAAGTTGAAAAAAAAAATCACACCAACTTCCTCAAATCTAATCCAAACAAATCCAAATATGAAAGGAAGCTTCCTAACACCTAATAGAACAAAGTTCATCCATTAATTTGATCAAACAATGAAGAATTTAAATAAACCCATTTGGTGTTCTTCATAGCTTTCTCCAAATTCCTAGCAATGGAGTTTAATTTTCTCCCAATATCAACTCAAAGAATTAGTGCTTAAACAACTCCAACCAAGCAACAAGTAGCAACTCCAAACAAGCAACTTCCAATCGATTTTCTTTAACAACATTAGATTTTTCAACTTTTTTTTTTTTTCCATTTTTCCTTTTTTTTTTCTTGATTTTTCATTTTTTTCCTTGATTTTCGTTTATGGTGGAAAGTTGTTCTTTAACAAGTTGTTGGGAATCATATGTGGATTTTCTTGATTCAGATTTTTGTTTATAATGGATATTATTTTGACAAAAAAATGGAGATGGATACCAAAACATCCAAATCTTCACTTGGCAACTTACACTTCAAACTCATAGACGATCTTTAATTTCCCTATGCAATCGGTAAGAAACCACGGGATTATTGTGGTACATTGCAGTGGTGGTATGAAAGGAAAATGGGTTTTGTGTTTAGGGCTTGTTTGGCTGTGATTGAGAAAAAAAATGAGAAGTTGGGCTAAAAAATGAGAAGTTGGGTGTAAAAATGGAGGGAATTTAAATATATCTATGTGGCATCATATGTGACAGCTTAGTTGGAGTCCAAAACACGTCGGATGCAGATTTTTGAAGGCCATCACGCGCCGGCGGGCGGTGTATTCACGTTCTCTGCCACATCGGCAAAAAAGGGCATTTTAATGCGAAAAAATTTGTCCGGGGGGTAATAGGACCAACAAAAAGGTTAGGTGTGTAGTTGGCATTTTGGTCAAACATTGGGGGGTATTTTGACTATTATCCCATCTATAAGCATATACGTAAGGAAACTAGTATATGGAAGCCAAATAATACTTACTTTTTTAAAAACTTCATATTCAATCAAACGCTATCATATAAAATAAATATAAAAATTTAATTTGAAATGTCGTGTAATGTGAGGATCTAGGTTATATCCACCAATATAATATTTTTTTTATGTTATTAATATAATTTAATTAAGTATAATATTTTCTTAGTTTCTAGATTATCATACTCCAATTTTGCTGTAAAAAGTTACCTATTTTAGGTAAACTTGCGTAATGGTGTGAAAAGATCCACCAAATAAAAATTTATATGTAAAAAAGTTAAAACATCTTATCTTACTTTCAATTGTGTTATCAGAAGTTACCTATTATGGGTAAAGTTGCGGTGTGAAAAGGTCCGCCAATGAAGAATTATATGTAATAAAGTTAAAGAATACTTAGTTTCAATTATGTTTTAAGAAGTTACCTAGTGTAGGTAAACTTGCCTAATGGTGTGAAAAAGATCGAAATGGTTTGAAAAAGATCCACCAATAAAAATTTATATGTAAAAAAAATGTTAAAAAATTCTTAGTAGGAGTTTGGCCCTCCAATTTAAAAACATCATTTCATATTTTGATTTCAAAACAGTGTTTGTTTATGAAATTTGCAAAAAATTTCAACTTCAGCTTCATATCATGATTTCAATTTTTTTTAAAAATGTAAAACTTGACCAATAAGTTTATATTTTGTAAAAAAAAAATTTCATAAGTTGGTAGATATATTTATTAAATGTAAAACTTGCCTCAAAGTAACAATGTTGGTTCGTCTGCTCGGTCATCTGATCCGAAATGCATGCTCGACGTGAACAGATTGTCTGTACCATGTGGGAGAATTATATTAAAGAGTAGTTACACTAAAACACATGTTCAATTTTCCTTTTTATTGAACAAAAATTCGATGAAGAGATGTTGTATTTTTGTAAAAAGCCTTTTGGTAGCGTTTTAACTTTGTTATGAATTATAGTTTGCTCATTTGGTAGATTGTATAAGATTTGGGGAAGTCTTGATAGTTTTCACAACTTGTGGAATTTTCAGGTTTTTGAGAAAAAATACAAATTAAAAAATCCCAAGTTCCATGTCTAAACAAAACTTAAACTTCAAATCAACCTGATTTTAAATCACTAATTTCATATCATGATATCAAATCATGTCCAAACGGGGCCTTAGTTTCAACGGTATTATAAAAAGTTACCTATTGTAGGTAAAGTGTAATGGTGCAGAAAAGATCCTAATGGTGTGAAAAAGATCCACCAATAAAAAGTTATATGTAAAAAAGTTAAAAAATCTTAGTTTCAATTGTGTTATAAAAAGTCAGATCCCAGTGGTGTGAAAAAGATCAACCAATAAAAATTTATATGTAAAAAATTTAAAATTCCTAGTTCATGCAAATCATTATTTGTCCACGTAACGACGTCGTATACACCGCCGCCCAATCGCCAAAATAGATTTTGTTAACTGCGCACACTTCCAACACAAGATAGTCTGTCTGTCGGCCCTTCTTTTACGCGCCTTGCACATTCTCACAACTCCCTCTAACTACTTCCTTTAATAGTCCCTCCGCTAGCTGAACTTTCACCTTGTTGGTGAGGGTTCGAATCCTTACGTTGTAATCCCCTCTTTCATTTCCCCTTTCCCTACCCCTTATATAATAAAAGAAAAATTAAAAAAAAAAATTCCATCCGCTCAAATTATTTGTCATTTTTTTATTTTACATGTTCGTTAAGAAATACTCCTTGACAATCAAAAAGAATGTCCACCTAGCCTTTATTTTTTGTTCAAAAAGAGTGTTCACTTACCAAATCAAGAAATAATGAACCTTACTTTTCCAGATTTGCGCTTATTAAGTGGTAAGTGACCAAATCTCAATACCTATTTAATTAGGGACATTTTAGTTAAATTACTTATTTTTGCCTAGGAGTTAGTATTTTCTTAAGGGGTGTGAAAATGGCTAAGTGGACACTCTTTTTAAACTGGAGGTAGTATTAATTAAAAAGGGTATTTGACTACTATATCCTTATGTCTAAGTTATAATCTCTCCCCATTACATGTTTACTATATTTATGTGTTATCTCCATTAACGGCAAAATTATAATAAGGGTAAAAAGAAAGAAAAAAATTAATTATGTCTTGAACTTCTAAAACGATAAATAATATGGGACGGAGGGAGTATTTCATTATTCATATTGTCATACTCCGTCACTGTTATCATACGACATGGCTTGTAACAACTGTATAGCTATAATTTACCTTTTATAACAACCCCGTCATTTTAAACACCAAACTCAATATACTCCCTCCGTTCACTTTTGCTTGTCCAACTTGAACTTTGCACATCCTTTAAGAAACGATAATTGACATTGGTATTTACCACAATATCCATATTAATTGATGTTTAATCTTACGTTGTTGAAAATGATTTGGGGAATAAGTAATTAATGCTAAGGGTGAAACATGAAAAAAGAAAAATTAATGCTACGGGTGAAACATGGAAAAAATAAATATGTTTTCTCTTGATATACTAAAAGTGACAAATAAAAGTAAAAATCTATTTTTAGTATGGGTGTGTTCTGTAGGGAGGGGAACATTTTTCGAAAAGTGTTTTTCAATTTTCTCATGTTCGTTTGGTCAAAATTATTGGAAAATATGTTTTTTAGGAAAACAAGTTCCTTAAAAATGGAAAAAATGACTTCCCTAATCAAAGTAGGGAAAACAAGTTCTGTAAAAATGGAAAAAATGACTTCCCTAATCAAAGTAAGAAAAATAAGTCCACAAGTGGCATTTCATCAATCACCTTACCACCACCCAACCCACATCCTAACCACTCCCACAACCCCACCCACCACGCCTTCACCAACCCATCATCCCTCCCCCCCCCCCCCAAAAAAATATTTTTTCCCCTTAAAAATAGGTTTTAAAAAGTTTTTTTTTTTTTTTTTGGTTTTTTAGTTCGCCCACCCCCACCTCCCCCCTCCAATTTTTTTTTTTTTTTTTTTTTTGTATTTTTTAAAAAAATATTTTGATTTTTTTTTTCTACTCCACTCCACCCCCCTCCAATTTTTTTTTTTTTTTCCTAAAAAAGCTTTGAAAAGTTTTCTTTTTTGATGTTCTATAAACATCCCCCAACCCCCTCCCGAATTTTCTATTTCATATTTAAATTTTACCTTTATAAAAATGAAAAGCTTGCTTAGTTAAATTTGGTGTGAGGTGAGTGGTGGGGGTGGGTGGTGGTGAGGGATAGTGGGGTGGGTAAGAAAAATATTCCATTTTTTATAAAAAAATTTATAAAAGTAAAATAAAATATATGAAATAGCAAATTTGGAAGGGGGTGGGGTGGGTGGGAGAGTTGGATGGAGCGGTGGTATTGGTTAGGGTTGGGGTGGGTGGTGGTGTGTCGTAGGAGTGGATGAAGATGAAGTGCGTTCGAGGATGGTGGTTGGCTGGGGGTGGGATTTGGTTGGGGGATGGGTGGGATGGTGGTGGAGGTGGGTGCTTGGGGTTGGTGGTGGTGGTGGGGTTGGGGTGGGATTAGTGGGGCTTGGGTAGGTATTTTTCAAAAAATGTTTTCCTCCGTAATGAACACACCCTGTATCTAAAGTAATGTGAACGAGAGAGTAAAAAAATCTCTCTCCCCTCCCACTAACTACTTCTTTTTATTTTATTCCTTCCATCATACTCTGTCACCATTATCATCCTACGTGTCATGAAACAACTACACAGCTGTAAATTACTACTTTCTCCGTCCCAAAAAGTTTGTCTTCCCTTCCTTTTTAGTTTGTCCAAAAAAAATTGACACCTTTCTATAATTAGAAATAATTTAACTTTATGAAATAATTTACGGCCACACAAATATCCAAAACTTATTTTGAATCACATATTTTAAAAGTCTTCCTTTATTTCTTAAATTTTGTCTTGAAGTCAAACTAAGATAATCTTTTTGGGACGGAGGGAGTACCTTTTATAACAACCCCATATATTTAATCACCAAATTAAACTCTACAGTTTTTGACGAAAATCACCCCTATTGTTTCACACTAACTTTCATTACATCCTTATACTGTCGCACTTAACCTGCAACATCCTTTAAGTTTCCCAAACTTAACCAAAATCATCCCTCTGTTAACGTATCCTTCCTTTCCTAACAAAACCTTCTTTTTCTTGTGGATTTCATGTAACTTTTTTCTTTGTTAATTCCTTAAAGCTCTTTAAGAAGCACAAACAATTAATGCTGAACAAACGAAAAAATCAATAACAACATAATGTAAAGCTTTCTTCTCCAAAATATTCTGAGTCTTAGCACTTTCTCTCCACCGAGGGATGAGAGTAAGTATGCTTAGGCCAAGTCATAGTGTGATCGCACTTCAGCAGCTGCATGATTTTCTTTTTCTCTGATTTCATGTTATTAAATTTTCTGCAGATATTAATAAAAATCTAGAATTTAAAAGGGTGGACTGAAGGGTAATGGTATTGCAGACTAAAGTTAGTTTTGAACTTCTGCTGCTTCACATTTGTACTTGTTTGCTCCCTTGAGATCCATTGAGATATCAAATTCTACACTCACAAGACCTAAGCAAAGTATGGCGTATTAGTATTTGAGAATTATATACACCTATGCTAAGGCCTGAACAAGTGGAGTATATCACATAATTTAGCTAGCAGATCATCCCCGACGGAGAGAAAGTGCCAAGGCTAAGAATTTTTTCGGAGAAGAAAGCTTTACAACGTTAATGATTTTTAAATTGATCAACATTAATTATTTATGCTCAGTAAAGAGCTTTAAGAAATTAATAAAGAAAAAAAAAACATGAAGTACACATGAAAAAGAAGATTCTGTTAGGAAAGGAAGGAAAAGTTAACAGAGGGATTATTTTGGTTGAGTTTGGGAAACTTAAAAGGATGTTGCAGGTTAAAAGGAAACTTAAAAGGAAAAGTTAACAGAGGGATAATATAAGGATGTAATGAAAGTTAGGATCAAACAATGATTTTGGTCAAAAGCTCAAACTCTACGTATATAAAAAAAACCTTTCTCTATCCTACGCACTCGCTGGATTTTTTCCCGTCTTCTACAGGTCAACTATTAATTCAAACTTCCATACATACATTAATATAGCCAAACACAACCTACATTCTCTCTTAGTTTTCATAAAATAAAAAAATAAAAAAATGGGGGTTGATTACTATAAGACACTGAAAGTATCACCAAATGCAACTGAAGAAGATTTAAAGAAATCATACGAGAGATTAGCGATGAGGTGGCATCCAGATAAGAATAATGGTGAGAACAAGAAAGAAGCTGAATTGAAATTCAAGCAAATATCTGAAGCATATGATGTACTTAGTGATCCACAAAAGAGACAGATCTATGATATATATGGTGATGAAGCATTAAAAGCAGGTCAATTTGATCCATCATCACCTATGAATGTTGATGCTGAAGATATATTTGCGGAGTTTTTTGGTGGATCAGATGGGTATAGTGGTAGTAGTGATAGCGTGAGGGCTAAGAAAGCTGAAGATACTTTTGCGAAGTTTTTTGGAGGATCGGATGGGTATAGTGGTACTAGTGATGGCGTGAGAGGTAAGAAAGCAAAAGATACTTTTGCGGAGTTTTTTGGTGGATCAGATGAGTATAAGGTAGTAGTGATAGCGTGAGGGCTAAGAAAGCTGAAGATGTTTTTGCGGAGTTTTTTGGTGGATCGGATGGGCATAGTGGTAGTAGTGATAGCGTGAGAGGTAAGAAAGCAAAAGATACTTTTGCGGAGTTTTTTGGTGGATCTGATGGGCATAGTGGTAGTAGTGATAGCGTGAGAGGTAAGAAAGCAAAAGATAATTTTGCGGAGTTTTTTGGTGGATCGGATGGGTATAGTGGTAGTAGTGATAGCGTGAGGGTTAAGAAAGCTAAAGATACTTTTGCGGAGTTTTTTGGTGGATCGGATGGGTATAGTGGTAGTGTCAGGGTTAAGAAAGCTGAACCTATTGAGAATAAGTTGTTGTGTGGTTTGGAAGAGTTATATAAGGGTTCTAAGAGGAAAATGAAGATATCAAGAATTGTTCGTGATGATACTGGGTAAGTAATTAAACCTTATGTTATGCAAATACCGGTAAATATATAAGAAATTGCATCATGCTCTTGTAGTTTCTTGTCCTTTGATTTCTGCTATTATATGCTATTTCTTGTATTTCTGCGATTATTTGTTGTTTCTTGTACGTTGTTGTTGTTGTCATCATCTATCTATATTTGCTAAAGTCTGTTTATTAAGTTTGTTATCTACCATTCTCAATAAGCAATTTAGGTTCAAGGATTGTCCTGGGGAATGAATTATATCTGAGCCATCTATATTTGGGGTTGTTTCAATTATATTTGTTTTCCTTGTTTCCTTTTCATCTGGAGTAGATAATTGGGGTTGATAGTTGTGATTGGGTCTTCTGTGTGGTGAATTTGGCAAAGGTTTCCAAGTTAATGCTGTCCACTAAGGTTGGAATAAATGGTCTTACACAAGGTGTCGTTTGGTAGGGTGTATAAGAATAGTACTAAATAAGGTGTATTAGTAATGCGGAGATTTGTAATGCCGGGATTAGTTATGCTGGCATTATTTTTTATCGATTGTTTAGTGGTATTAAATAACATGCATTGCATAATTTTTAAATAGTACTGAATAGATTATATATGTATAAGCATAGTATTGGTATTGTTAATGCCATGATTTACTAAGTATAAGAATAGTACTGAAGAAGGCGTATGAGTAATACCGGTATTAGTTGTACTAGACTTAAATTTGCAACCGGACATTGAACTAAAATTTAGTATCAACATTATTCTACCCAATAAACGCTACCGAACAAGCCACGAGTGTTATAGTTGTGATATGAATCTGGATCCTTAGGAAGTCTACTCTCATGCTCAACCACTATGCCATCCCCTTGAAATTGTGCCTTTCAGATTATTCCACAGTAATGTATCAGAACCAGTACAGCATACGGGGGTTATGCATGAATTGTATAGAATGAGCGAATAATATTGGTGAGTCGATGCTCGAGGGTAATTAAGTTCTTCTTTGATTATCATTAACCTGGCAAAAGTACATTTAACTTAAGTTGTGCTTATCAGTCGGGATAGCACCGAAGAACGAGTATAAATAGTTTGTCTAGTGTGAAGTTACAGAGAAGAAACGATATATCAAACTCCGGAGTTACTGATACTTTCTTGAATGCATTTCAACCAATTTGAATTTGTAGTTCTGTAGATGTGATAGATGGAACTAAGCCGGAGGAGTTTGTCACTTTTTACCCATTTAAAATCAGCTCTTTTCATCAACCATTTGCAAGTGCTGCTTGTGACAACTAACTTGTGCTTCATGTGCTTCAACCATCTACCTCTTGATGAAATGAGTGATAATTCTGTGATATAAATCTAATTCCTTTGTGTGGATTTTGGTGGGAGATTTATAGTGCATTGACATCCCAATTTCCAATAGTGAGAGTCTTGTCTTACTGGAAATAACTTCTAATATTTACTTTTGAGCTTTAATGGGGAAATAGAACACTTGGTTTCACAGCAAACCTTTTAGATAGCTCTTCAAGCTCAACGAAGAAAACCATAATTTGTTGTTTGAGGTTTTCATTTTGAAAATGATGGAATTTGAGTTTAGAAAATTTGTTATTTTTTGAGTTTGCTGACTCGAGAATAATTTATCTCAAAAAGAATACAACATCTTTGTTGCCTATCAATCTGAATATAGGTAGTGTTTTAACTATGCATTTACATTCTTGATTAAAGAAAAAAAAAAAAACTATGCATTTACATAGTTCCAGTTAGTTAGACTTAAATCTTCCTATGCAAGAATACACTTTTGCTTTGAGGAATTACATATTGTTACTATTATGGAACACATGCTTCTGTCATCTATTATTACTAAATTACTCCAAGATTTTTGGATCAGAGATATGATTTTAGGATCAAAGCTACTTTTCCTACAGAATATAAGTCTTAACATTGCTTCGCTATGATCACCAGAAAGGTAGATCAGTCATGCTGCATGTTCCATTCCCTAGTTGCGATGATGTAGTTTCTAATAAAAAGTACAGCTGATAGGAGGACAAATTTTCTGGCTGCTAAAGCAGCATTATCTTTTTTTGGAGGTGCAGAGTGGGTGGGGGCATAACACAGAAATGACTTAACAGTAGAATTCTGTGAACATGTGATTATTACCGTTGCATGTATTTAATATAGAAGTTACAATTAATTAGTTTGCTCTAATACTGGTTCTTAGTCTCATCAGTTTATTCTTCCATGTATGAATTATATTTGCAGTAAGCCCGCAACTATTGAAGAGGTCTTGGCAATACACATTAAACCTGGTTGGAAGAAAGGCACAAAAATCACTTTTCCAGAGAAAGGGAACCATGAACCCGGAGCTGCACCTGGTGATCTTACTTTTGTAATAGATGAAAAGCCACATGATGTTTTCAAGAGAGACGGGAATGATCTAGTGATCAATCAGAAAATCTCATTAGTAGATGCTCTCGCTGGGAAAACTATCAACTTGATTACTTTGGATGGAAGGGAACTCACAATACCAATTACAGATGTCGTTAAACCAGGACAGGAGAAGATAATTTCAAATGAAGGAATGCCAATATCAAAAGAACCTGGAAAGAAAGGAAATTTGAAGATCAAGTTTGAGGTTAAATTCCCGTAAAGGCTTAGTTCAGATCAGCATTTGGCAATTAACATATTTGTTGGTTTTTTGGCATTGTCATTAGGCCAATTCAGAATTCATGATATACAAATGTGATGCAAGTATGCATTACTTTTTAACTGTGGTGGATGACTTCAGTAGATATACATGGGCATGTTTGATTCAGTCTAAATCTGATGTGATAGTAGTTTTGACTACTTTTCTATGCATGGTAAGGAATCAATTTGCTAACTCTGTAAAGGTAATAAGGACAGATAATGGAATAGAATTCTTTAATACTAAATGTGATGAATTGTTAGCATCTCATGGTATATTGCATCAAAGTAGTTGTCCCTACACTCAGCAAAATGGAGTAGTAGAGAGGAAACATAAGCACATACTAGAAGTAGCTAGAGCACTAAAGTTGCAGTCACACATGCCAAACAGGTTTTGGGGAGATTGCATCAAAATTGCTGTGTACCTCATCAATAGGCTTCCTACACCGGTTTTGAGTGGGCAAGCACCTTATACCATGGTGTATGGTAAGGAAGCACATATAGAACAATTGAGGGTGTTTGGTTGTTTGTGTTTTGCAAGTGTCCTACCTAGAGGTGACAAATTTAATGCAAGGGCCAGGAGAACAGTTTTTATTGGTTACTTAGAAGCACAAAAGGGTTACAAGTTATATGACTTTGACTCTAAGAGCTTTGTTGTTAGTAGAGATGTTGTTTTCAGGGAAAATGTGTTTCCTTTTCAACAACTAGAAAAGGAAGGAATAACAGACATATTTGTTCCCATTGGTGGTTTAGACATGCAGAGTGATTCTTCTGAAGTTCTGCATAATCCAGTAGGAATAGAAGGACATTCAGAGCACACAAATAGTGATCCTCCTCATAGTGATGCTCCTACCTCAAATGAGGATCTTATTCTCAATGCAGATAAAGCTCAAGTTCAAGATGCAGTTGTATCAGATCACTTGGATCAAGCTGGTGATCAATTAGATCCAGCCAGTACATATGATGCAATTCCACCTCAATCTATGCCATCAAAAACAGTCCTGAAGTTGAAGTCAGGAAATCTAGTAGAAGCAAGAAACCATCCATCTGGATGAAGGATTATGTTATAACCAATGCACCTCATAGCAGCTGGCAGTACTCTATTGCTGATTATATTTCATATGACCATCTATCTCCCAGATATCAAGCTTATGTGACTGCTTTATCAGAAGATATTGAACCATCTAGCTTTAAGGAAGCTTGTGAGGATCCTAGATGGATCCAGGCCATGGAACAAGAGATCAGTGCATTGGAGGACAACCATACATGGATATTAGTTGATTTGCGACCAAGAAACAAGTTGTTGGTTCCAAATGGGTGTACAAGATCAAATACAAAGCAAATGGTGAAGTGGAGAAGTTCAAGGCAAGGCTGGTTGCAAAAGGCTACACTCAAAAGGAGGGGCTAGACTACCATGAAACCTTCTCTCCTGTAGCCAAAATGGTTACAGTAAGAACAGTGATTAGTCTAGCTGCATCTCAACATTGGCAATTGTTCTGAGATGGATCTCAGTAATGCCTTTTTACAAGGAGATCTGGATGAGGAAGTGTATATCTCTCTCCCTCTTGGCTTCCAACAGCAAGGTCAATGCAAACTTCAGAAATCTCTTTATGGATTAAAACAGGCTTCAAGGCAGTGCAACATCAAGCTCACAACTGTCTTGATAAATGCTGGTTACTCTCAAAGTGCCTATGATCACTCTCTTTTCAACAAGAAAGTTGGTTCAGACTTGGTCATTATCCTTGTTTATGTGGATGATTTACTCATCACAGCAGTAGTGCTTCTCTCCTTCAAGAAGCCAAAGACACATTGCATAAACACTTCAAAGTAAAGGATCTTGGTGAGCTCAAGTATTTCCTTGGCATAGAGGTTCTCAGGTCCAAGGATGGCATTGTCCTATGTCAGAGAAAATATGCATTAGAGCTGATCTGTAGTGCTGGTTTGAGTGCTACAAAACCCTATTTAGGATACCCCTAGAAGCAAATCACAAGTTCACTACTGTGGAGTATGATGCACATGTTGGGATTAAAGATGATCCTGTTTTGTCTGATATTGGTGCTTATCAAAGACTAGTTGGCAAGTTGATCTACCTAACTATCACCAGGCCAGACATTGCCTTTCTTTGTCCCGGTTCTTAATTAATCAATTCATGCAACTGCTTACACAATCTCATCTTAAAGCTGCCTTGAGGATTGTCAGGTACATTAAGACTTCTCCTAGTCTTGGGATTTTCCTATCCAGGGGGAGTATGCACACACTTGAAGCCTTTTGTGATTTAGACTGGGCTGCTTGCCCAAACACAAGAAGGTCTGTCACTGGTTATGTCATTAAGCTTGGTGGGTCACTTATTTCATGGAAGTCAAAAAAGCAATAGACTATAAGCAAAAGCTCAACAGAAGCTGAATATAGGAGCTTAGCTGCTGTCAGTGCTGAGATTACTTGGCTTGTTGGTTCGCTACAAGAATTGGGAGTTTCAGTTCAGACACCTATTCAGTTACATTGTGATAATAAAGCTGCCATTCAGATTGCATCCAATCACATATTTCATGAGAGGACCAAACATATAGAGATAGATTGCCACTTTGTCAGGGAAAAGATCAAACAACACTTGATCCAGCCTCAATATCTTCACACTCAGTCTCAACTTCTTTGATCTATTAACTAAAGGCCTGGGAGCTACTCAACACCACACTTTATTATCCAAGCTAGGCTTGCTAGATGTCTACCAATCTCCAGCTTGAGAGGGAGTATGCCAATTCAGAACTCATGATACACAAATGTGATGCAAGTATGCAAATGTAATGGAGTAGTATTTTCGTGTATGAGTGTGTGTGAGTAGCAAATAATTGGCAGCCTAAGTTAGTTAGCTAAGCTGGCAGATTAGTTGACAGGCTGTTAGTGGAAGTAACTTAGGTAGTGGTGGTGTAGTGGTGGTGATTACAGCGTGTATACGAAAATTTGTCATATACGCACCTCCTTACTCCTCCATATATACATGAGAGGATTCAGAATTGAAATGTAATGTAGATATTTCTCTTGACAATCAATAAAGTTTTCTTCTCTCTAGAATAGAGCTCTCATGCTTCCAATAATTGAATAACTGCTTTGCAGTATATTCCATGTATACTGCGTGTATATTACAGATGAATGTTGTTAGTTCATGCTGTTAGATTCAGATTTTTTGTTTGCACATTTTTGTTCATACTGTATTTGCTTTCTGTCCAGGTTTTGGCATTTCATTTTGCACCGTGTTAACCCAGAAGAATGCGAAAGCTTTTATGTTAGTATTGAAATTTGTGCAGGGTAACTTCAATATCAGCTACTAGTTATGCATACACTGCGCGCACACATAGAGAGGGGAGGGGTCTTTGTTGAATAGAGTAGTTGGATTTGGAAGAGAGTGATATGAACACAACACAAGCAAGGCATCTTCTTATTCAAAACCAATATACAACAATGACAAGGGCTATCATCACCCTTATTGAAGTGAGGAAGAAATAGTGCTTTCTTTTTGGTTTCTTAAGCTCTGTTTATTTCAATCTTCTTCTGCAGCCCATCTTTATCTGCTCCCACAAGTTTGTCAACTATTTTCCCTTGCTTAATCAGCACGAATGTTGGCATTGCTTGCACCCCATATTCTTGAGCTACATCCTGCTTTCAAAGAATTAATATCAAGTTTAACATTAAATATATCTTAGTACAAGTAATAATAAACACAATCAAACAAGACTTGCAAGCAAAGCATAAAATTAAAGCTCATACAGCCAGTTCATCCACATCAATCTTGATGAACTCAACGTCGGTATATTTAGCAGCAAAGTCATTGATGATAGGCTCCATGTGTCGGCAGGGACCACACCATGAAGCTGTGAAGTCTATAACAATCTAGCACTCACAAGAGGGAAAAAAAAAAAAAAGAAAAAAAAAGGAGTCAATGATATTAGTACAGCCTAATACTCCCTCTATTCCATAATAAGTGATTCTTTTAGCTCATGCACAACTCTTAAAAAATTGCTTATTCCTAGAAAATTAGGAGTGTTTTTACTAATTTACCCCTAAGTATTCTTGAAAAAGAAAAGACAGTTAATGAATCTTGATTATTTAAATAAAGGTAATTTTGAAAGAATCTGCCCAAAGTAGTCTTGAAATCCTAAAGCACCACTTATTTTGAAAAAAATTGAAAAGCCTAAAAAATCACTTATTATGGAACATATTAAGTTGTGTTTTTAGCTTGGGCACACTCATTAAAAAATCTACTCATTCCTAGAAAGTGAAAATATGTTTTTAGTAATTTGACCTTAATTAGATTATACATATTTAATATAGTTTCTCCAACAACAATAACATACCCAGTATAGTTTCACAAAGTGGGGTCTGAGAAGGGTGAGGTGTGTGGCCATTAATCATTAATGAATGAAAATGCAAAGTAAAAAGTTTGAAGGTGATTTATTTATACAATATTTGGAAGAGCTGTGGAATCTTGGGGAGTGATCGTTTTCAAGGCAGTAGATTGTGTCATGTCGCAATATTAATTCGATAAGTTGATTCTATCCTTTTGTTCAATTTTTTATTGATATTGTTAATATTTCCAACAAGGTGTACACGAGGCTTTCCACTCTGCACTTGTAGGGTAGAGAGGATGTTTCCGATGGATCCTCGGCTCAAGAAAATCATTTTGTAAAATAAAAAGGTAAAGATACCACTTATTATGAACCGGAGGGAGTAATGTCTTGACCACCTAAAGTTGGATTTCCAGTTGTACTTTTTAGTTTGGGGTGCCAATAGTAGCATAGTTGCCTAATCGTCCTTCATCTTAAGTATTACAATAATAGGTGCTTTCGTGCTTCCTTTAGCGGAAAACGGACTTAATGGAGAAATAAAGGATAGGCAAGAATCTGTTCTTGAACTCTAGCTCTAGATATCCTAAAACACAAGTTATGAAGTTGTAGATTGAAATAGGTCCAAATGGGACACAATTTAGCCAGTCCTAACAAGATTGGGAACGGTAACATTCATCCAACAAATTGGATATATTTAGTTCTACAGAATCTAAAATCTTGTCACAGGAGATAAATTATTTAGGGGTCCTTTGGTAGGATGTATTACAGAAAATAATACATGTATTAGCTTTGGTATTATTAATCCCTTGTTTGGTATTGTTTTCCAACCTATGTATAACTAATACACCCTATTCGGTAACATTCTTATACATAGCAAACCTATGTATAACTAATACCAGTACTATTCCTATTCTAATACACCCTATTCATTTAATACAACAAACCAAGCAATCAATAAAAAACAGCATAACCAAACCTAACATACTAATCTCAGCATTACTAATACACCCTATACTCAGTACTATTCTTATACACCCTACCAAAACACCCCTTAGTATCATAAAAAGGGACGAAATAGCACGAAATAGACTATAGATAGTTTATTTGGGATTCACCATAGCAGTTGTTATAACATTACGCGGTCAGACCTTCAATATAACAGCTAAGTTTTTTTTTAAAAATAGATTTTTCATGTTATGTTATGTTATATTATATGTGCTCTATTAACAACCAAAAAAATATCCGAACATATGATGTTGTTATAGAGAGGTTTGACTGTAATACTCACAAGTGGTATCAGAATCAGGTACAATTTGCTTATCAGACTTCGCAATCCAAAGCTTCGCACGCTCAATGCACTGTTCAAGTGCACGCTTATGCGACAAAGGAGAATTAACCTGTCTCGAAATTAAAAGCCCACTAACCATTGAAATCAAATTCAAATCCCTCTCCCCTAACATATCATCCACCACATCAGTCGAATCATCATCCTCCTGCATACAATCATAACTCAAACAACACGCTCTCTCATGCATCCTCCTCAACATAAAATCACTCTGTAACAACGACTTCACATCAAACATAAACCCGAAATAAAACAGCTTAACTAAATCCTCAACCACCAACATTAAACCATCGGTATCACAATTTGAGTCAACTGACGTGGCGAGGTTGATTTCTTCAGCCACGGCGGATGTGAGAGGTTCGCGAAGCTTCTCAAGCTCGTCGATGCCTGCGAAGGAAAATAAGGAAATTAAAACTTAGGACCCGTTTGGCCATAAGAAATTTTCACTTTTTCCGGAACTTTTTTCACTTCATTTGAATGGAATTTGGAAAACATCTAAAACCCTAATTTCACTTTTTTTACACTTTCTTTGAAAATCAGCGTTTGGCCATGAAAATTCCAAATAGAATTTGGAAAATATCTAAAACCCTGTTTTCACTCTCTGTTTGGATGGTTGTCACGTATTGTTCCATAATGTGTTGTATTATATCGTATTGTATTGTATCGTACTGTATTGTTCTAATGAATACAACATTTGGATAGATTGTATCGTTTCCCGTAGTTACATAATGTCACAATTCGATAAACCTACAAGAAAAGTATGCAGGAGGTAGAGCTACTATAAAAAGGTAAGGTAAAGCTGCATAAAATAGGATTATTAGATAATAAGTAAAGACAAAATGAGAACAAGAAATAAGGTAATAACGCGATAACACCAAATTGGTCGTTACACAAAATGAGACTTTTCATCGTTACATAACGATGGATTTGACGATAAGATACAATAAAACTTAAGTAAACAATCAAAACAAACAACACAATATAATACAATAGGTAACAACCATCCAAACAAGTTGTTAAGTGCATTGAAACAACCAAATATTCTTTGCAAAAACTAAAACTAAACACAACTCCATCTTCACCCCCAACTTCAAATTCCAAATAAAGTTAAAAAAAAAAAAAATGGTTTTCATGGCCAAACGCCTACTTAGTAAGAATTTGGCGGGTTAGGTTATGACCCAGTTTTTAGCCTATATCAGCCCAAGTAATTTTTGACCTGCCCAAATTCAGAGGAACCCGTACCTGCGATGATTGCTGGTTTGGAACGGAGAGTTTCTTGTTGTTCTTTGTTAAGGGTTTTGCCATTAGAAAGTGATTCTTCCATTTGGACAATGCGGTTGTGTTTTTTACGAAGGGAACGAAGGCGTTTGTTGATAACGTTGAGGACTGCTCCGTCGGATGTTGCTGTGTCTGTCATTGTATTTCGTGTTCGGGGTTGAGAGGTTTTACGGGGAGTGGATTGATTTGTTAATTTATGAATTGTGATATTTTTTCTACCATTTTTCTTTCTTTTTGGTTTATCTTAATTAGCTAGTAGAGTGTTGTAAAATACTCCCTCCATCCAATATTAAGTGACCTTTTAGACTTTTTATTTTATTTCAAAATAAGTTACGCTTGAGGATTTTAAGAAGAAATTAATTCTATTCTTCCAAACTTACCCTTATTTATAATCAAGAATCATTAAATAATTTTTCTTTTTCTAAACATTAATTAGGGGTAACTTAGTAAAAATACTCATAATTTTTTAGGAGGAAGCAATTTTTTAAAGGGTGTGCATGAGCTAAAAGAGTCGCTTATTATGGAATGGAAGGAGTATTATTCACCCGTCCGTGATATAGTTTGACTAAGTACCAAATTTAAAAAGAAAGGGGAATGCATGAAATTTGTGGTCTATACCAAGTTATAAATATTTATGAGCCGTAAATTATTTCATTAAGGGAAAAAAAGTTTTAAGTTAAATTATTTTCTAAATATAAAATTATATCATTCTTTTGGGATAAATTATTAGAAAAAAAAGAGTGTCACGTAAACTGAGACAGAAGAGTATTATTTTCTTTTCTTTTTCGTTTATCTTAATTAATTAGTTAGTAGAGTGTTGTAAAATATACGAGTATATGTATGTCCATGTTTATGTTATTTGGAGGCCAAGAACTATTTACCGCAATTAATTGGAAAGAAACCGCACAATTTCAAAGGACAAGGGGTTCCAAAGAGATCGGTGTTAAGGGTTTTAGGGAGAAGGCTACGAGGGTTTTACGGAGGGGATTGATTTGTCAACTTATGAATGTAAGATTTCTATCATTTTCCTTTCTTTTACGTTTATCTTAACTAGTATTCGTACCCGCGCGATGCGCGGTTCATATTAAAGGAAAACCCCATAAAAAGTATTATCTTATTTGTCTAATTTAACCACATTAAATTGTTATTATTAGCACATGACTACCTTTGTTTTTATAATTAAGACATTATTTCAATTAGCTACGATGACCTACAATATTATTTTTATGAAAAGTTTTGTTGAACTTTTACTAAGGCAGCTTTCACAAAAGAAAGAAGAATGATCAGGAGCGAACCAAATAATTTCAATAAACTAATGAAAACAATATGAGAATAAGAATTATAATTTTCATATTATTGCAAATGAAAAAACTGCTGATAATCAAATATTATTATATAGCATAAACATTGTACTTATCTATTTATACTAAAATTCCGAAATGTTTGCTTTGGTCTCCTTTTTTAAACTCGATTTGCCTTATCTCCAAATAGGAGATAAACTCAAATTTTAACAGATCATTTCAATTTCAAATAAGAATATATATTTGTAGTCTTGTATTCGTACCCGCGCGATGCGCGGCGGGTATCAAATGAAACTAATCATAAAAAAATTATTATCTTATTTATTTGATATAACTAAAAAATCATTATTTATCATTGACATATTTAAATAAATTTGTAAAATATTAAATTATTAATTTTACTTATTTTAACACATCAGATTACATTAATTTACACAAAAATTCAAATCTTATTAGGTTTAACTTTGTTCATCATACAATCCTGATTAATTTTTAAGTCTATGACATATAAAAGTCATATCATTACAAAAGAAAAGATTTATTTGACACAACTATAATTAGTAACTCACTCTAAATGTGATTTTGAAAGCAAAAGAACTTATGAATGCTATGTTTTAGAGTTATCCATATGAGAAATTAGTTTATATATTCAATTTTTTAATGTGGTACCAGGTTTATTTATATCCGATATTTTTAATTCTGGTTATATTTATTAAGTCTTTTGTTACAAGATCTTATTTATAATATAATTTTCTTATTATAATAATAATACTCCGTAGTTTAAAATATTTTTTTATTTCAAATGCTAATAAACTTTATACTCTGAGAAGTTACTTGTTAAAAGTACTAAGGCAAACATTTTGAGTGAAGTATAAAAAACAATTCACCCCCCCCCCCCCTTTTTTTTTTTTTTTTTTTTTTTTACCATTTTCTCAATAAATAACATTATATACCCCCCCCCCCACCTTCCCCACCATCCAATATGCATGATCTCTCAACGTTCCAATACTATTTCACTTATTCTCTTACAACAATGAACCAATTAGTGGATTCTAACTTGTATCACTTCCCCGAATAAAGGACCGTAAGTTCTTCACATGTCTAATTTGGCATCCTTCTTCTTTTTTTTTTTTTATTTTTTTTTTTTACAATTTTAATAGAGTGATGAGATATGGAAACAAAATTACACATTGACTTTGATTGCGAATCCACACAACATTCATATGTGCAAGATATATATTTTTTTTATCAAAAAATACCACCTTTCCAAAAAAAATCATACATACTTGTGTGCGTTAAAAAACATATAGGTTTCAATTGCATCAAATTTCGTCTTTGTTTAATTTCTTTATTAAATCATGTCATATTAATCAAAACAAATACGACCCTTTTAAAAAGAAAAGCTTATATAAAATAGTATTAAAGAAAAAAGACATACATGCACTTATAATAGCCATACAATTAATTAGTATAGAAAACAAATACACCGAAACAAAAAATAAAATTTTATTTGAGCAGTGCTGCTAGAGTAATGAGTAGAGTCAAATAAAATAACCCTCCTTCTACCACAAATAGAAATAACTCATCCAATATGGAAGACTTTAAAGTATGAACCAAGCTAATGGTCCTAATATTTTCTTAAATAATTACCACCATACTTGTTAATCTAAATATTATAGAAGTTAATGATAATCTTTATATATGAGCAAACATATAGCATCTATAGCAATTTCACACGTCGAAAGATATAATTATTTTTTTAGTGTTCTTTAAATGTTTAACTTACCATCTATATATTGAATAATTTTCACAATAATAATAAATTTATTTTCTACTATTGGTGTTAATTCGGTAAATTTGAGAAAAAAAACATGGAGAATTGATAATATCAACAAAATATCACAATATCATATATATAAAAGATATGCAACTTCGAATCAAACTTATACGCTAACAAACCTAAAATGAGGTCCAAGGATATATTAATCTTTTAACCATTTAATTTCCATACAAAAACTTATCAACACACTTATACGCTAACAAACCTAAAAATGCATTGATGCATTCAAAAACTTTATTTATTAACGATATAAATATTCCTTTCAAATTACCAAAAGTTTACTTCCCTGATAACAAATAAGTTTTAAATGTATTACTTTGTTGATGCACAATAAATTTTAATACTTATCTTTAGAAAATTGTAAAAAGTACCCAACAGGAACTTAAAGAATTTATATGATTCTTTTAAAATCAATTCTCTAATTAATACATAATATTGTATAAAATAATATTTCTACTAAATAATAAATATGCTAGGGAATCCAACTACTTTAAAAAGTTGATAATCCATTTAATATTTATTTATTTAATTATTTTACTAAGACACATAAATAATAACTTATTTTAAAAGAAGCCTCATCTCCTTCGCATAGTTGATAATCATTCAAACCAATTTAAATTAAAAAAAAAAAAACTTATCTAGTTAATTTTGAATTTAGATGATTATCTATTCAACTAATTATGTGTTGCAATTCAAATTCCAAAACAGAATATATTTTGATAAGAACGTTGGATTAACTTTGAAAGATTCAACTAAAAGTCAAATTTAGCAATTCAAAAATTCTAAATCATAATATCAAAAGTATAATGAATTCAGTGTTAAGAACCTTAAAAGTCACACATAGGATCAACTTCTTCTCCTTTCTAGTTTAGCCCTGCAAAATCACGTTAATCAAGATATAAGTTTATAAAATTAGGATGCACGCAGTAAAAAGATGAATCTTCAATTAAGAGTTCACCATAATAAAACTAATACATGTCATATAATAAATAAACTATCAATGCAAAGTAAAACAGAGGGATGGAAAGAACTGCACGTCTTCATTCCTTTCCATTGTAGTGTTTATATAAGTGTATTGCTATGCATTTAAAATTTGAATGACCTGTTGTGCTAATCTAATGAGTTAGGATAAGATTTGATAAGTTCTATGGTTAAATAAGATATATCCTATCTAATCTCATTTGTGGATTAAAATTTAAATTTGAATTCTTTTATCTCAATTCAGATTTTCTTATCTTTCTTTAAAATTTCTTTTTATCTCAATTCAAGTATTTTTATCTTATAATTTAATTAAACTTACTTTTTCTAATCTGAATTCAAATATTTTAAATTTTAAATATAAATTCAAATTTTGAAAGAAAAAAACATTAGATATTAGTCCTACAAAATCGTTAAAAAGAGTCTATTTGTTTCTGCTAGTTAACTATGCTCAGAGGAAAAAGAAAAACGAAAAAGAAGTATAGCCTAGACGTGAAAAATTGACATACAAAAATTGATTTGAAGTGCTTCATGTTTTTTTCTTTTTGGAAATTTGACTGCTCCTTAATTTATGAAGGATAATTATTTGATTTGTTTTTAAAAGATAACTATCTTTGACTTCAAACTATGTAGATTTCGAAAGATATTTTCTGTTCAAATTCAAAAGAAATCTTATCCTCCGATTCAAATTTTGAAAACATACACCAAATTTAAAATATAGGATACAATTTTAATTCAAATTTAACCACTTTACTATATAAAAAATATAAATTCAAAAAACTTATCTTTTAATTCAAATTAATTTTTATTACATAGTAGTAGACATTGTCTTAAAATTGCCAAGTGGCTTGTTATTAGCTTGCCACTTGGCTTAACCACATTGCTTGTACCTCTCCTTTTTTATATATATAGATTTGTTGAAATACTACTTAATTCAGTGCCTTTCACTCTGAAAAGATACGTTTCAATTTGAAAAGTCCTAAAAATACGATGCTAATGATAAAGATGAGAAGTTGTCTTAGATAACTATGCTAGCTTTATTTTCGAAATTTTAAATTTTCTTTAAGTTAAAAAATTAATTCGTCAAAATACTCTTTTTATATAGGTGATTTATTTATTATTATTTAAGATTATTTAAAATTCGTCTGTTTAAGATTAGAATGCTTCATTTTTGAAGATAAAATGATAAAGAATTCCATTAGGTTTAGATCACTTCTTCAAAATTCAAACTTACCGAAACCTAATTCAATGAATTATCTTCTCATTAAAATTTGAATATTTATATTTCAATTATCAATTCAAAATTTATATTACAATTTTTATTAACTTTGTCCTAATTTTCATTAATTTTGTCCTAAAATTGCCAAGTGGCTTGTTATTAGCTTGCCACTTGGCTTAACCACATTGCTTATACCTCTCTTATTTTATATATAATATAATAAGCTTGATGTATTTAAGCTTAGATAAGCTTTATTGTTGAAATTTTCAGAATTATCTTTTTATTCAATTTCAATTTATTTTTATTTTTTCATTCTAAATTCAAAAATGTTATTACAATTCTCATTAACTTTGTCTTAAAATTGCCAAGTGGCTTGTTTTTAGCTTACCACTTGGCTTAACCACATTGCTTGTACCGCTCCTTTTTTATATATATAGATTTTAGTAGAGTATTTGCTTCAAAATAAGTGTCTACTTGCATATTCAAGAAAGAATTAATCCCTTTCTTCCAAATTTACTGATTAATCCATTTCTTTCAAATTTACTTCTATTTAGATAAGTGAATTTTTATGTAATCAAGAAACTATATTAATAAAATAGTATTTAATGAAGGGTAATTTATAACAATAGCTGGAAACGGCTGCTAATACCCCGTAGGATGAGAAGCAAAAGGAGGAATCTGCCTGAAGAGGGGCTCGCGTCTGATTAGCTAGTCGGTGAGACAATAGCTTACCAAGGCGATGATCAGTAGCTGGTCCGAGAGGATGATCAGCCACACTGGGACTGAGACATGGCCCAGACTCCTACGGGAGGCAGCAGTAGGGAATTTTTCGCAATGGGCGAAAGCCTAACGGAGCAATGCCGCATGGAGGTAGAAGGCCCACGGGTCGTGAAATTCTTTTCCCGGAGAAGAAGCAATGACGGTATCTGGGGAATAAGCATCGGCTAACACCTACGCCGGTTGCGGTAATACGAGGAGGATCCAAGTGTTATCCGGAATGATTGGGCATAAAGCGCACGTAGGTGGATTTTTAAGTCCGCTCATCAAATCCCGTGGCTCAACCCCCGGACAAAGCGGTGGAAAAACTACCAAGCTAGAGTACAGTAGGGGCGAGAGGGAATTTTCGGTGGAGCGGTGAAATGCGTAGAGATCGGAAAGAACACTAACGGCGAAAGCACTCGTCGGGCCGACACCGACCGAGAGACGAAAGCTAGGGGAGCGAATGGGGATTAGCTAACCCGTAGTCCCAGCCGTAAACGATGGATACTAGGCGCTCGTGCATATCGACCCGTGCGGTGCGCCGAAGCTAATGCGTTAAGTATCACTTTCGGGGGGAGTGCGTTCGAAGAATGAAACTCAAAGGAATTGACGGGGGCCCGCACAAACGGTGGAGCATGTGGTTTAATTCGATGCAAAGCGAAGAACCTTACTAGGGCTTGACATGCCGCGAATCCTCTTGAAAGAGAGGGGTGCCTTCGAGAACGCGGACACAGGTGGTGCATGGCTGTCGTCAGCTTGTGTCGTAATTTTTTCGGCAAAGGGCCAAATCTACTTAGACTATACCATGTTACGCGCTTTTGCCCGTCATTTAAACGTTGCTCAAACGTGCCATTACCATTATGTTTTGCATTTACTCGTGGCCTTAATTTAACGAAAACCCGAAAACTTATATTCAGAGCATGTTTGTTCAGTTTCACATAGTATGGGGTATATTTGATTCATTGAAGTTTCTGAACTGCATATTGTACGAAGATATTTTTTTGTATAGTGCACTTTATGCGCTAGTCAGTTTTTTTTTTCTGGTACTGCATTTTGAAACTCCATACTTTGCTCTATTATTCTTTCACTTGCTTATGAAATGTCGAAAGCTTCGAGTTCTTCAAATAGTCGTGGAAGGGTTCGTGTATGTGGAGTTGCTACACACCATCCCACATCATGGACTCCAAATAATTCTAGGAGACATTTTTTCAGGTGTCATAAATCTGACATAAGTTATCTCTTTTTCCTTGTGATTGGTTTTTGCAACAGATCTGTAATGAACTTTTTTATGTTTATGTTTTGTTGTGGTAAATCTTTTTCTTTGTGATTTATGTTGCATGCATTATCGTGTAGATATTGGAATTGGGAAGATAAAAAAATTTCAAAATGAATTATCCTGTTCATCAACAACTTTAAAAATAAAAAGGATGTTCTCATTAGTGAAAACAATCTTTTGAAATGGGAAAATGGTGCTCTTAATAGTGAAAACAATATTTTGTAATTTTTTTTTTTTTTTGTAATTCTCTTTTGGCTGCGTAATAAATTGGGCACTTTGGTTAAAAAATTGAAAAAAAAATAAAAAACTTTTGAAGGAAAAAATAAACTTTCTTTAGCTTGAAACTTTAAATGAAATACTGATTGAGTTTGAGGCAAATTATTATACTTGTGATAATGAGAATTTTAAGGAAGCTGTGGGTGAGGTTGTGTCTTCTTCTTCTATTGATGGAAGACTTGGGAATATGAGGCGAAAAATCTAACTTATCTTATTGGGTGGCCTTTTTTGGTTAGTGGTTAGTTACATGTTATGAGGGAGACTTCAAAAGATGGATGTAATTGCATTTAATCTTTTAATTGTATAATTTAGAATACTGGGCTATGAGGTGCCAATAATCTTTTTTTTTTTTTGCACGGATTGTCCTTCATTTGGGGCTTTTAATTTGTGGCCTTCAAATCGCATTTTTAAGTTTTGCCCCTCAAATTGGTCTTTAATTTTTGCCCTCTGCCTTTACAAATTCTGCCAAACTATCCATGGAAGGCAGAATTTGCATGGCCAGTTTTGCAAATTCTGCCTTAAGGCTCAAATTAAGGCAGAATTTGCATAGGTTTACAAGGTTGAGTAAAGAGTTGAAAAATGGTGCCAGAAAAAGATTAATTGACTGAGGTACGTAATGGCAATTTTTTTATTACGGACAAGAAAAGAGGATCAAATAGTAGTATGAAATGCTAAAAGACTGTTCAACTATTATGTTTGAATAAATGTAATGCTCTAAATGGTGATGATTTAGATTATGGTAGATCCAGATTTGTATTTATTGGTTTCTTTGCTTTTAATTTCTATTCAAAATGTGGGGATTTAGCTTTAACACGATGTGTTTGATTTAATTCCTGAGAGAGATATGGATATGGGAAGGAACAGTTTTGTCACAGGTACTATACAGTCGTAGATACTATACAAGAATCTCATGACATAGTGATAGGATATATAGAAATTGTTCACTTTTCCTTTTCTTTTTCAAGTTGATTCGTGAAAACAAATTAGCTAAGTACATAATGCACAGAAGTATTATGAAAATTCATTTGTTGGACCACTTGATCAAAATAATGATCTGCTCTATGATGCCTTCAGTTATACGTGAAATTTAATAAATAAGTACTATGAAATTGTTTCTTGAAATCATACCATAAGTAGAAAGATGGAATGCACAATTTACCAAAGGATTTCAATTTTCTTAACGAATGATTATGTAGATAAGAAAAGCTAGCTTTAGGTGCAAATGCATTTGGACTATTTGACACAGTAAGGAATCAAACATATGCATGTTGCAAAAGGTAGGATAAATAGCAAGGTGAAAGAAAAATGATTCTTACAAAAGTACATAAGAACAGTTACGTTTACACCTTCGTATTTATAAGGTGAAAGTTCCCAAAGGAACAGTTTGTTGGTTACTTTGATTGATTGACTCCCTGTTGACTGTACAGAAAGAAAGAGTAATGCAATATAAGCAACATTTTCCTTACGAAGTAGCTAGACACTAGAAAAACTCTAGCAAGGGGAGTAAGAACTGGATGATGGTTGTCAGTTTGAGACAAAGAAAACGGTATGTTGATGACTTGAATGTTTTGTGGTACAAATAGACTTTTGATTCAACTCCCTTCGATTTATATTTTTTCTTTGTTTTTAATTCTTTTTATGTAGTAAGTAGGTGTAGAATGATTTTCTCTTCTTATTTTACATGTCTAATGATTTTGTATTAAAAAAAATTACATGTCTAATGATTATCTCTTCTTAATTACAGGGATCACATATGGTAGGGAAAAATATCACTTAAAAATTTCCTTCATTTCATGACAAGGTAATTTTAGTGAACTGATTAGGGAGAAGAAAATCTTTGTTGTTGAATGTTAGACATATAGACCTTTATATATGCAAATGTCTCGTTAGAATGGAGAGTTAGGACTGTGGAGATCTATGATGTAATTATAGAGCTACCAAGCTAATTTTCCATGCTATAATTGGTTTATTCAGGCCAATTTGCTAATATGCATTACTAGTATGCTACTCATAGCTATTTTTTGGAAGTAAAGCTAGAAAGTTTTGTTTGGTAGTTTAGTGTTCGGTTCTGAAGAGTCATGATGGTGGAAATCGGCACTTTCTTAAGTAGGTTATTTCATGTTTATTTTTGGCATGGTGGCTTTGGTTATGATGATGTGATTTGACTTTCTATAACATATGCTTTCACCAAAAAAAAAATAGGATCTAAGTGCAGCTAATTAGATTACTAAATTTTTTATAGTGTAGTGTTGTGGTGTTATAAAAAAAGATGAATATAGATAAAGAAAAAACAATAATAATATGGAGATTCTGTTGAAAAATGTTGAACCTACAACTTCTGAAAATTGTAGGATAGATAGAATAAGAGTGATCAGTAGAGATTTGAGAAATAGGTATCTGGAATGTAATGACAAACCTAATAATAATATGGCAAGGATTAAGAACCAGAAGTATCCTTGATGCTTGTGAGTTTTCGATGGTATGTTAATGTCAGTTATTGTCTCTATATGATCAGCAGTTTAGGATTCCCAAATTGTAGAGGTCTGTTATCTTTAGCCCTGCTACAGTAGCACTAAGTTTCAATTTTTGCTACCCTTGATTCCGTCGAGAAAATAGTATGTATGATTTATTCAGTCTTGTTTCTTTACATAATTATACCACTACTAGAAGAATTCTGTTAGATAGATTAGTTTTTCCATGATCTCCTATTCAACGCCACTTGAGAAAGTATTGTTTACGACGCAAAGCTCCAACCTAAGGCTAACTAGACAGTGAGATGGTGTTTAGCCTTAATGGTTGTGTTATCCCTTCTGTTCCCATATACTTCATGTGTTGCGGTCATGCAAGGAGGGTATCTCTTCATCGTCTCCATTAGTAATCTATGCGTTGAAATTGCGACTAAAAGGTTATTCATCTGTTAAATATTTGTGCAATAGTTGAAACAATTCTAACTTCTATTTTTTCACTTGCTAATATCTATTTTTTTCAATCCTCTCGATTTCAGTTTCTTTAGTTGAATGGTGTTCACTTGATTTTTGAAGGTAGCTTGAACTCTCTCCATATAATGTGGTTTGGAATGGAAAATGTCGACTACTAAGTTTGGGACTACTACTCCTGCTCAGTTGGAATGATGAATTTGGATTTACATGTGATGACTGTTTTGCTTTGCTGATGGCCACGAATTCGATCCACAATGTGTTGATTTTGTTTTACTTGGATTTATCAAAGGACTATCAAGTTACCATTCATCGACACAACGGATTGGACTCTTTTTCCTTAACAAAAGGTACTATGAGTATTTCTAGCCTTTTTTCCTCATATTGTAACTTGCTCAGATTTAGTGACGGAGCTAGAAGGTAACATACCCTGTATTTGTATTAAGGCATCCACTAAATATATGGAAAAACTTAATACCAGTAACTGACACTTGTTGTCACTATCCTGAAATCTAGAACCCATGAAAGTTCAAAATTTCGGATCCGTTTGTGCTCATATTTACATTTATTTGCATTTGTTTAACAATTGGGTGTTGTGTTTGTGTAATATGTCCAAAGAATTTAGATTGATTGAGTTCAACATCTGGCATTTAAGGGGAAAGGGCAAAAAGATATTGAAATAAGGCTTTATGAAATAGATGTTATTGTTAATCAGATTAGTTGTGCTGCTACGTACAATTCACATGCATATGGAGCATGTTTTGGTAATTTATTATTCAAAATCTGGAAGTGGTGGGGGAAAGTAACAAGGACTGAATAAGGACTTAAAAAACTGATGTGTTTGCTAATTAGAATGTTAGTGCTTTAGCAATTGATGTGTGTGTTCAGATGGAGTACATGAGTTTGGAGAGAAAAAGTAACTATTGCACATATTGATGTCCATTTGTATTTTCTTGGTGTAATGCTCCAGGATTCTTAATTTTCTACTTTAAAAAGGACCAAGATCTCTATTTGTTCATCAATTGTTGACGTCCCAGATCTATTCCAGTCACTGAAGGTATTTATGTTGTCTAAAGTGCGACCGATGTTCCTCATACATGAAGAGTACTTTAAATATGATAGTTCTGCTAGACGATGTATTTAAGGACTTTTGCACATATTATAAAAAAAGTGTATCTATTGTGCACAATGATGGCTGGATAAATTTAGATGGTTTACTGTTAGTAGTGGTAATTTGAGATAATGATATTTAATAATTTGCAGAGTGGTATGGTATTTTAGCTTCCAGCTAAATGTAATACAATTTGGGATTATATTGTGCAGATCCTAATTATTCCCCTTACAAAAAAAGATACTACAGTCTCCATATTCTAAGAGTTGATCAATAATCACTTCATATTCGGCGCAATTTTTTGACTACCACTTCTATCTCCATGTATATTGCACGTGAAAAACGATAAGTACTTATTCAACATACTTTTACATCAATATAGTCGTAGCTTTCATCACATGTTTTGATTCCTTATTGCTATCGTTCACCACCAAATGACTGCAAAGCATCCACCACTTTAAAATGTAAAATGAGCACGGGCCATACCCCTCTAGTAATATATATAAATGGGAGTTGGGTGGACGAACAAGGACATTTTTGACATTTCATACTTCTTTATAGTACTGTACATCTTGCATTGTTGTTGTTGTTGTTGTTGTTTTTTTTATATTTTTTTTTAATTTTTTTTAATTTTACATCTTACATTATCACATTTGATAAAATTGACAAAGATGCTAGTAGCCATGTTACGTGTCATAAACAGAGTTATTCCTTCATTTTCCTCTTTGATTTTTTTCCTCGTATTTTCCTCTTTGATGAAGTTCTCAAGCTTAGCAGAATTGTTGGTAAACATTCTAGCATTTTCAGTAAACTTAATCGCTTCCTTCATTTATCCTCTTTGATGTCTCCTGGAAATTTATTTAGTGTAGCGTAAAGCGAAGGGGCAGAGAAGACAAAAGAGAAAGTAAGCCTCTCTTTCTCTAACTCATCGATACTGTGTGTTTTGTCTTCCTTGCTCTTACTGTTGGCTTTGAATTCTTGATTCATTTTAAAATTTCTCCTTCGTGGTTCCCATTCATACTTGGATTTTCTGCGTTTTTCTCTATTTTTTCTCGATGAACATGTAAATCTTCGATTCTAAATTTGTATAGTATTAAGCAGTACTCCCTCCAAGTCAAAAAAAGTGTTCACTTAGCTATTTTTACCCCCCTTAAAAAAGTACTAACTCCTGGGCAAAAATAGATAATTTGACTAAAATGTTCCTAATTAAATAGGTATTGAGATTTGGTCATCTCATACTTAATAAGGGCAAATTTAAAAAGTAAGGTTAATTCATTCTTGATTTGATAAGTGGACACTCTTTTTGGTCCAGAGGAAGTGATTAAGATTATTGATCTACAATCTTCCTTTCTCCGCTAAAATTAATTTGCATTTATGCTTCAGTTTCTTTTTAGTAGAGCATATATGTAATTTTGGAGATATTTGATCCGTACATATATAGTATTTCCTCTTTCTTTTGGTCTCTTAGTTGATTTTGTACAAGTATGCAGTTACTTGGTAGTAGTAAATTCTTTTATGAAGCTTGGTAGTAAATTCTCTTATGAAGCTTGGTAGTAAATTCTATTATGCAGTAGAATTGCCATTAGAAGCAAAATTGTGGTAACAAATAGGGAAGAACTTTCCTACAGTAAAAGTTTTGACAATAAGCCTGAAACAACTGAACAATTCTCTATTTCATAACATTTACTCCATACTTTTTAGATGTCGTATAACATAAGCATCTATCATTCAACACCCCAAAGATACATTACAAAATTCTGCTAAATAGTAGTTATTGGATACTAATATTTATTCGTAATTATCCTTTTGTAAAAGACTTATTTGCCTAAAATTTCTCTAATAGTTGCTATTTTGTGGTCATCAACTTTTCTGGTGAATATTGTACTGAAAATTTGGCAAGTTTGCAAGAAAATTGGCTCAAATAATTATTGGATTAAAATTGGAAATTAGAGAACAAAGTTGATTAGTAGTCAAATTGTTATAAAGTTGGCCTCGTAAACGTTGGGTTAAAAATGAAAACGTCAAGACATTGTGTTACTTTATTCAGAGCTATAAGAACATATTCAGGAAGCAATACTCTTCACCTAATTTCATATAATGTTCCTTTCTAGCTTCTGCACACTTCCATTAGTGAAAATTTTGTGTCTTCTCTGGATAGATACATAAGCTCTCTTATATTTCTACGAGAAAATGAAGCTTCCTTTAGGTTTCGTGTGCATTGTATTCATGTTTACTAATATTTTATTTGTTTTCTTAAAGGTCTACAAGGTTGAGTAAAGAGTTGAAATATGGTGCCAAGAAAAGATTAGTTGATTGGGGTATTGGCTACTTTTCTATTACGGACAAGAAAAGGGGATCAACTAATAGTCTGAAATGCTTAAACATTGTGCTTCTATTATGTTTGAACGAGATAACACTCTACATGGTGATGATTAAGATTGCGCTAAGTTCAGATTTGCATTTATTGATATCTTTGCCTTTTAATTTCTAATCGATGTGTGGGGATTCACAATTCCTATGATTTAATTCTTGAGAGATATGTTGATATGCATTAATTAACGGCTATATGCAGGTAACAACATATCATGGAAAAATGAAGCAAGATCATCCACTTCTTTTGATATAGGAAACAATCAAATTTCGAGTTCATTTTGGCAGCATAGACTCACAATTAGGAACATCAATATAAAATCATGAGGTAGAGACACTTTGGACTCTTATTCTAAAAGAAGATTGTTTTTAGTTATACATATAAAATACTTGGATGTTTCGTCCCCGGAACTTGAGACTAAATCCCCGTGACACACCCGTTGATCACGGACAATTTTTTACACATCCAACCTTTTCAGACTGTCTTGATTGGCAGGAGACTTGATCAAGGAGACAGTCAAGGCACTTGATCAAAGTACTGATCTGCTCCACGGCGCTTTCGGTTATATATGAAATCAAAACTCCCCACACCCCAAAATCCACTTAATTAAGCTAGCACTTTCATTCAAATATACAAGGACATTAAACACAATAATATTAGCTCTGTCCAATCCAACAGCTATATTCCAAAATTGGAACAGGGTAAGCCATTTAACTTAAAGCAGCCAAAAGCTCTTCAAGAACTATAGCATTGCGTAAAAAGTTGTTCTATTTTTCCCATTGTTAGTTTTTGAAGTATTACGTAAAGTGTGAAAAATTGAGGTGGAGGTTCCTATTAACTTTGAAAGATAATTTTGTATGTGAGCTAAATGTTATAAGTTTGTCTGTTGTGAGACCTTTGCATTTAAAATGTTGCATCCGCACATAGTATTGTAGATGAATAAATCATAAAATTATTGCTCCAACTATTTTATAATTGTTAAGAAAAAGCTTGTGATCGTGATTGAATCGGGAACAGAAAGACTTCACTTAATGATAAATTTTTCACTTAATGGTACATATATTATAACTATGTTCTCCCTAAATTCTTGTTCAACATGAGTTTGATATGTATGGCAAGTTAATTTTTTTTTATGTAAACATAAATTGGCTGCTATTTTACATTAATTTCCTATATTCCATTCTCATATGTTTTGTGCAAATGCGAGTTTAGAAATGAATAGGTTGGGGTTTTTAAAGTTCATGCTCTTGATTTATGATGATTTCTTATCCTTTTCATCATTGCATTTTTCCATATAAGCCTCTTTGCCTACATGTTGCTTGATATTTTTTAAGAAAGACGCTCTCGATGTCAAATATGTGCCCATACATGTGGAGGTTGACAAAGATATACTTCCATCCGGAAGCCCAACCGGACAATTAGGAATGTCCTGTTGATCTCTCAGTTCCTTCGAATTACCTGTCACATGATTGGTTCCTGCATTGTACAGTTGCACGTCTGTTATGAAACTGTTGAACATACTTTTAGATCGAGTTGGGTGAATGTGTAAGTCTCAAAAGACCTATTTTGTAACTGGCAGGAATGCAAGTAATTGAAGGGGTTGAAAAGTATTTGGAAGAGTACCGGTCTGCATTGCAAGGGGTGTGGAAGAAACTAAATGTATTTCTGAAGGGAAGTCTAAAACTATACTGTCTTTTAAGTTCATGTATTTTATTACCTATGGTGTAAATAACGAGTGATAACTATGTGTGACGAATTATTTTTTATGGATGTATGGTAGAATTTATTTATTTTATGGAAAGACATTGTTAAGGCCGCCTCTGTAAGAATAACCAGCACTTGGATCTTTGACTTTATCTTTGAAACTTTTCTTTACTCTATAATGATGTTGCTTGCTGCCTTATTGAACCTTTTCATATCATCAGGTTGTATGAGATTTTCTCTAACAGACCTTGAACAATGTATATGTCTTAGTGAGTTGTTCACACGAGAGATCACAAATGATGTTTAAAGTTCAAGCAAGTTCATACCTTTACTACTATAATTGGGCATCACAAATGATGTTTAAAGTTCAATGCAAGTTCATATTCTTTACTACTATAATTGGGCACACCCGTGCGAAGCACGAGCACTTGCTTCTAGTTATTTGTATAAGAGTCAATCAATATTACCTAGGTATTATAGAATAGCACTCCCAGAAAACAAATAAGATATTTTTTATCATATTTGAAAAAAATCTTGAGTGACTTTTTTTAAAAAAAAAAAAAAAAATTATACTAGTTTAGCTACTTTTATATGATACTTAGATAAAACCAAAGACTTTGTTGTTATATTTTAATAACTTTGTTGCAATAAATAAACAGATAATTACACCCCGTTAATTGTGATAACAACGCCATCTCATATTTTTGCTTACAAAAAACTCCACTCCTCCTCCCTCCTCCCTCTCTCTCTGCAGCCACTCCCTCCTCCTCCTCTCTCTCTTCTTCGCTAGACCATAACTGCTGGCATCTGTCGAAGACAACGCCGCCATAGCCGGAGATCTAAATGTTGTAGTGTTGCCCACTCCATTGATCCATCCTAATTTAACTAATTTCAACGAATTAAGATTTATATAACGAGGAACACAAATGATTGGTGAAGATGAACGGAAATTGATTGAGCTTTCAGGTCAAGATCATGAAAATGAATGGATCAAATTTCAGATCAAATCCTGCAAAAGCTTTTACGATGAAAATTACTAAATCACCTACTGACCTAATTTCTCGATATTAATCTATAGAAAAAGTGTTGAAGATTCGGGTGCGAGATATTTGCAGGATTGTAAGAAATAGGAGAAGAACAATAGAAAATTCTGAAATTAGGTTTGTATAATATTGTATAATAATAGTATATGGGTGTATACACACCACACCTCTTATACACTATTATACATTTTTATACACCTATATACATAATGTATATGTCTTGTATAAAAGTGCACTTCTCATTCAAAACCAGTCTAGATCTATGTTTATACACACTTATACAATATTGTATAATTGTGTGTAAGTGCGTATTTTTGTGTATAATATTGTATAAGTACATTTTTTAGTGTATATACCTACACATTATACAATATCGTATAAGTGTGTATAAATGTGTATAAGTACGTATTTTCGTGTATAATATTGTATAAGTATATTTTTTTAGTGTATATTACATATTATACAATATTGTATAAATGTGTATAAGTGCGTACTTTCGTGTATAATATTGTATAAGTATATTTTTTTGTGTATATACCTACACATTATACAATATTGTATAATTGTGTATAAATGTGTATAAGTGCGTACTTTCGTGTATAATATTGTGCAATTATATTTTTAGTGTATGATACCTCCACACTATACACCTTCAAACACCTATATACATAACGTACCTGTCTTTTTGTATATAAGTGTATAACATTATATAAAAGTATTTTTAGGCCAAAGCTTTGCAAATGTAAGTTTTGAGCTATTTTCTTGCAATCTAAATGAGCTAATTGTATATTTCTTAAATTTTCCCATAAATAAAGATTAAGCAACCCATTCAGCCACTATTTTAATTTTATTTAGACAACATGCTGCCCAACAACAAAGCAATGAAACACTCGAACAGATTACTACTTTCGGCTTTCTCTTGACCCATCGACTCCTTGCAAATTGCAATTGATAGCTATAACAAATCTCTGTAAAATATTCTTCCAAACTTGGGTAAAAGAGAGAAAAAAGAATCAAATGAAATGCAAAGAAACTTTAAAACCAATTTGAGAAAACGGAATGACATATTGGAGTCCAGAAGAGATAAAAAATTTAAACCATTAATTGATGAATAATACGTCAATGACCGAAGTAAATACCACACTTATCATTATTTTTCAAACATTTAAGCATATTTAGGGGTGATAAATGATCACTTTGGGTTAAATTTTGATAAATCAAAATGGTTGAAAATGAGTCTGGCTCAATCCTGCCCAAAAATTATTTGAACTGCATGCTAAATGATGGATCACAACTCAATCGGTCCAACTTAACGGAATTTTCCCCTTTTTCCTAACTAACCCAAACTTAACGGGATTTTCCCTTTTTTCCTATAACTAACCCAACTGATGTTCCATATAAGAGAAATTACCGTGATCTTGGAGTGCAGAATTAAGTGCTTCAATAGCAATCACCCAATTCTATTTAAGAAAAATTATACTTAGAAGCTAATGAAAATAATACATAGCATTAATTTAGAACTGTCATGACCCAAACAACTGTGAGTGGCACCCGCACAAATCTTCTATAGGCGAATCATCTACTTAACCAACCATCCAAACGATTACCACATTACTTAGCCAATTTTAAAGCATTCAAGGATATAACAGATATAAAAATCTCCAAATGCCTAGTCATGCCATAAATAAATAAAATCTGCGGAAGTATAACTTTTACAATCCCAAAATCCGAAAGTCATCGTACAAGGACTCTAAAACATAGCCGTCTAAAGAATGAATAGCTATCTAAAATAAACATATATGTCTGAAATGAAATAGACATCTAAAATAAGAAAGATCTTCAGGCGGCCTGGCATGGATAAGTGCTCACCCTCAAATCTGTCAGGAACTGGCCTCACGCTAAATATGAGGTCTCGTAGATATCTCTGGATCACACTTTGCACTCAAAAGAATGCAACAAGGTAGTATCAGTACAAACACTATGTACTTGTAGATATCATAGGCCGACTAAGATTAGTATCATGCATAAAATCACAAAATCAATAATATAGACGGATAGGCACAACAACACATAATCTCGAGAACTATCAATAGAAATCATCCAACACCGAAATATTAGCCAACACAGGGATAAGGTAATTCCACAGAAGTAGAAATTAATAAGAGTAACTCAACCCATGTAATCACTAAACACAATCATAAATCACAAATCAGCTCAACTCTGTCACATATCCGTACACACATGCTAAATAGTGGTGTTTGACCCATTAGCCATGACCTGTAGGGGACCCATGGTGTCCATGTACCCTCGCTCCAAAATCTTACCTCGAATCTCGAGCCTTTAACGTAGCCCACGTCCTCACTCCCTGTCAAATGTTCCTTTTCATATTTATAATATCTTTCTCATCACAATGTATTCCCGCTTCACAATCAATAAGGAATGTGAACAATTAATAATCAATAATAAGGAATACAAGTCACCACGTCACAAGTCATATCAAGACTCAACAATCAATAACATGAATAAGGGAATTCTCCAAGTCAACAAGAAGGGTAGTTATGAACTCCTTCTTTATCATTTCATATTAGTTCATCACATAATTGATCAATCAATATCAAACTATAGGAATTATCAACCACAATTTATGTGCAAAGCCTAATCATGCTTCTCCTATCAATTTCTTAACACATACAATAAACTAATCAAAGTCCAACTCAAGTAGACCGTAACCTATCTCAAACCAGAACTGGAACAATGTAATAACTCCGCGATAGCTTTCCCCTTTCGCAAAGCTTCCGAACGTTCAAAGTCTAGAAATATAGAGCTATATAAGTACACTTTGGGGGTAAAGAACCCAACTACTTCTACCCTTTTCAAATGGGTGAACTATCACCAAGCGTTATTTCATCATAATATCAACTCCAATAATCATATTCTATCCGTTCATAGGTTTTCTAATCATTCCAACCCTTTTATAAGCAGTTTTTATGCTAAAGTTATCATCTTTATGAACCTTAGGTCTCATTCAACAAGTTTCACCATTAGTAGAAAAGTTATGATCCTAGGAAGTGATAATCTATAACCCTAGATGATTAAACAACTATAAATTCAACAACCCATTCATTATTACAGGGTTTCTTAAGTTCTAGGATTTTAGCCCTTTCATTCACCATTAACAGAACTTTAACTAATCATGGAATCTATCATGATGATGGAATTAACAAAGTCAAGCGTTGAGACTTACCTTTGAAGCGTACTTTAGCCTTAGCCTTAGAATTTCGCCACAGTAGTTCTTGGAAACTGTTTTGGTGTTATGTGGGGAATGGATTCAGAATAAAGAATATAAAACTTGGATTCTACCTCCCGTCAACCGCTGCAGCGGGGCTTTATCTCGCTATAGCAGGAAGGCTCCCGCTATGGCGGACCTCATTAAAGTCCTACCTCCCTGTTACAGCGACCCCCTACCCGCTATGACGGACCTGCTGCCACGGTCCCACACCCGCTGCAGCAGTCCATTTTGATCAGTTGCTCGGGTTTTTGCACCAGTTTCCACCCAAAAATCCCAACACCAATCTAAGGCCCTACAGACGCAACCGAAATATGCACAGACAGATAAAATCACACTACGGACTCACTCGCAGCCTCAAAATTTCCAACAGGGGTCTAGTTTTCTAAGTCAACCCCCATAACGACCTAGCGGGTCGTTACATCAGATACCAATTAAATAACCATTCGTCTTCGAACGGACGAAAGATAGAACAAGGGGATGATATCTGATTCAAGGAAAAGCTAGGGATAATTCTTTCACATATCGGATTTTGTCTCCCAAGTAGCTTCCTCGAAGGGACGGTTCTTCCACTGAACCTTCAGTGACGCTATTTCCTTTGACCTCAACTTGCGAACCTCTCTATCTAGTATAGTGTTGACACCTAATTTTTGACCTTGCATAATTTATTTTAATCACCCAGAGTCCTTGAATATTAAATAGAGTGAAATATGTATTTTCTACTGTCACGACCCAACCCCGTAGGCCGTGACTAGTGCCCGAGCTGGACATTCGTATACATATCTGCTACATATAGTTAACCCGAAATTAAACACAATATGGAACAAAGACAAAGACGTTATCTCGTAACGTCACATTTATATATGTAGGTAACCTCCGTCTCCCGCGAGTCACAACCGATTAAAAGATAACATAGTACACGAGCCGACAAGGTCATAGCATAACGTACGGGAATGTCCCAAATATATATGCAGCTTCTAAAAGTCGCCTACTACATACAACATCCCAAAATATATACGCAAGTCGACAAGGTCGCCATTACGTACGGAACATCCCAAAATAAGTCATATCAATTGTACGAACAACATCTATATACAACCCACACATATGTCTACACGGTACCCTAAGAGTATCAATAGTGAAATATGACGGACGTGGCCCCGCCGTACCCCCGGATAAACATATACATATATATCGTAGATCCGTATCGAAAGTCTAGGCTCCGGAACAATGGAGCACTCCAAGACAAACGAGTAGAAGTCCTGTCGAAGGATCACCAAAGCGAGTATCTCGTACTGCGGCATTTAAACGAAATTTCCCCGAAGAAAGCGGGGTCGCACGAGATATGTACTGAGTATATAAAGCATGAAATACAATAAGGAAAATCATAACTGAAGTAGAGATTCCAGGAGACAAGTATGATAATCAAGAAATCACTGTACCTGTGCCTTATGAAATACAATCATGCATAGCTATATCATATACCATATCCGGCCCATTATGGACCTTGAACGAGTCGTATACATGTATACCATACCCGGCCCATCATGGGACTCGGTGCCATTATCACGTCATCATATCATCATATCATCGTATCATCATATCATCATATCATTATATACATATATCGTACCCGGCCCTCTAGTGAGGGACTCGGTGAACAATGCAGTGAAACTGTGCACGAATACATACCCGGCCCGGGACACGGTAAAAGATGTAATAACAGTATGCACGAGCAGAGTAGTGAGTAACCATATGCAATTTACATCATCATCTGAGACTCAATGGAATAAGTGGAATAAACTTGCACTTGAGTATCAAAGGCGATAGTCATATTAAGTACCCCTTGAATGTCACTATGGACTATATCAAATAAAGCCTCAGGGATCATAGACACGTATCAAGATAACATGAAATAGCTTATGGAAGTCAACGACATTAGTCATCGTAGAGTCCTTAGGAATAGGAGCTTATACATACCGACTACTATCCAACATATAGAAGACTCGAGAGGCAGTAGCTTAATTACCTTAAGAGTTCTAACATCAAGAAGTGAATAAGGATCATGAACCATACTCGAAACTTATGAATAGAATTATCCCAAAGCTCATATCATACATCGCTTATATCTAAGACATGCCAAAAGAAAGAAGGGATAGCTTTACATACCTTCAACGCTTATCGGTAATACAATACGTATGCGCTGCCCGTAGTGTCTCAACCTATATTAAGACGTCAAAAACTATGGTTAAGCCACGGGAAGGTTCAAAACGTATTCCAACGTTAGTAGCGCGTTCCTAGAAAATTAGACGACGTTTCCTTTATATGCAACCAACTACACAATAACCAAGTCAACACCAACAACCACACGTTCAAGTACTATGTTGAGACTAGTCAAGACAAGATTCGAGAACACTCCGAACAGCCTGCATGACATTCCAATCAACCCACATATCACAACATTCGATAATAATCTACATACGACTACGACATATTCAAGTCATTCTTAATGATCCATAGTCATAACATTTTCATCGAAACTATCTTATAACAACCCAACTATTATAACAACACAATGCATAGTCTTAACTACTCTTGGCCCTTCAATTCAACAAGAACCTAGTCCTCCAATTCAACAAGAACAACAACACAACCAAACCAGATCGTTCTCAAATACAATACAATTATAACTTTAAATATCAAATTCCTTCACTTTCATCATACAATCAATGACAACAACAATGACAACACTAATTTAGAATTAACCCACCATTATTAGATTAGAACAGCCCCAACATGGCCTAAACGGAAACTTAACATTAACATATACAATTCCTTCACTTTTAACATATAATCCATAACAATAATAACAACAACAACAATCAACCTAATCTAATTTAAACAATCTCCAATTCTGTCCATTTTCCACACCAACACTAATTATGCAATTTTCTTACTTCCAATTTCATCTAATACAAATTAACCTCTTCATTACAACACCATTAACTTCAAATACACCATAAGAAGAAGAAATCTTACTTCAAATAAATTTGGGCAGATTCTACCACCACTTGCACCAATTGCACCACTTCCTCTTCTTCAACTCATATTCTAACCTTGCTACCTTCTTGAACGTGTAGAACATCTTTTCTTGAATCAAAATCTTGTTCCTTTTAATTTTCCAGCGTGAGCTTTGGTCGCCATGGTCGCTTCCTTGAATCACTAGAACACCATAGGGATTATAATTCTCTTTCCTTTTTTTTTTTTTTAATAGGGCCGGAAACAGGACCGCCATACGGCCGTGTTGCCGCCATGGCTGGTTAAGGAGAGCTTCTTTCAACAATGATGAAGGCGGATGAAGATGAATTATGAATATGCTTGTAATTAAACGAGTCATCCACCTTCTTATATATGCAATCAGCCATAAGGATACGTGTCCAACCATGTTGACAAGTTGTCCCACTATGGCATGGACCAATCGCATTTGGCCATGTCGTAGTGGGGCCCACTTAGTGGTCTAATTAGGCTAGTTAATCATTAATTAATCACTAATCCCCACTTAATAATCTAATCATGGTTAATTAATCCCTAATCTCCACTAATATTTCTACACCATAGAAATTTGCAAGCAAGTCGTGCCATATTAATATCGGGGATTAAAAGTCCTTGTCTCATATCCAAAAATAATCTTGTCCTTGGACTTATGTCGATTAGCTTACGAATAATCCGTCGTATAAAAATACGGGATATAACATCTACAAATCAAAATGATTTTATAAAATTATTTAGATAAAATTTTGCCATTTCATTTGGCAAAATAATTTCTATAATTCTACAAATCATTTGGAAATTAATTTACATGTTTTGCAATAATTATGGGCCATTTACTAAAGTCAATCAAGAATATCATTTGAAAACAATCATTCATTTAATTGTTAAAATTACTAGAAAGATCAATTAGCAAGCATTCCACCCTGTCTAATTCAAGGAATCTGATTAATTAAATGAATTAATCATTTCTAACCCTGAATTCTTAATTTTGCATATGTACAATTTATTAGAAATAATCATAATTGATTGAATGTTTTGTTGTGGTTATATTCCATGTTTACTACATGGCTAATATTGGCAAAAATTGAAATGATTAATTGTTATTCTAATTATGGCCTTAATTAAAATAGCAAATTTATTGGTTCAAGTCAATTAGAGTCATTTTACAAAATTGGCCTTCAATTGGTTGTTTGAATTAGGTGTGGCCATATTTTGAAATGTTCAAATTATGAACAAAATTGAAATTATGGTTATTGCATAAACTTGCATTTTCTACCCCTCCTTATAAGCATGTATATGATATATACACATATATACACATATGTCATGTATATATATGTGTATATCGGGCCCCTCTTGTTTTTTCTTAAAATTTGGACCGAGTCCAACCCAATACAAGGCCAACCCCGGCCCAACAAACACCAGTATATAAGTGCGTGTTCTCAGCCAAACGGACCCCTTAAGGTATCATTTGGCTTTCTTCAAGGGTTTTACCCGAAACCTTAGCGCCGTCGCCATTTTCCCTTCTCTCTCCTACATTATCTTCGTCATATTTGGCAAAGTAGTAGATGTACATCACCTTTTTTAGGCCTTGCATAACGACCCGCTTGGTCGTCATAGTCTTTTCGCATTTTCGCCCGCTCCCGAGCATTGAATAGCTCAATTTTGACCTGAGGGGACCGTTGACACGCTTTTTGAGGTGTCTAGACCAAATTCTGGCAACTTTTGTGAAATATAGGCTTAAAGTGAAAAATGGTTGACCAAAAGTTGACTTTTGGGTAAACGGACCCTTTTTGAAATTTCGTCAATTTCAAGAGGTCTGAATGGTCATTTAGTACTTGGGTGTGTATTTGGTTCGTTTCCCAATGCACTCGGATGCATTTCGGGACTTGGGTTAGAAAATTGAAATTAAGGCATCGGGTGTTAACTGAACGAGACCTCCGTTGGAATTTTGACACCACGGGTGCATTCGTAGCGCGTTTTTATATGTGTTTATGTGTATGATATACGAGCAGATGGCCTCAGGAACTAGTCAAAAAATCGGATCGAATTGTGGAACTTGGGAAGTTTTCTAGTGTCTGTTGCCCGCTTTGGTGACACTAGCACCGCGGCAGCAGTACCGCTGGGGCGGTAGCCCTACCACTGTAGGCATCTAAGTTTTTTAGGCTTGACCGCTGAAGCGGTCAGGTGGCCGCTGGGGTTGTCCCAATACCGCTAAAGCGGGTGATGGGCAGTTAGTAATATTAGTAAAGTGTTAAAATCCCTTAGACCCTCCTTATTTCCCGTTTCGAAATTAGAGCCTTGGGAAACAGTTCTTGGAGGTAAATCTTACTTGTTCCTTTACTCTTCCTTTAACCATAATCATCTTATATTTCTCCCTTCCCCTTAATAAACCCATGGTGATGGGAGTTGAAAGAGGATTTTGAAGAACATTTTCCCTAGGCTTATTAATGATAAATTGGTGATATTTATGTTATATTTTACTAAAGCTAAGCTTGTTAATCATATATCCTTCCTTTTTATTGTTGAATTTCGGAATCAAAGAGTTAGGGTTTTTACCCAATTGCGGATTTGCTTGAAATAAGAAATCAGGCTAATCCTTGAGTTAAATCAACAATTAGTGGTTGGGTTATCATCATCTAGTACTTAATTTGGCATTTTGCTTATGAATTTCCCGTTTTTGCCCTTGTGGGCCCGTTTCCCCAATTTCTAGGGCTAAAATTGACCTAATTTAAATAGTAGCAATATTATTATCATTCTTCATGATTTCTAATCTAGAATTCGATTATGCTTAGACTACTTTGGTTCTGAGGTTCAGCGGAAAGGCAAGGCAAATGAGTGAGTTGTTAGTGTTGCGGTTCGACCATTCAGGTAGGTTATGGCTTACCCTTGGTGGAACTTCGTATAGCGAAGCGCATATTTAGATTATATTATCGGAGATAGCATGTGAACCTTCGGGTATGAAGTTGGGTTAGATATTGCCTTAGATTGGCCCTGTTGCGTGTTTGGGGCTAGCCACCCCGCTATGTGTGATTTGATTGTTCTATTATGCGCGTGCTTGACGCCACGAGCCATCGGGTAGATGTTGATTCGCTTTTTATCATCTTTATTATGATATAGTTGGCATACCCATTGTTGGTATTTGTACTCGGATATATTGTTGGCGTACCCACTGTTTGTACTTGTGATTCAGTTATATTATTGGTATACCCACTGTCGGTATTGTGATTCAGATATATTGTTGGTGTATGCATTGTTGGTACATGTGATATTGAACATGATTATTGATGTGATTCATGAATTGCACGCACTCTCATTTTCATGATACATTGTTGTGGTATTGATGACACTGATGAAACACTTAATGAGTTGGGCTCAGTTTTACTTGAGTGACGTGAGAGTCTGATGTCCGATATTCATCCCGAAATCATTGATTGAATGAAATTGATATTTGAGAGAACTCTTTTACTTGAGTGACGTGAGAGCCCAATGTCCGATGTTCATCCCGGAATCGTGGATCGCATGGCCACTATTCGATGTAATTTTTGGAATCATTGTTAGTGTATAGACTTCGCGGGTCCCAGGGTGGCGCCGGTGAGAACCCTCCATGGGCAAAGATCCGGGGTCCCATATGTCTATTGGGCAAAGATCCAGGACGGGTGGCAATTATACTTCGCGAGTCACGTTGAGTTGTGCTACCGAAACATCGATATTTCCGTCCGGATTACATGTGTACACCTCATTTGCATGGCATTGCATTCATACACTACTGCATTGCATTGCATTATGACTTGGTTGAGATATTTGGTGTCTACTGTGATGATTGGATTGGATTGTATATGTTTAGACTTGGCACACTTGGGATCAGATGTATTACATAGGCGACGACGGATACTTGATTCTGATTTTGTTTTGACTCATACTTGTTGGTTTATTTGCTTATCTGCTTTATTATCTGAATTGGGTTAGCTATGCTTAGTCGGCCGATGATGCCTTCCAGTACTGTTGTTTGTACTAATCTACACTTGCTACATTCTTTTATGAATACAGAGTATTAGGTTGGATCCACTTCTGTGACGCGTGGCTAATAGTCGCTTCAGCTTCCTCTTCGACTCTCCAGGGTGAGCATGGCCATCCGCCGCCTTGAAGACTTTTCTATCTTTATGTCCTATTCTATTCAGAGACATAGACACCTTATGTATTAGTATTTCAGATTGTATTATTTCCCTGTTAGATGCTCTTGTATTATTCAGACTAGACCCTGGGGGTGTTGTTATTATTCCGCACTATTTTACTATATCTATATCTATATCGTGAGACTTACGTATTTGTACTATTCTGCTACTTCATTTCATTCTTTTACGTATTTATACATTGTTGGATTAAAGGTTCGCTTATCGAGGTGGGAAAGTAAGTGCCCGCACGGCTTAGGCAAAAATAGGTCATGACAAGTTGGTATCAAAGCCATAGGTTACCTAGTCTTAACACAAGAGCGTGTTTAGTAGAGTCTCGTGGATCGGTATGATGAGCTCAGTACTTATCTACGGGAGGCTATAGGACATTTAAGAAATCTCACTTTCTTTTCATTCTTCGTGCTACTCTGTTCAATTTGGGATCTGGAAGGATCAAATTGGTATCTGACTCTATTCTTTTCTCTCATAGATGGTGAGGACTAGAGCTACAACGGCCCAAGGTCAGGTGCTAGGGCCCACAAATACTGTTGGCACCCGATGGTGGGACGCGGCAGAGCGAGAGGTTGCGAGGCTGCCCCAGCTAGAGGCGCGCAGCTCCCGCGGTGGGCCAGCGGTAAGAGAGGTCTCCATCTCCCGAGCCCGAGTATCAGCCGGGTAGGGACCAAGTTGCAGAGGATGGTGTGACCCCAGCACGGACATAGCCTGAGGTTACTTTTGACCATACCGTGCATGACACTATGGCCAGGGTTCTACTTCACCTAGATGCCCGTGTGACGGCAAATTTCGTACTACTACTTACTCTCGGCGGGGGGTTCCAGACTAGGGTCGGGGCGCGGACCCCCCTGCTGCGGGCCTACACGGGGCAAAGACATCCCGCCGCAGCTATGGCTCCTCGCATTGATGCAACACCCGCCCCTACTGAGGACATTAGGCACATAGCAGGCGCCGTTATGACCTGGGCCGCCGATCGGACCTCGGTTGGGAGATTCAGGAAGTTCGAGCCACCGAGGTTCTCTGGTACTTCGTCTGAGGATGCCTATGAGTTTATTCTTGATATGCATGAGTTGTTGCACCGTATGGGGATAGTAGAGACCCACGACGTTGATTATGTGTCCGTATTATTTATATGGGACGTATGTGTGACCGTACATTGGTTCCAGTGGAGACCCCAATTCTGATCAGGTTATACGGTCATATATACGGGCCGTATCTTTTATACGGTCCGTATAGTGAACCGTACAATCCACAGTTCTCCGAAGCTTGTCCTCGTCGACTCGTTTTGCCTTCTATCCTTATGGAGCCTTCTTAACACTTGTTTAACAATTCATTAACAATCTAAGGGCGTCATAACTCTTCTTTAAGACATCATTAAGTCAACATTAACTCAGTACTTTGTAAATCCTTTCCGAAACACAACGTATACTTCGCCTTTCCTAACGAACTTTCTTCTCTTGCCTCAAACGTCTTTGGAATCTTAATGGGAACCGTTAAGTACTACTTCTTACTTATAGAAACATCCTATACTTCTTTCCCTGCGTTAGTCTATTCACTGTGCAACGACATGAAGTTTTTTCGAGGTGTAACATACAGCCCCGATCTTAGCATTACCCATGGAAAGTAAGGATTTCGCTGTCTTTTGCGATGCTTCCCATATAGGTTTGGGTGCGGTGTTGATGTAAAAGGGTAGAGTGATAGCTTATACTTTCCGTCAGTTAAAGGTTCATGAGAAAATTACCCTAACCATGATTTGGATTTGTTGGTCGTAGTCTTCGCTTTTAAGGTTTGGAGGCATTATTTGTACAGTGTTCATTGTGAGGTTTTCATCGATCACCATAGTCTTCAGCATGTGTTTACTCAGAGAGATCTTAATTCCAGGCAGCGCCTATGGTTGGAGCTCCTGAAGGACTATTACATCTATATTATGTATCATCCCGAGAAAGCCAATGTGGTGGCTGATGCCTTGAGCCACAAGGCAGTGAGTATGGGGAGTTTAGCTCGATTGATTGTTTCCGAGTGTCCGTTGGCCATAGAGGTTCAGACTCTGGCCAATAGTTTTGTTCATCTGGATATTTAAGTCCCAGGTAGGATCTTGGCTTGCATAGAGGCGAGGTCATCTTTGTTGGATTGAATCAGGACTCATCAGTTTGAGGATGCTTAGTTGAGCAAGATCCGAGATAGAGTTTTGAGAGGTGAGGCCAAGGAGGTCGTGATTGATTCTGAAGGCATTCTGATGATTAGAGGGTGCGTATGCATTCCTCGTATTAGTGATTTGGTCCAGTTGATCTTGTCTGAGGTTCATAGCTCTCGCTATTCCATTCATCTAGGGGCAACTAAGATATTCCGTGACTTGAGACAACACTATTGGTGGCGTTAAATGAAGATAGATATAGTTGATTTTGTGGCTAAGTGTGGAAATTATCAGCAGGTAAAGTATGAGCACCAGCGACCCGGTGGGGTGCTTCAGAGGATGCTCATTCCCAAGTGGAAGTAGGAGAGGACTACCATGAATTTTGTCAGGGGTCTTCCAAGACCCTTGGCTTTGATTCTATTTAGGTGATAGTTGATCGGTTGACTAAGTCTACTCACTTTGTTCCAGTTCAGGTTTTCTATACCGCGAAGAACTTAGCCAAGATGTACATTCGGGATATTTTGAGATTGCATGAGGTTTCTATTTCTGTTATATCTGATCGGGGTACCATTTTCACTTCCAGATTCTGGAGGGCATTTCATGAGGAGTTGGGTACCCCATTGGATCTTAGTACAACTTTTCATCCCCAGACCGATGGCCAGTCCGAGTGGACCATTCAGGTGCTCGAGGACATGTTGAGAGCGTGTGTTATTGATTTTGGTGGTCATTAGGATCAGCACTTGCCCTTGGTAGAGTTTGCATACAATAACACTTACCATTCGAGTATTGGTATAGCGCCTTTAGAGGCCTTGTATGGTAGGAGATGTAGATCTCCGATTGGTTGGTTTGATGGGTTTAAGGCCCGACCTTGGAGTACGGATTTGTTGAGAGAGTCCCTTGATAGAGTGAGAGTCATTCAGGCCAAGCTTTTGGCGCCTCGCAGTTAGCAAGAGATGTGCGCGGACCGGAAGGTCCGAGATTTGAAGTTTGCTATTGGTGACCGTGTTCTCGTTGAAGGTTTCACCCATGAAGGGTGTTATGAGGTTTGGTAAGAGGGGCAAGTTGAGCCCCAGGTATATTGGTCTGTTTGAGATTGTGGAATGTATCGGCGATGTAGCTTATGCGTTAGTATTGCCGCCAGGCTTGGCGGGAGTTCATTCGGTTTTTCATGTCTTGATGTTGAAGAAGTACCATGCCGATGGTACTTACATTGTCCGTTGGTTTTCTATATTGCTTGAAGAGAATTTGACTTATGAGGAGGAGCCTATCGCGATATTGGATAGGCAGGTTCGAAAGTTGAGGTCGAAAGAGATTGCTTCTGTGAAAGTGCAATAGAAGCACCATCCTGTTGAGGAGGGCAACTTGGGAGACCGAGTTCGACATGTGTAGCCGATGCCCTCAGTTGTTCGCTGATTCAGGTATTTTCCCGCTCCCTTTTCTTTCTTCACTCGAGGATGAGTGACGGTTCAATTGGTATATGATGTAACGACCCGCTTGGTCGTTATAGTCTTTTCGGCATTTTTGCCGGCTCCCGAGCATTGAATAGCTCAATTTTGATCTGAGGGGATTGTTGGCATGCTTCCCGAGGTGTCTAGACCGAATTTAGGCAACTTTTGTGCAATATAGGCTTAAAGTGAAAAATGGTTGACCCAAAGTTGACTTTTGGGTAAACGGACCCTTTTTGGAATTCTGTCAATTTCGAGAGGTCCAGATGGTCATTTGTACTTGGGTGTGTATTTGGTTCGTTTCCCAATGCAATCGAATTCATTTTGAGACTTGGGTTAGGAAATTGAAATTAAGGCATCGGGGGTTGACTAGATCAACGGACCTCCGTTGGGAATTTTGAAGCCACAGACACGTTCGTAGCGCGTTTTTATATGTGTCTATGTGTATGGTATGCGAGCAGATGGCCTCGGAAACTAGTCAAAAAATCGGATCGAATTGTGGAACTTGGAAAGTTTTCTGGTGTCTGGTGCCCGCTTTGGCGGCACTAGTACCACGGTAACGGTACCGCTGGGGCGGTAACCCTGCCGCTGTAGCGGTCCAAGTGTTTTAGGCTTGACCGCTGAGGCAGTCGGGTGGCCGCTGGGGCGTTCCCAATACCGCTAAAGCGGGTGACGGGCAGTTAGTAAAGTGTTAAAAGCCCTTAGACCCTCATTATTTCCCATTTCGAAATTAGAGCCTTGGGGAATAGTGCTTGAAAATAATTTGGAGACATTCATGGAGGTAAATCTTACTTGTTCCTTTACTCTTCCATTAACCATAATCATCTTAGATTTCCCCCTTCCCCTTAATAAACCCATGGTGATGGGAGTTGAATGAAGATTTTGAAGAACATTGTCCCTAGGCTTATTAATGATAAATTGGTGATGTTTATGTTAGATTTTAATGAAGCTAAACTTGTTAATCATACATCCTTCCTTTTTAGTGTGGAATTTCGGAATCAAAGAGTTAGGGTTTATACCCAATTTGGGGATTTGCTTGAAATCAGAAATTAGACTAATTCTTGAGTTAAATTAGCAATTAGTGGTTGGGTTATCATCATCTAGTACTTAATTTGGCATTTTGCTTCCGAATTTCCCATTTTTGCCCTTGTGGGCCTATTTCCCCAATTTCTAGAGCTAGAATTGACCTAATTTAATAGTAGCAATATTATTATCATTCTTCATGATTTCTAATCTAGAATTCGATTATTCTTAAACTACTTTGGTTCTGAGGTTCAGCGGAAAGACAAGGCAAAGGAGTGAGTTATTGGTGTTGCAGTTCGACCACCCAGGTAGGTTGTGGCTTACCGTTGGTAAGACTTCGTATAGCGAAGCACATATGTAGATTATATTGTTGGAGACAGCATGTGAACCTTCGGGTGTGAACTCGGGTTGGATGTTGACTTAGGTTGGGCCCTGTTGCGTGTTTGGGCTAGCCACCCCGCTATGTGTGATTTGATTGTTCTATTGTGCCGACTTGATGCCATGAGCTGTTGGTAGATGTTGATTTTGTTTTATCATCTTGATTATGATATAGTTGGCATACCCATTGTTGGTATTTGTACTCGAATATATTGTTGGCGTATCCACTGTTGGTACTTGTGATTCGGTTATATTATTGGCATACCGACTATTGGTATTGTGATTCGTAGATATTGTTGGCGTACCCATTGTTAGTACTTGTGATATTGAGCATGATTATTGATGTGATTCATACATTGCACGCACTCTCATTTCATGATAATTGTTGTGGTATTGATGACACTGATGAAATACTTGATGAGCTGGGTTTAGTTTTACTTGAGTGACGTGAGAGTCCTATGTCAGATGTTCATCCTGGAATCGTTGATTGAGTGAAATTGATATTTGAGAGAACTCTTTTACTTGAGTGACGTGAGAGTCTGATGTCCGATGTACATCCTGAAATCATGGATCGCATGGTCGCTATCCGATGTAATTTTTGGAATCATTGTTAGTGCATGAACTCCGCGGGTCCCCAGGGTGGTGCCGGTGAGAACCCCCCGTGGGCAAAGATCCGGGGTCCTATATGTCTATTGGGCAAATATCCAGGACGGGTGGCAATAGACTTTGCGAGTCACACTGAGTTGTGCAACCGAGAAGTCAATATTTCTGTCCGGAGTACATGTGTACACATCATTTGCATAGCATTGCATTGCATTCATACACTACTGCATTGCATTGCATTATGACTTGGTTGATATGTTTGGTGTCTATTGCGATGATTGGATTGGATTGTATATGTTCAGTGCGATGATTGGATTGGATTGTCTATGTTCAGAATTGGCACACTTGGGATCAGATGCTTTACATAAGTGATGACGGATACTTGATTCTGATTTTGTTCTGACTCATACTTGTTGGTGTATTTGCTTATCTGCTTTATTATCTGAGTTGTGTTAGCTATGCTTAGTCAGCCGATGATGCCTACCAGATCGTTGTTTGTCGTTCGCACTTGCTGCATTCTTTTATGAATGCAGAGTATCAGGTTGGATCCACTTCTGTGACGCGTGGTTGATAGTCGCTTCAGCTTCCTCTTCGACTCTCCAGGGTGAGCATGGTCGTCCGTCGCCTTGAAGACTTTTCTATCTTAATGTCCTATTCTATTCAGAGACATAGACACCTTATGTATTAGTATTTCAGATTGCATTATTTCCCTGTTAGATGCTCTTGTGTTATTCAGACTAGACCCTGGGGGTGTTCTTATTATTCCGCACTATTCTACTACTTCTATTTCTATATCGTGAGACTTACGTATTTGTAGTATTCTGCTACTTCATTTCATTCTTTTATGTATTTATACATTGTTGGGTTGAGGGTTCGCTTACCAAGGTGGGAAATTAAGTGCCCGCACGGCTTAGACAAAAATAGGTCGTGACAGGATCGAGAAAACATTTTATGATCCGTCTCCAGACTCACCAAATGCAACCTTAATACAGTATAATCCCTCCTTTTTTTTTTCACTTTTCTGCATTGCAACGGTCTTATGGCTGAAAAACTTTAATTATTTTTGTTTGCACTTAGTTTGAATATTGAATTCCTATTGGTTCATTATGAACCATGAGGATTGACCCATTGTTGGGTCGAATCCAACCGTTTATGAATTCTTAAGGTTGAATCTCAACCTTTGAACGCGGTGTGGGGAAGCAATCCTCAAATATTTGGATTTCTCCCACATCGGTTCTTACTAGGATTTTGAGATTTTTGGGGTTCTATACAAAGAACGCCCAAATCACATTGTTGGACAGACTTTGAACGGAATATTACACATATTCACTAAAAACTCGATTTCTCTTAATTTTTGGCAAAAAATTGTTTTGAAGCTTTAATTTTCGAGTTAAGTAAATTTTAAGTATTTTTTCTTTGTTGTGTAGCTGAGTTGAGGGGTTGAGAAGCAAAAGGATCTCTAAGGTTCAAACTCGACCAAGGGTGCACTCCAAAAAGGTAATCCTTTTTCCTTTTAGTTATTTTTTTAGTACTTTAAGCTGCCTTATGTAATTCATTATGTTTCGTTTTTGTGTAGTTTATTGGGCTTAGTTAATCTTAGTTTAGATTTGTTTTAGGTATGTAGTTGTTAATTATGTTGTTTAGTAGTTAGGTTATTAATCTAAGTTAAATAGTTTATTGATCCTGTCTATATGTCTAACTAGATTAGGTATTCATAGCTTGTATTAGTCCTGCCTATATGTTCAAGCAGGATTAGTAGTGTATAGCCTCTATTTGATCTTGTCTAAATACTTACCTGTTTAGGATTAGTCGATGTGTAGTTTGCTAATCATGCCTAAATACTTGTTTTGTCTGAGATTAACTTATTTCTGTTAATCATATCTAAGGTGCTTACTTGCTTGTTCAAGATTAGCTAATTTGTAATTTGCTAGTTATAAAGTGCTTACCCGTGTTCTAAGGTCTATTGATCTATAATGTTGATCATGTCTATTTCTTTAAGTTGTTTAAGGTTAGTTGGTTCATGATCTTTGTTAACCATGTTTATGCACTTAATTGACTATGTAGGACTGTTTGGCCTATGTTTGCCTTATGTTAGTCTGCTAAATCATGGTTGGTAGTTGACTAAGTTTGGTCTGGGCACTTAATTAAACCAGGTCACTGATTGAGTTTGCAACTTTGCTTTTAAAAGATGCCCTACACTTTTGCAACTTAACTATGCCACTTGTGTGTTGTTTGACTATGTCTTCCACTATGGATATTAGTAAAAATCTTGATTACATTATGTAAACCCATAGTGTATTGGTCGCTTGGAAACTAGTCTATCTAAGAGTAAAAAATGAGAGCCTATTTTACTCCTTTTAAAATACTGGTGCTGAAGTTTCTTGTTTGCCTTTATTTTGTGGTCTGTTAAAATTGTCTATGCTCCTCACACTTAAAGGTTTTGAGTCTCTGATTTGAAAACTTGTTGTTGAAATGACTTACACCTAGTTTGTGCATAGTCAAGTCTTTTTACACCTGAGTAAAAACAAATTAGGATTTGAAGGCCATTAACAAGAGGTAGTCACTCAAAATATGAAGGATTATAGGTGTGACTTACCTAGGACTAAGAAGGAAGGGAACAAGACTTAGAGCTTTTAGTCAAATTTAGTCAAGTCCCTTTTCATTTTGTCGGGGTTCCCCTATATGAAATCCTATATTGTGGGACCCTTTAGGTTAAATAAAAAGGGTTAATATGCTCAAGTAAGTCACTTTTGTTGAATCCATCCTTTAAAAGTTAAGTCCCACTTCAAGAAGTGTAGGAATCTGTGGCTTTTTCCCTTTCAGTAAAAACTGTGTATTTGAAGTTGTTAAGTGTTGCCTTTGCTGGGTTAACTGCCATGAAAATCCCACTCCTTTTCCCTTGTTTTGTTGCTGATATACATGCTATGTATTGAATGTATACGAAATATACATTACTTGTATACATCATGATGTGTACAAAGAAGTATATTTTGTATACGTCATAAACAAATTTTGAAACCTGTTTTATTATGCTAAGTGTTGGGCCAAATCTGCACCTTTAAGTATTTATCTTATGGGCCTGTTTTGGATTTGTTATGACCTGGTCCCATGTCTATGCGAGCCTAGCCACATTTGTTTTTACCTTGGGCTTTGAAGTGTTATGTCTATTTGTTCAAAGTTTGTTAGGAATATATATAAACTATATATTTGTATCTGTGCATCTATGTTTGTTTTATTGTTTACCTGATTTTAATTTCTTGTTAGTCTCATAAGATAGTTTAGATACCGTCTAAACCTCAACTTCTTTTCCCTCTTTTGTGTTGGCATGTGAAACATCGTGAGCCATTTAGGCTGCTCCTTTGCTTTGAAACTTGTTGGCCTAAGGCCCAACATCACTATATTTGATCGAGTCAATGCAAAAAATGGAAAGGGAAGCTAATATGTATTGAAGGCCCAATCATGGGTGAAAATGACACTGATGGACTTGGGTAGGCTCATCAATTAAAAAATTTACCTTCGTTTCTTCTCTCTTTTCATATATACCTAGTATATATATATAATGAAACCCTTGTGTATGCTAGAACTTAGGAAAAACACATAGTATTTTTAGGAAGTCACCAAACTATTTTCAAACTCGGATAATGATGAACTTTGCTTGAAATTGAATTTAAAATTGGTGTACTACCACAGTTAAGTCTATGATGAAAAAATAGAGTTTAAAGCTGAATCAATGCAAAAAGTGATTTCTCTAAAATAATTGGTGACAAGTCTTCTTGGGCAATAAGCCCATGGTAAAAAACAACAAACCGTGTAACATTTCCTTTTAAACTGAAAATGAGTAGGAATAAGTTGATTTCAAAAATCACATGTTTTGTAACCACAAGGATCAAATACTGGAATTAGGCTCTTTGTTAAACAAATAAAGACTTGGACATTTTTTTGGACCGATTCTGAATCTGGAAACGGACTGCTTTGGGCCTGGAAGCCCAGAATTTGTTGGACCGAAAAAAAAAATAAAGGAGACCTGTTGGGCCAGAGTTTGAGATGAGATGGATTTGGATTGGAATATAAATTGACTTATATGAGCTTCAATATTGAAATCGGACTTAAATTAACAAATTGAAATTTTCTTTATCTGTATATATATGTATAAAATCGGAGATATACTCCATATTTTTATATATACGTACAATAAAATCTGTAAAAACTAAACTCATTTTATTAGGACTAGAATAGTAGTGACTTTACCCCGGATAAATCCCGGGTGTGTCCTAGTCCGGCAATTAAGTGAATTGAATACTTACGCGGATTTTCCAAAAACCCTTTTTTAAGGGGACTTTTTGCCAAAAATTTTCTTGGGTCTATGAAAAAACGAATGACATTTTTGCGGAAATTTAAACATTTTTAGCAAATAAATACATTAATCACACATTGAAGCTCTACGGATCTTTAATACTAGGGTGCATAAAGCCTTCCCTAGGGAATCACCAGAACCCTTACCTCGATCTTTGGTCCAAAAGGGATTTTTCTCTTGTTTGATTAACCCTTTTTAACCCGATTTTCCTACTTTCCCTTAATAAATTAGGTGGCGACTCTAAAATACTAAAATTCAATTAGAGCACCAACAACCTCTTAGTAACTTTTATGCCTTAACCCGCGCAATAACGAACCGTAACATATAGCAATAGGCTCTTCCACAGAGGACAAATTCTCATCCAACAAGACAAAATCCCAACAAATGATAAATGAACCATTACCATGATATCTCTTCAACATAGAGACATGGAATACTGGATGAACGCCTGACAAACCTAAGGGCAAAGCTACCTCATAGGCTACATGCCCCACATGATTGAGAATCTCAAACGGACCAATAAAACTGGGACTAAGTTTACATTTCTTCCCAAACCTCATCACGCCCTTCATGGGTGAGACCTTCAACAAGACTTGTTCTCTAACCATGAACTCGAGATCTTAGACCTTTCAATCCGCATACTCCTTCTGTCTACTCTGAGCAGCCAAGAGCTTTTCCTGAATCACCTTGACTTTATCCAGTGACTCCTTCAAAGGATTTGTACCCCATGGCCTTACCTCAAAAGCATCAAACCATCCAATAGAAGACCTATATCTCCTACCATAAAGAGCCTCGAACGGGGCCATATCAATGCTCGAGTGATAACTATTGTTACATGCAAACTCATCCAATGGCAAGAACTAATCCCAATGTCCACCAAAGTCAATCACACAAGCTCGGAGCATATCTTCTAGGACCTGAATAGTTCGCTCAGATTGACTATCTTTCTGAGGGTGGAAAGTTGTACTAAGGTCCAATCTAGTACCCAATTCCAAATGTAAATTCTTCCAAAATTGAGATGTAAACGTCATGCCTCTATCAGCTATGATGGAAATAGGAACTCCATGTAGACGAACAATCTCCCGGATATAAATCTGGGCCAACTTCTGGGTGGTATGGGTAATCTAAACCGGTATAAAATGGGTAGACTTGGTCAATCTATCAACAATGACCCAAATCGATCTAAATTACCCAAGGTCTTCAAAAGACCAACCGCGAATGGGCACCCTCTGAAGTGTACCCTCGGGTCTCTGGTGCTCGTACTTTACCTGCTGGCAATTCAAACACTGTGCAACAAACTCAACAATATCACGCTTCATCCTAGCCAACCAGTAGTGCTACCTCAAGTCACGGTACATATTGGTAGCACCAGGATGAATGGAATATCTAGAATTATGAGACTCTTCTAAGATGGTCTTAATCAAATCATCAACACGGGGAACACAAACACGCCCCTGGATTCTCAAGACCCCCTTATCATCAATCACGGCCTCCTTGGCCTTACCACGCAAGACTTTATCGTGAATCTTGCATAGACCCGTATCCTCGAACTGCCTGGCTTTAATCTGATCCACAAACGATGATCTCGCCTTAATTTTCTTCGGATCCACTATAATCCCCTCCTTCGAAACTCTATGCCCCAAGAAGGACACAGATGCAAGCCAAAACTATACTAGGAGAACATTGCGTACAACTTCTTGTTTCTCAATAACCCATGGATGACTCGTGTGTTTTTCGTGATCTTCCTTACTCTTCGAATAAACCAGGATGTCATCAATGAACACTATCACAAAATAGTCCAAGTATGGCTTAAAAATGCCGTTCATCAAATCCATAAAAGCAGCTGGGGCGTTAGTAAGCCCGAAAGACATAACCAGAAACTCATAATGGCCATACCTGGTCCGGAAAGAAGTCTTAGGAACATCTTCTACTCAAATTTTCAACTGATGATACCCCGACCTCAAGTTAATTTTCGAAAACACAGAAGCCCCCTGTAGCTGGTCAAACAAATCATCAATACGAGGGATGGGTATTTATTTTGGATGGTGACTTTATTTAACCGGCAGTAATTAATGCACATCCGCATAGTCCCATCTTTATTTTTCACAAATAGAACAGGAGCTCCCCGCGGGGAGATACTCGGATGAATGAAACCCTTACTAAGAAGATCCTGAAGTTGTTCTTTTAATTCCCTCAACTCTACTAGTGCTATCCGATATGACGGAATAGAAATAGGGCGGGTCCCTAGCTCTAAGTTGATGCACAAAATAATGTCACGGTCCGGTGGCATGCTTGACAAGTCTGCGGGAAAAATCTCCGCAAACTCATGTACCACAGGAACTGGTATCACGCATATATGCCAAATAAGCCAAACACCCTGTCCACTAGCTTATTTGCATGAATAAAGGAAATTATTTTCTTTGGGGAGGAACTAATGTTGCCCTTTCACTCAAGTCTAGGCACCCCGAGCATAGCTAAAGTGATTGTCTTGGCATGATAGTCCAGAATTGTATGATAAGGAGCTAGCCAATTCATACCCAAGATGACATCAAAATTTACCATGTATAAGATTACTAAGTCAACCTAGGTGCCATACCCCATAAGTGTGACAATACAAGATCGAAAAACTCTATCTACAATCACATAATCTCCAACTGGAGTAGATACATGTATAAGGGCATCAATTAAATCACAGACCATATCAAGACTCATAGAGAAATATGTAGACACGTAAGAAAACGTAGAACCCCGGTTAAACAATACAGAAGCTATCCGGCGACTGACTGAGATATTACCTGTAATAACGGCATCTGAGCCCTTAGCCTCTGCTCTGCCAGGAAAGGCATAACAATGAACCCGTCTTTCCAGTAGCCTGCGAACCATTGCGATCAACTTGCCCTATCTGAGCTCCGCTCTTATTGGGCTGATGACCATCTCTACCAGACTGATACTAGCCTCGGTTAGGTTGGGGGCCACCTCTACCAGCTGTGTGACCCCCACGCCCAAACTGAGCACATCCTCCCCCTCTACTTGATGTTGGGGTTTCGGGAGCTTGAAACTGAGTACCCTGACCACCTTGCCTAAGACTGGGATAATTTCTCTTAAAATTCCCCATATCACCACAGTCAAAACATTCGCGGCTAGCGTTGGACGCTGAACAAACGACCCCGAGCGCCGGCTCGTGAACCCCCCGGGCCGATCAGAATAGTACCGATGGCCTTGACGGGCCTCCGCCCTAAACCGCACGGTCGATCGATCGTGGCGTCCCGAATAAAACTGGGAACTCTAGCCCTTGGCAAAAGAGCAAATGTAACCACCACCCTTTTGGGCCTTCTTCTTCGCGTGCTTATGGTAACCCTCTTGCCGAATCCCCTCGACAGTCTTAACATGATCCACCACTTCCTGAAATGAAGCACTGCCGTCGTCGCAAGTCAAGAGCCGACAACCGGCGGCGTTGTTCAACCCCTTCACAAATCTCCTAACTCTTTCCTCCTCAGTAGGCACAAAATGAAGGACATAGCGATACAATGAATGAAACCAAGCGTCATAATCAGCCATAAATAGATTACCTTGTTCAATAATACTGAACTCATCGCGCTTGCGCCCTCAAAGTACGAGGAACATACTTGTCTAGAAAAACATGATAGAACTGAGTCCAAGTCAACAGCGGTGATCCCACTGGCCTGCACTCTACAAAAGCCCTCCACCATAACTTAGCATCACCTAAGAGTTGGAAGGTCACAAACTCCACACCATACTTCTCTACTGCCCCCATCTTATGGAGCCTCTCATGACAGTCCATGATGAACTCGTACGCATTCTCAACCTTAGTGCCATATAACTCTAGAGGTTTCATCTTAGTGAACCTCCAAAACTGATCATGCTCATCCCCGGACCTCCCACTGGCCTAGGAAATACACCTAGTCCTGAAGCCTCATCCAACCAAGGAGCCACAGCTGCAGCATGTTGTAACACCGGAGCACGAACTCCGTCTGGACCTAGATTTACAACAGCTGGTAACACATCTGCCTCTGTCAAACTATTTAACAGGTTCAACACTCGGACCATCACATCTGACAACACCAGAGGAGCTATAATATATGGCCGAATTTCGGTGCCGTTCAAACTCCCCTATCGCCTCATCCGGGACTATTTCGAGGCTCGGGGAGACTCCAAGACGTTGTCGACTGCCGCGTGAGCCCCACCCCCGGGCCGGTGCCGCCGCTCTCTTACCTCTACCATGACCACGGCCCCTAGCTTGGCCTTCTCCACGAATTGCGACCCCAGCGACCTGACATCTATCGCGTATCGGACCTCAGCAGCCGGCGCGGGTACCTCGTTAACTGCTGCTGCTGCACGAGTCCTCACAATCTGTGAGAGAATATAAAGAAAAAGTTAGATACCAATTTGAATTATCCATATACTAATTGGAATCAAGTAGCACAAAAGAAAGAAATAAATTAAATTTTCTTAGTGTCCCATAGCCTCTCGAAGATACGTGCAGACGTCTCTGTACCGATCTGCAAGACTCTACTTGACATGTCCTTGTATAATGAGGTCGACGAACCTAGGGCTATGATACCAACTTTGTCACGATCCAAACAATCGTGTGTGGAGCCTACACAAATCCCTAGTGGGAGAACCATCTACTTAACCAACTATCCAAACGATTACCATATTACTTAGCCAATTTTAAAGCATTCAAGGATATAACAGATATAAAAATCTCCAAATGCCTAGTCATACCATAAATAAATAAAATCTGCAGAAGTTTAACTATTACAACCCCAAAATTCAAAAGTCAATGTACAAGGACTCTAAAACATAGCTGTCTAAAGAATGAATAACTATCCAAAATAAACATAAATGTCTGAAATGAAATAGACATCTAAAATAAGAAAGATCTTGAGGCGGCCTGGCATGGATAAGAGCTCACCCTCGAATCTGTCGGGAACTGACCTCATGCTAAATATGAGCTCTCGTAGATATCTCTGGATCACACTCTGCACTCAAAAGAATGCACCAAGATAGTATCAGTACAAACACTATGTATCTAAGATTAGTATCATGTATACAATCACAAAATCAAAAATATAGACAGATAGGCACAACAACACATAATCTGGAGAACTATCAACAGAAATCATCCAACACCGAAATATCATCCAACACAGGGATAAGGTAAATCCACACAAGTAGAAATCAATAAGAGTACCTCAACCCATGTAATTACCAAACACAATCGTAAATCACAAATTATCTCAACTCTGTCACATATCCGTACACACACGTTAAATGGTAGTGTTTTTACCCATTAGTCATGACCTGTAGGGGACTCATGGTTTCTATATACCCTCACTCCGGAATATTACCTTAGATCACGAGCCTTTAACGTAGGCCACATCCTCACCCCCTGTCAAATGTGCCTTTTCATATTTATAATATCTTTCTCATCACAATGTATTCCCGCTCCATAATCAATAAGGAATGTGAACAATCAATAATCAATCACAGGGAATACAAGTCACCACGTCACAAGTCATACTCAACAATCAATAGCATGAATAAGGGAATTCTCCAAGTCAATAAGAAGAGTATTTATGAACTCCTTGTTTATCATTTCATGTTAGTTCATCACATAATTGATCAATCAATATCAAACTGTAGGAATTATCAACCACATTTTATGTGTGAAGCCCTAATCATGCTTCTCCTATCAATTTCGTAACACATATAATCAACTAATCAAAGTCTAACTCGAGTAGATCGTAACCTACCTCAAAGCAGAACTGGAACAATGAAATCACTCTGCAATTGCTTTTCCCCTTTTCAAAGCTTCCGAATATTCAAAGTCTAGAAATATAGAGTTATATGAGTATTTAAATCATCTACTCAAACAATACACCACTTTGGGGTAAAGAACTCAACTACTTCTACCCTTTTCAAATGGATGAACTATCACTAAGCGTTATTTCATCATCATATCAACCCCAATAATCATATTCTATCTGTTCATAGGTTTTCTAATCGCTCCAACCCTTTTATAAGCAGTTTTTATGCTAAAGTTATCATCTTTGTGAAACCCTAGGTCTCATTCAACAAGTTCCACCATTAATAAACAAGTTCTCATCTTAGGAAGTGATAATCTATACCCCTAGATGATTAAACAGCAATAAATTTAACAGCCCATTCATCATTACAAAGTTTCTTAAGTTCTAGGGTTTTAGCCCTTTCATTCACTATTAACGGACCTTTAACTAATCATGGAATTTATCATGATGATGGAATTAACAAAGTCAAGGGTTGAGACTTACCTTTCAAGTGTACTTTAGCCCTAGCCTTAGAATTTCGCCATAGTAGTTCTTGAAAACTGTTTTGGTGTTATGTGGGGAATGGGTTCGGAATAAAGAATAAAAAATACGTTCTGCCTCTTGTCAGCCGCTGCAGCGGTCCCCCTATAGCGGGAAGGCTCCCGCTATGGCAGACCTCATTAAAGTCCGGCCTCCCTACTGCGGCAACCCCCTACCTGCTACGACGGACCCGCTGCCGCGGTCCACACCCGCTGCAGCGGTCTATTTTGACCAGTAACTCGGGTTTTTGCACCAGTTTCCACCCAAAAATCTCAACACCAATCCAAGGCCCTATAGACGCAACCAAAACATGCACAGACACATAAAATCACGCTACGAACTCACTTGCGGCCTCAGAAGTCCCAACAGGGGTCTAATTTTCTAAGTCTCCCTCCATAACGACCTAGCGGGTCGTTGCAAGAACTTTTTCAACGAACATCTAAAGAGTAACTTTGTCAGACTAAATAAGATTGAAAGCGAACTTAGATTTCATACAATATTAAACAGCATAGATTACTCTGCTGAAGCTGACATGATACATTTTACATGGTGAGGTAACGGTATGAGCATATTAAAAGCAGGATACATTAAAATCTTTATTATCAAGACAATTGTTTAGATGAAAAATAAATCATGATAATCATAAATATCCTTTTTGGTAAAATCAGCTACTCTATACAGTAACAGTAAGAAACTACTTAGATTCCATATTGTGGAGAAAAATGCACAAAAAAGGGTGAACTCCAGTACAAGAATTGAACTTGAACTTTGGGCATCGGATGGGTCATGTTTGGGCATACACACGAGTTAGTTTGGCTAGTGCAGTTATGGACTAATATTGATATTGCCCAAATCAGCCCATCAATAAAATCGGAATAATTATATTTTTGGACCGCTCAAAAGAATAAGGGGAAAGAACACGCGTGCCCTCAAACCAAAATAATTACCCGCCCATACCTTCATAACTTTCGTACCCCCAGAAAAAATTAAAACTATTTATCCAAGATGCCCCCAAATTATTATATCAACATAGTATATAAATATACTGAGATAGTATCATCTAAGAGAGCTTCAGTCCTTCTCTTAGTCTTCCATGATACCATCTTGGTATATAAATATACTGAGATGGTATTATAGATTATCATGTTCATATCAAAAAGATATTTTCTCGAAAAAAACATATGTGATACCATCATCATATATACATATATTGTAATGGTATCATAGAGGTCTGCTTCAGTCCTTCAATGAGACACTCCTTAAGACCATGGCACCATAGTAGTATATAATTATACTAAGATGGTATCATGGAGGACTACTTCAGTCTTTCTCTTAGTCCTTCATAATACCATCATGATATATAAATGTACTGCGATGATATCATGGAGGAAGGGGTTTGGGTGAGGGGGTATGTCGGGTAAATAGTTTCGGCCGGTTGAGTAAGAAGCGAATTAGTTTAGGAGGGGCATGGAGCGGGTAATTATTTTATATTTTAGGGGAATTTGGTGTTGTTTTCCAAAGAATAACAACCAGGAAATGTATAGGTTTTGTGTTTTTAAGTACAAAAATACATATAACACCCACATTATAATACACAAAATTTACATATTAGACATACTCAATGTATAGTTTTGTATATTTTCGCTAGCGCCTATAATTAATTTAGGCCGACGGGACAAAAATGAAAAAGAAAAACCAATAGAATATTTCACGCCCAAAATGAAAAAGAAAAACCAATAAAATATTTCATTCCCAATTGATTAACTTTTTACGGGGCTCGCTAGCGAAATATACGAAAAATATGCACAGTTTTATACAAAAAATGTATGTTTTATGTATATCATACATTAATATGCAAAAACTATATATTTGTTTGTTATTATTTTAGTAGGCGGTTATTTATATCAATTTCTCTTATAAATTCTGGGTTAGCTTTGCCTCCCCAAATGCATTGAATATAAAATTGTACCTACATCTTAACTCTTAACCATTGCTGAAAAAATTAATTCGTAAATCTTACATAATGACTGTAACTCTACGAATGTGACTTTGAATCCCACCAGCTGTATGTAGGGTTCTTATATGCAAAATATAACAGTTGTACATAGGTTACCAACTTAAGACTCTTTATTATAAAATATAATGATTTTTTTTTTTACAAAATATAACTACAAATTTACAAAATATAACAGATATTCATTTTTCATACTTTTTTTTCATTTTTTTTAATTAAAATTCTAAAAAATATGTTATAAACTTTTTTCGCTCAAGGCTTATAAAATTCACTCAAATTTTTGTCTATGAAATTGTACGAAAAATGTAAATAAAATGTTTATATGTGAGCGAAATTTTTAATACAATTTTTATACATAAAAGTTTTCGCGCACTTTTAATCTTTGAGAGGGATATACACATTTCATAAACAAAATATTGAGCGATTTTTTTAAGCTTTAAATATTGTAAGAAAGTTGTATACAATATTGTTGTAGTTGTATTAATTTTTCAAAAACCTAACATAAACTTTATACAAGAAAAATGTGAGCGAAATTCTAAGCCTTGAGCGAGATATACATATTTCATACTGTTTTTATACAAACTTTTGAGCGAAATTTTTAAGCATTGAACCAGATTTATACATTTTATACAATTTTTATACACAAAATTTGCGAACTTTTTAAGCTTTGAGCAAGATATACACATTTTATGCATTTTTCATACACAAAATTTTGAGCTATTTTTTAAGCCTTGAGCGAAAAAATAATTTAATTTTTCAAATAAAATAAAAAATACATATATATGTTTTAAAAATAATTTAAAAAACAAAACCTTGAGCAGAAATTTCATATATATTTTGTAAGAAATCCATTACATATTTTATAAAATGAAAAGTTTCATTATATTTTGTAAATACTTTTCTTATTATGTATTTACAGGTCAATCACCATTCTTATATTGCCTCTCCATGTTGTTCAATGGGCCTATTCAGTACCCACTAGAAACAGACAATGAAAAGGAAAGAGAAAAGGAGAAGTTGGAAAACTAAAATTAGTTGAGAGTTGAGACGCGAGAGCGGTTTCAATACATGTGACACCTTTTTTTTTTTTTTTTTAGTTTAAAAAATATTAATAGTTCTTTTTATATTTACTAACAATTTAATTTTAGACTTTTCATTATATCCTTAATGAGATGATTTATAGTTGCACAAATATTTAAATTTGTTTTAGAACCACATATTTCAAAAGTCTTTATCTCATTCTTAAATTCTGTGCTAAGACAAACACTTTTACGTAAATTAAAAGAGATAGATAAAGGGCAGACTGGTATGAAAAATATCCCGTGTTCATATGAAATGGGGATGATTGGGGGCGGCATAGTTTGAGCCAACCCGAAATCCAAATCAAAATTCAAACTTTTTGGACATTTGGTTTGAATTTTTGGATTATGGATTGAATTTCAGATTTCATTTAAAAAAGTTTGAATTTTGGATTGGATATTGGACTTAACACTTCAAATTTTCGGATATCTGAGAATCCAAAATTTTTATACCTTATATTCCAAACAGGTGTTGCCTATTATCCTCCTTATTGTCCATCCTGCTTAGCTTGCAAAGCTTGAGTTTAGAATAAGACAACTTCCAACCTAAACAGGGAATAATATAGTATTGAACTATGTGGACTTGATACCTTTTGGTTTAGTGGCAAACAACTCTTTGTTGAACTCACATATCTTCTAGCTCTAATTTGGTTTCACGTTATTTTAAGACATGTAACTTGATAACTGGGTCACATGAATTTGGTTCCTAATTTGCCTTAAAGGTTCAAAATTTAAACCGAAAATTCAAAATATTCAAACTAAGTAGTCTGAAACCGAACTTAAAAGTTACAATCCAGTCCGCGCTGATTTGGATTATAATTTCTTCAACACAAAAATTGAATATCCGAACCAAAATATTCATATCGAATCTGAACAGCTCGAACGCCCACCCTTGACATCCCAAAGAAGTGTAATGTAAGCAGCTTAATGTAAATATCAAAGGCTGATTTCATGATGCAAACTCGTAACTTATAAGTCATACAGAGATAACTCGATCATTTTTTAAAAAGTAATTTAAATTTTAAATTATTAATATAATTTTATTGTTTATAAAATATTATTTAGTACTAAATTGTGCAATTTATCAAACATGTCTGTTATAAAAATGATTTGTAATTCATTTTTAGAAAGTTTAATCGTGTAAATTCCCTTTGTAATGTGTATTGTGGTAAACTAAAAAAGCGACAAAGCTACCGTTGAAAGCTCGTTGAGAGAATCCAGGACATGAAGACATGGTACGCACGTGGGCAGTGATGTCCCATGAAAACGATCATCCACGTGTGACATTTTTGGACACTAGTATTATACTCTGCGCAAACATCCAAAAGCCCAGTCCAGTTAAGAGTGCTTGATTGGGCCCACAATCTGAGCACATCAACCTCATCCTTCCTTTTCTAATTTTTTTTTGGTAACCGTGGTGTTTGATATCCATATTGGAGTTCGACTATATTAAGATCGCATGTTGTAGGTTACATTTTGGAAGCACCACTCCAGATAAGATTATTTTTATTCTTAGGACTCGAGCGCGAGATCTCTGGTTAAAGGTGGAGGACCCAAACTATTTCACCACAATCCATGTTGGTCCTTCGTTCTTCAATTTTTGCTCCTCATTTATGTGGTATTTAATTTTTATCCCTGTTGTTTATTTAATGAAAATATCTAGAGATTCTTCGCTTGGCATAAGTTCTGTAATATTTTAATTTTGGGAAACTGAATTTTTGCCTCGCTCGGCATAACTTCTATAGGAATTAAGTTATGCAACATAAATTAGGTAGTATTTTTCAAATTAAGTTGAATGTTGAAAGTTTTGTCTTTAGGCATAATTTGTGTGGATGTGATCATACATATGGCGAAGCTAAACGCCAACTATGCTAAGCGAAATCTAAACTTATGCCTTTTGTCAAATTATGTTGAGTGTTAAATATTGAGAAAAGACATCACTTGACCCTTGAACTTGGCACGAAAACTCAGCTTAACTTGCATTTATTTACCCCCCTTAACAACTATCATTTCAATTATTTATCACCCTGAAAAAATAATACCACTCTCACAATGAGAGGTGTATTACACTCGCGCCACGTCATTGCCACATCGTTGCCACGTCGTTGTCACGTCATTACCATGTCAAAAATTACTAACCCTTCATTTTTTGTTTTTCTTTTATTATTTTTTCTCTTTCTTCTTCTTTCCCCCTTTTCTCTTTCTTCTTCTTTCTCCTCAACCCCCCGCTGCCGCCACACCTCCCCTGTCGCCGCCGCCGACGCTCATCCTCACCACGTCATTGCCATGTCAAAAATTACTAACCCTTCATTTTTTATTTTTCTCTTTCTTCTTCTTTCTCCTCATCCTACCATAACCACCCATAACAACACCCACATCTTTAACCCACACCCACCACCACCACCATCATCACACCACCAAATTTCATCCCATTCCTTCTCAAATTCGTCCAAATTGATTATTTTGGTTGTTATTGTTGGCTATTATTATTATTATTATTATTATTAGCATAATCATTATTCCATAACTTTATTTTTGAAAGAAAACAAAAATCAAAATCAAGAAACCAAAAAATGGTGAAAATGGTAAGAAAAGAATGATGAGAATATAGAGCGAAAGAGGAATTTGTGAAGAAGAAGAAAGAGGAGGAAGGTGGTGGGGTGGAGAGGAGCGGTGTATTTTGATTTTATTTTTTAATCATATATTATTTTTATTTTATTTTTTAATTATATATATATATATATATATTATATATATCAGTGGGCCCACCTTTTTATATTTTCGCTCTCTTAATTTTTTTTTACTTTTTCTTTTTGCCACATCAGCATTTGGGGTTTTGTTTAATTAAGATGAAAGTTGTTAAGGGAGGTAAATAAATACAAGTTAAGTTTAGTGGCCAAACTGAGTTTTCGTGTCAAGTTTAAGGGTTAAATGATATCTTTTTTCTTAAATATTTTGCTTTATTCGACATAACTTGTGAAATATTATGATATATATGACGAAGTTAAATGCTAATTATAGAGGCCAAAATTTTATACCGCGCTAAAAGTGCGGTACGACAAAAATTAAATGCCACCCAAAATAATTTGTGTGAAAAACCAACCTCATCCTTCATTTTCTAATTTATATTCTGATCTGCATGCCTTCCTCTGTGAAAGAGTAACTGAAAGTGACATTATCTGGACCCCAGGCCAACTTTCTTTCATTACACCGTACGTTTCTCGCCACGTTACACGTCCCTGTCTCAATCGATGGGCCCATTTTATGGTGGGGCCCATAGGTTTCAGACTTCCGTGGTATACGCTTCTCTGCTTGCGTGGCATTTGTTTGACGACGATTTCTTTTTTATTGAAAAATGAAAAATCATGTCCACTTGGCATATTTTAAGTTGTCTACTGAGTATCAGATTTTTTTGGTTTTTTCTTTTTCTTTTTTCAATGTGGGTATTGAATGTTTTCCAAGACTAACTACCAAATATTCAGAAACTTAATTAAAATTCACTCATGGGCTTATCCTCTGTAGCTTTGTGTTTTGATATAATGTTGTCAAATATTTTCTTTGTAATTCTATTTCGAAAACATTGTTTTTTTTTTTTTTTTAAGATCTGCATACATCCTATTCTTCTCAAAATTATTTGTAGGCCTACACTGTGTATGTTGTTGTTCATGAGCTCATCCTAACTCCCCGAAATGCCAATTCTAACTTATCCTAAGGAGATATATTCAAATTGGCTCTTTAAATTTTCAGGGTCTATTTCAAAAGAAAAGATTATGATAGTAATACTTTTTCAAAAGTAAAGGATCTTTTTATCTGTTTAACTGATGCTCTTCTGTGATCTGTCCTAATTGAATGACACATTCTAAATCTCGAAACACCCGTAAGCATTGACACAATTTCGTTTCTTGTAAGTCACAGTTTCTGAGATGTCAAATTCAACTTACGAAGCTTAGATATTTTCCGCTAACACTAATAAGATATATAAGTCAGATTAATATATCAAATTGCTTGTCTAATCAAAATATTGTGGCATAAAATGATACCAAGGGAAATAAGAAATTGTAGTTAGTTCTGAGATAGATTTGATCTGTTTTATGTTAAAATTTAGAAAGAGTACTTGTCCATAGATGTAATTCTGGTTCCAGAACTCGAGGGTATTATATGCATATAATCTTGCTCCTAGCTCGGCTCAATTTTAAATGATCTATATATAGGTACTGAGGTATAGTTATACTTTGCATCCACTAAATTAGAACGTCTAATATTCTGTTTTTGCAGTCACTCCATGTTCTCCTATTTGCCCTTTTAACCTTTTTACAATATGTTAGAACTTACAACCCAATTTTGATTTAACATGGTCTAGAAGTCATGGGAATGAAAAAGAAAGCCTAAAGCGACATTTCATGGCTTGTTTTGGTGTAAAGTAAACAAATGAAGTACTAGCTATTAAGATTCATTGCTAGGCGAGGTTGTGATTTAGGACACAAATTTTGGATACAAACAAAATGACTTGTCAAAATATAAATCTGATGTCCAATCTCTAAGGTAAGTGGTCTATTGTGTTGGAAGTGTCAGTTATGGCCTATTCGTATGCCGCCTATTTATTGTTTTCATCTTTATGTTACGTATTGGCAGTGTCATTTATGGTGGATTGATTTAGAATTTAAATCTGATAGGTTTAACCGTTAGATTTTTCCTATTAAACACATTTTCTATACTTCCGAAATTATGGTTAAAATTTAACATTCTTAAGATTTTTATTGGTATTTCTACATATACATCTCGAAAATGCTAGATTCAATTGAACCAATAAATTACATGTACATCTACCACCGGATTCACATTTCCCTGTATTGTAATCAAAGTTGAACCCAAGCTTTTCAGTTAGTAAATGCGGAATTTCACTATATTCATTATTCGGAAAAGGGCCAAATATACCCCTGTACTATTGAAAAAGGGCTAAATATACCCTTCGTTATACTTTGGGTCCAAATATGCCCCTGCCGTTATACTATTGGTTCAAATATACCCCTTCTCCGTTAAGTTTGTTCAAAGTGGACATCCAGTCCTACGTGGCAATGACATTTGATGAGGTGGCATGCCACCTCAACGCTCCTAACCCATTTTGTCCCTCACCTCTCTAATTGTTCTTCCGCCACTAATTTTTTTTTTACTTCCACCACCATTGCCACCATTAACAAATTTAAATGGGAAGACTTCAGAAGTCATTGAAGACCCAGAATTAAAATCCAAAATTATTCTCGTTTGATTTGTGGGAGGTGCCTTTTTCAACCTTTCCGTGTTCTTGATTTTCCAGAGAGCGCAATATCTTTGGGGGTTGGTGGGATGGTAGGTCCTATTCATTGAGCTCTTACAATTCATAAAATTTTCCTTGAGGGTGTAATTGGTGCTAAGAACTTATGAGAGAATTGATACTATAACGAATGGAGTTGTGCTTGGAGTGGTGTCCTAAAGTTTCTATGAAACATTTTGTCCGTCGAGTTTATTTTGGAATGATCGATGCACTGCTGGCTAATGAGATTATTCCGGAGGAATACTAGAATCGTTGCATTCTTAATTAACTTTGAAGTTTCACATTTTCTTTTCGGTTTTTTGGACTGTACGGGATATTTGGGACCACAACGGTCGGAAATGTTTTTGTCAACGGTGGTGGTACGTGGAAGTAAAGAAAATTATAGTGGTGGAAGAACAATTAGAGAGGTGAGAAACAAAATGGGTTAGAGGCGCTGAGGTGGCATGCCACATGGCATCCACCTCATCAAATGTCATTGCCACGTAGGATTGGGTGTCCACTTTGGACAAACTTAACGGAAGAGGGGTATATTTGAATCAATAGTATAACAGTAGGGGTATATTTGAATCCAAAGTATAACGAAGGGTATATTTGGCCCTTTTCCAATAGTATAGGGGTATATTTGGCCCTTTTCCGTTCATTATTCAATATTTAGTTAATACCATGTATACTTGAATAAGTAGTGGTGCATTTACATTTGCTGTTGAAAATTCACATCTTCCTCTAATTGTAATGGAGATTAGGTAGTTTATAATTTTCTAAAATACATGAATTCTTTTTTTGAGATTAGGTAGTTTATAACTTTTCTAAAATACATGAGTTCTTTTTTTCATTTTGAGTCAACGAGAGTGAAAAAAGAAGAGCATGACAAGTAGCGGTCGTATCATAAATATAACTACCATGATCTTAGACTTTGTCTCTTAATCATTGGTAACAATAAGAAAACTTGATTCCCTTATGGCTATAAGCTAGTGTTTGGTAAGGTTCCAAAGATTTATTTAACTTAAAATACTCTAAAGAAGTTTTGGTTCTTAACGGACAGAGTATATATTATTCATTTCATTTGTTAAATCAAGACTACGTGCTAGAAGTGACGGAATCTTTCTGTAAAGAACAAATTGTAGTAGTTTCCAGGAAGATTTTAGCTATTAAAATATGTTTATAAGGGACATTAGCACTCTAGAATTCGACATGTAACAATCAATGATCAGCAAGATGTTCATGTTTTAATAAAACAATCCTTGATTCCCTTAATAAAAAATTAAAACGATGGATTGTGTCTCAACATCCAATTTTACAAAGTTAAATAAAAGCCAAATATCAACATCCACAATCTTAAAAAAAACTTGATCTGGTAAGGGGGTTTCTTCCTCATTTAAAGATTTCAACCTGATTTACCCCCAAAAAAAAAAAAAGATTTCAACCTCCGTACTCTCTTTCTCTTGAACATGAACTGTGGCCTTCATTTATTTATTAGGTCATTTAACCTTTTAGAATGAGAGGAGGTCGATTGAAATGGTCTAGCAATGTTTTACATATATCGACCTTCAGATTCATCGATATGTGGATGTGAATTAGGTTGAGCGAAAGTATTAAAGAGATGAGGTAGACCTAGAATTATATGAAAGAATAAGTTATCTCTCGCGAGGCCTATAACATCTTAAAATTCATGGAGACCCAACAAAGATAAAGCACAACTGTGAACAATGATGTATAGACAATACTAATTAGTTGGAATTAAGTTTTGTCAGGTTAATATGTTTATTTAAGTACAATGTTTGCGAGGAGTGTTTAGGATTGTTATGGATGTTATACATATACTAGTAGAAAATGTGGAGAACTTTTATTGCTAAAGAAACTAATTTTTGTAATATTGGATGGAGACATGCTTAAGCGACGCGATACAAATTCATATTGTCACCCCATTATTAAAACACCCCTTTTTTTAGGGCAAAAATCGACATCAGTCCATCAGAACAGTGGGTTTACTGATAAAAAAACCGACAGAAAGTGATCTACTGGAAATGATCACGTCAGTACAGGAAATTGACATACGCCTTCGGTATATTCCGAGAGAGTCCATCATACAACTAAATTAAAACTAACATAGTTTTCGCTATAGTTTGTGAGTTTACTTAACGGAACGTCCATCGATTTTATCCACTCAAAAAAGCATTTTTTAGTAGTACGTCCAAGTTGCTTGATATTGAGAGGTAGTTTATTTATTTTTCGTTATTTTAGAAGTTAAATAAAGCATTTGTTTTCACTGAACAAGGCCAAATGATACTATAATGTTTCATCTTCAATATAAACTGAATTCACCTTAATAGTACCATTGATTTGTTTTTGAGCTTAAGAAAGGGCCAATGAGAACACTTAGGAACAAGCAAAGATTTTCATCTCCTCCTAGTGGACCTATATACAACATATTATTGCATTGCAGCAAGTGTAAATTACAAAAGGAAATGTGGCAAAAGGCTTTTAACACCCTTTATAATTCAAAACTCAATAATGCCAGAACCAAGATTGATCGAAACCCAAATTGGAAGAATTTAGTGGTAAGTGATCTTCTTCAAGTTTTGGGAAGCATAGTGTGGGAAGAAGGCTCTTGCTAATTAGGTTGTCATCTTCTTGAGAAAAATCAGACAATGCTTCTGTCTCAAATACATTTGAAGAATCAGTAGTAGGCTCAAAAAAAGAGGTGTAATTCCCACGTGGGCTGTCTGAATCAAGAATATCACTTTTTGCTGAACTTGCATCTTCTTGCTTGCACACCACCATAGCTAAAATTTTAGTAACCCCAATAGGATTGTCAGCTTCTACATCAAGTGGACTAATGGGATTGTTTTGTTCTGAATTTTCCTCATCATTTACTTTGTTGAGCAACTTCTCTTTAAGTAAATGGACCTATGAACGAAAAAGGAGAACAAATAGTTAGAACAGATTTTGTACACTTCTAATATTGTCAAAAGATGGACATTGGACCTAATTCAATCTTTAAAGCTAGTTCAACATGTGAGAATTATCCAAGACCATATATGAAGACAGTTTTGCCTCCCACCCACCGATATGGGACTTACACTCCCTCCACGTCAGGACTGAATATTTGAAGTTTGGACAATATATGATCGGGGCCTAACATCGTGTGAAGCAAGCCTTTGTGGTGTTGGTGGGGGTGGGGTGGGGGGGGGGGGGATCTGGCTATGATACTATGTTAAAGAAAAGAATTGGCCTAACTTAATCTCAAAAGTTGGCTCAAGTCATGAAAATTGTTCAAAACCATGTAAGGAGACAAATTTGCCTCTCACCAATCGATATGGGACTTAACAAATACTACTATCATTTTAACTCCAGTTCTCGACATTACCAGTGACTTTTCTTGCTGAAATAAACATTGAAATATGATAGACTCGAATAATGTTAAGTATTTCTTGACTACATAATGATAGGCATCAAAGAGGCTTGAAGTACCTCATTTCTCAAAGTCTCATTCTCTTTAAAGAGACAATCATAATCATCCTTGAGTTTGTCAAAGCTAGCTTTGAGCACATCATAATCCTTCTCAAGTTGTTTAGTCTTGTACCGGGCACGTCGATTTTGAAACCAAATAGCAACTTGCCTTGGCTGCAATCCAATTTCATTAGCCAATTGTACTTTCCTCTCTGGTTCAAGCTTGTTTTCTACCTCAAAACTTTTCTCAAGAAACTGAACTTGTTTCGGCGAAAGTCGCCTGATCTTCTTTTCAGTTTGGTGAAAACACACCTCATAATCATCCTCGTTGGTGATATTTTCTTTATTGTCAAGTTGAGGAAAAAATGACCTCTTTTTACCCCTTTCTCCTCGGGTTTCGTCGAAATTAACCATGGATGCAGAGCCTGAAACAGAGCAATGAAGGAACTTAAATCTCACAAATACATGATGAGAACCATATTATATTATTGTGTACATTTCCACTTCTTGACTGCTAAATCAGACCCTTTTTCTGGTTCAGATAATCAAGGATAAAACAAAAGTGACAAAATTCGTCCAGAAATTGTGCAAAACAAGGTTCAAACTTACTGCTCAAAGTTTGATCTTTTTCTTGATAAAAGCAGAGATTAGGGAAATTCTATCACTACTACATCAATAGTTTTTGTGAACTTAGGCTACAATCTAATAATCATCAAAAGGTCGACTCACCACTCAATCAAAAGTTAAAGTCTAAGAACTATAAGCTTACAAGATATTCAAGAGGCAGAGCCGGTGTCGTAGTTATGAGTAACTTGGCTCAACTTCTGTATTGTGTTAAAAAAATCATTTAATATGTAAAAATAATTTATTTAGAACCTAATAAGTCAAAAAAGTATAATCCGAACCCACAACCTAAAAATCCAGAATCCGTCTAGCAGGGAGGTGAAGATTATTACCATGGAAAATGGGGGAATTGTTGGACACCCAAAGAGAATCAAGAACCTTAGAAGGAGGGGAAAGACTTTCATTTGGAAGTAGAAATCCATTGTTTGTAGTCATATTAGAACTTTCATAAACTCTTGCAACCTCCATGTTTCCTCTAATTTTTTTAAGGAGTTAAGAGGAGAATCAAGTAGTGGAAAATTGGGCTATTGAATTAAGTTGAAAGTTTGTCAATTGTAACTAAGAAGGTTGTGATCAAGTACTATAAATGAGGATCACAGTCAATATTCCGAATTGGAAGAGGAAGCAAAGAAGTGAGATGAAAACTCAACATGGAGTGAAGAAAAACAAAACTGTAGTTGATAAAGAGAGGAAGAAAATGAAATGGAAAAGGAGATTCTGCAAGGGAAAGAAGAGCTAGAAGGGGATTATAACAAGCTCACTAGAAGTGATAAGAGGAGCTTTCTGTGAATTTCCTATTAAGCCCCTGCTGTTGAAAATTTACTCAATTTGCTATTTTGGTAAAAATTTACCCATATCTAAGTGTTTACACCAAACCAATATGTGCATGACATGTGTCTAAATATACATAACTATCAGTTAACCGTGATTAATTGATGTATATTTTCACTTCACTAAATTACTTAACCATAATAACTTGAATTGATTTGGTGTAAAGTGTAAACACTAGGGATATACAGAGAAAATCGATAAAATGCACCAAATCGATAATCCGAATCAAACTGATAAAAAGACCTGATTAGTGGTTTGGTTTGACTTGGTTTGGTATTGAGAAAAAACCCCGACTATAATTGGTTTGGTTTGATTTTAATTAAAAAAAGTTAAATCGAACCAAAATAACCCGACAATGCTTATATGGATTAGTACAAGTATTTCATACATAAAAGTTTTTATTCGTAATGCAATTTATAAATATTTCTTAAATGTTTTCGAAGTTTTTGTCTTTTAACATATTCTTTCAAGCTTGGACTTAAAATTTTGAATGGTCCAATAAGTTTTACAACTCATATATAGATGTTAACAACTCAAATAAAGTTCAAACTAAAACCAAATTAATACTAATGCTAACAAACGAAATTCAATTCTATCACTAGGAATGACAATAACGTTGGATATCTATTCTTTAGTTTTGCATTGGTGTAGGCACTGAAATAAATATTAACTTTATTTTATTTTATTTTTGTTATGTAATTAATACTTATTAGCTGTAGTTACTTTAGCATGACTTAGAATTTTGAGATTATGACCATGTTCATTATGACTTATTAATTAGCAATATTTATTTTATGTGATTTCAATATCTCTTATGTTGAATATTTTATTACAATGTCATCACTCATCTCACATTTTGTGTTATTTTCTTAAGAAACACCTTAATTATATAGTTGTATCATATTATGACTAAAGAAATATTTGAAGTAAAAGTTATACTCCCTCCATTTCAATTTATGTTAACCCATTTGAATGGGCACGACATTTAAGAAAGAGTGAAGACTTTTGAAACTTGTGGTTCAAAATAAGTCTTGAATATTTGTGTGGCTGTAAATCATTTCATAAAGTGAATTTATTTCCAAATTAGGAAAAAGGTCATTCATTTTGGCACGGACTAAAAAGGAAATAGGTTCACATAAATTGAAACAGATGGAGTATGTTTTATATAAAGGCTTTTCCGAACAAAAACACAAAAAAAATCCGAGGTTGAAAAATCCGACTTATATTGGTTTGGTTTGATTTATAGATTTTAAAATCCAACACAATTGGATTGATTTGGTATTTGAAAAATTAGAACCAACTTAGGTGAAAAGTGCACCCGGAGTTAGCTCGCATGACTGAATGCTCGAGGGGTCTGGAGGGTTCATACAACTGGTTTCCACTCCTACCAGCCCGAGTGACATCTGTCGACCTCGATCAGGGCGTCACAACACATACTAACGTTGAAGCCACAGAGAGGTCACTTCATCGGTACTTTAGGGTTTGAAAAATCCAACTTTGGCTTATATAAGGGTAGCTTAAGATGAAAGGAACGGGATCTGGCTCACTCTTTGCAACCCTTAGCTCTCTTTTCTCCCTAAGCAATATACACAAGAACATCAATCGTTTCATAGATACATTCTTGAATCATTTCTTGCTTTCTATCTTACATCTTGTTTTAACTGTATTCACTACCACTCAACCAAATTGAACACATAATAGAGTTTCCCGGATTGGAGACGACTCACTTGTCTTCAAACCCTGTAAAAATAAATCTCTAATTGATATTCTGATTTAATCCTTTTTTACCGGAAAACAGTTTGGCGCCGTCTATGGGGATAGACAGTTGTGATGTTGTCCTGATTCATAGCAGAACTCCTAAATTCTCACTTGTTTAGAACTGTTTCGTTAGAAAACACCTGGTCATGCCTGAATCAGCTAACACCACATCAGTGAGTAGTGTTCCTGTTACACCCCGTACTTGCGGAGAAGCACTTTTCTAATTTGAGCGTAAGTATGTTGAACTATGGCTAAGTAAAACAACATTGGAGTATAAGGGATGAAGCATTATTAAGTACATTTTATGAGTAAAGGAGACATATGAGGATTTCCGGAAGGTCCTATAACGAAATGGGTGGAAGAAGTTGAGTTAGTATGACTTTGGAAGAAGATGAGCGCTACTTTGAACGACAAGAATGAGCCAAATTGGGGAAAAATATCTTTTAGTATATGAGGAGTTTTGACATAAAGCAAAAGCCTAAATTCAAGTTCATGAAGTCTAGTTTCCGACGTAACAAACCGCTCATCGATATAACATCGGAGTAGAGAATTATGGACGTTACAAGTCAGGCTGGCATAGCAGAAACGCGCAGCTACAGTGCGCGACACGCGCGCTACAGAACCCCAAAATTCTAGGTCGGTGCCAACCGACCCTAGAACATTATAAAAGGGGTTTTACCCCTTATTTTTTTCATCCAAACACCCCTAAAAATTTCTGTAACCCCCTAGAATATTCTCCCAACTTCTTCCATAGAATTTTAGTCCCAAGTGAAACCCTGGGATTTAGGCTCGGGAAGCGTATAAGGTCTTGTAGTTCTTGTTCTAAACAAAGAATCTCGACGAATCAAAGGAGGCTGCCGAAGATAAATAAGATTTCAAGCCCTACCAAACTTGATCGAGGTAAGGACATTCTTTACGCGGGTATTATGAATTGTACCATGGAAATTTAGTGCAGAAAGCTTCGTAAAGTCTAGTGATTGGTTGAGAAATCGGGGAAACATCGTGTGGGATGTTTCATTGAGAATATTGATGTTGATGATGATATTGTTGATATTGATGTTCCTATTGTTGTTGTTTTGTTGGTATTGTGATTTCGGGCTAGGGATATAAACGGGGGAGATGCTGCTTGAATTTCGGAAGATTTTAAGGGGATTTAATTTGAAGGCTTAAGACAAGCATATGACGATAATTCTCTTGGATGTAGATTTACAAGCTTGGAAGGATAAGCGTTAAGTAATTAAGGAGACCAAAAAGATATGTTAAGGCTGTTCCTTCTTTTCTTGGCATGATTCTATATGTGGTAAGAGTGTAATAAACCTTATGACTAGAGATTTATCAAAGTAGAGTTTGTCATATTGTTGCCTAGTTTCCAAGTGTTATGTTATTCTTTCTGAGGGGCCATATTCCCTCCCTATGGCTTTGAGTTCAGAGAGATACAAAAGAGACATGTTGCAGAGTCGGTATTTTTTTTTAGCTCATGCATGATATACATAAATACATTTTCTTTAGCCTGACCACTTGGTCGAATGCCCGGCCAAGGTGTCAGGGAACAGATATGCCGGCTCACGGGTCGCGGAGACAGAATGCCCGGCTTGCGGGTTGCCGAGATAGAATGCCCCGGCCGACGGGTCCGGAGACAGATTGTCGGCCGACGGTCGCCGAGAATTTTTAGTTGCCCGGCCACTTGGTCGCCGAGATGTATAATAGTATTATATTGCATTTCATATGAGACAGGTCCGGTGAGATTTTCAGGGAATTCTTTGGCCTCCACATTGTATTATTTTCGCCCGATTTCGCTATTCTATTGCCTTACATACTCGCACATTGTTTCGCATCGACGTCCCTTTTCGTCATTGGGGCGCCGTGTTCATGTCCGTGTGTTTAGGTAGCCGTGGAGAGACGATCCGGCCTCGTAGGTCTTCCACTCGCCGCAGGCAGGGCGCTTCACTTGGTTCGGAGCTGCAATCCCTTTTGGTATGCTATTTTGACATATATATATATATATATATATATATATGGGTATGACGGGGCCTTGTCCTGTCCTTTCTACAGCTCGTGTTCCCTAGAGGTCCGTAGACAGTTATATGTAGTTGGGATATCACGTAGCCTTGTCGTCTCTCATTTTTGTTTTACAGCATACATAGCAGCCTCGTCGTCTTGCTCAGTTGTGTATATATATTTTGGGCGTGTGTGTGCCTAGTTCAGACGAGATAGCCAGCATATTATATATATATATATATATATATATATATATATATATCCAGATTACAGCCTCGCCGGCTTGTTGGTATTGTCTGTATATAGGTAGGCCTTATCAGAGTTTCAAATTTAGAGTGGTTAACTCGGGCCTAGTTTGGCACCGAGTGCCGGTCACGCCGCTCCAGATTTGGGGCATGACACTTCCAATCGGAACAAGAGACCCACAGGGTTCGCGATCGATGGATCGGCAGAACTCTAACGGGAAACAACTCAGAGTTAGATGGACAAGAGGAGAGAGAGGAGCTATCACCACCCCCGGTGAAGGCTCACAACAAGATCCCTGCTGAGGAGAACTATCTTGACTATTCGGCAGAGAGTAGGGAAATGCTTCCCAAAGGGCATTATTCCATAAAAAGGAAAAGGCGCCTTCACTCTAAGGTCGAGGGGATATACAAAGTGGAAGAACCCTTTTCAAAAGTAGCTTTCGCCGCGGTACTGGCATCAAATAGCGCGATGATAGAGCGCATGAAAAATCTCATAAACTTTCTATTTGAGATAACACCGGTCAGTCGCCCTTCAAATAACCTGAAGGTTATCGAGGCGCTCGGCACTTCCGTAGTGGACACAGAACAGATGAGGGTGGAGCCGGCTGAGCAAAATGCAGACTAACAAGTCTTACTATGCGAGAGAAGGAGCTCCATGACCGAATAAGTCAAATACTAGGGAAACCCCTATCTTTAAAGGAGCAGCAGCAAGGAAGTATAGAAAAATACCTTACAAACTAAGTGCGGCTCCCGCACCTATCCCAAAGAAGTTCAAGATGCCGGACATACCCAAGTATGAAGGGATCGTAGATGTAGAAGAGCATATAACGACCTTTGAAGCATCCATCAGCGGGTACGATCTCAAGCAGCTTTAGATTGAATCAGTCACGTTGAAATAATTCAATCAAACGTTCATAAAGGGACCACTTCCTTGGTATACTCTTTTACCTGAAAATTCTATTGACTCTTTTGCCGCTCTTGCAGATACATTCGTAAAAGCTCATGACGGGGCTCAAAAGGTTGAAACACACAAGAAAGACATCTTTACCATAAAGCAAAAGAAGGATGACTTACTCCGCAGCTATGTGGATAAATTCCAACGAGAGAGGATGATGTTGCCTACTATCCCTGAGGACTGGGCCGCTGCAGCATTCGCAAACGGTTTGAACGCTAATAATTTGGATGCATTAAAAACTCAAAGGAAAACCTGAGGGAGTTCCCAGCCAAATCTTGGAACGTGGTGAACAATAGGTACACGGACAAAATGAGGATAGAGGATGACCTCAGAACTGAGGCCCGAATTGAAATAAGGGGTAGGACGCATGAAAAACACAAAAATGCTCTCCCGGCCAAATAGAGAAACCCAAGAGATTGCTATGAGCCGTACACAGCCCGCCCCCTCCAAAGGGTGAAGTAAGAACTAACAGGCCATCGTACGACCAAGGCCAACCCAGGAAAGATAAGGAGACGTCACAAAGAAAGTCACTAAATGAGTCAGGCCCACCGAGCGTGTCGTCTTACAATTTCAACGTAAAGGTTGGGGAGTTAGTCATGGCAATGAAAAATATGAAGGAAGCAAGGTTTTTGGTAGCAACACGGTCTAATCCTAATAGACGGGACGTGGAGTTGTGGTGCAAGTATCACGCCATTCCGGGACACTCAATCAAAGACTGCAAACACTTGCGCTACGAGTTAGCAGACTTATTGTGAAAAGGACATCTGAAGGAATTCTTTAAAAATCGATCCAAGTACGCGCGAGAGAAAGGGACCGGGACTTCGCATGAACAACCAGCACCCCTGGGCATGATCAACGTAATCTTTAAAGGAAGGATAGTTATGGCGGTATCCCAAGAACTGCCAAAGAACCCTTCCTTTCCAGAAAAGGAGGGAGGGATCATCGTAAGACCTCCTCATGTTCAATGATGATGAGGGGAAAAGCATCGGGGGTTCACACGACGATGCACTGGTAATATCTCTCCAAATCTCCAACTTTAACATTAAGCATGTGCTTATTGATCCATGTAGCGTTATGAACTTAGTACAACTCATAGTCCTCAAAGAGATGCAGATGACAGAACAGGTGATCCAGATGGTCAAAATCTTGACCAGATTCAACCTATCCAGCGAGACCACCCGAGGGAAAATCGAGTTGATTACTCATGTGGAAGAGGTCTCCTCGAAGGCCTTATTTCGCATCCTCGAAGGGGAGATGCCCTTCAATTTGGTGATAGAGAGGCCCTAGATGCATGCCATGAAACCGGTAACCTCTACCTTCCATCGGGTCATGAAGTTTCCAACCCTATGGGGGATCACTGAAGTCCGAGGGGACCCGGAGCCCAGCCAGGAGAATGTGACTATGGTGGTCACTGAAGATGACCGAGGTGATGCCGATCCCTAGCAATTACACAGTTTCTGCCTCGGTACCAAACCCGCGGCCGGACACAAGAGGGAACAAGTAATAATGTTACTGTTACATCTCGGAGATTTCAGATTGTTGCATTTCGAATAGACTATGCAAGCTTAAGATGAATATGAAGTCCTTACGAGATTAAGGAAAGTATTAGATAGCTTAAAGTGCGTACTATAAGATTTTGAAATCATATGAATATGTGAAACTAAGCTTGTTGAAGGAAGTGAAATGTAAGTCATGTTTGGAAAGGTTTTCGCAATAGTTGATTGATGCGAATTTAGTAATGTCTTGAGGGACTATTATAGGGACCCTTAGATGATTAATGAAGTGTTATACAAGTGCCAACAAGGTTCCATAAGGATTGGAGATTAAACGAATCGATGAGGATGAGTTTCGAAAATTTCCAGATTGTACGGCCATTTATACGGACCGTATAATTTATACAGCCTTTATAATGGTTCGTAGATTATTTACAGATTTGGGCGGATCTCTGGTTGGATTATACAGTCTAATTGTACGGACCGTATAATTTATACGGCCCGTATAATTGGTCGTATATCCGGGTCGGGCCAGAATTCTTTTTAGTTATATGTGGCCACCCTTGTTCATTTATTTGATTTCTCACTTTCTCCCAAGTCTTGAAAGCTCTAAAACCCTCTCCAAGCATATTCCACACTCTAAAACCCTCTCCAAGCATATTCCACACTAACCCAAGAGAAATCAAAGATTAAATAGTAAGAATCAAGGTATTCACGTGTTGGGAGGCTCACTAGGGTTAGTAGACTTTAAGAATTTCTTGGGTATTGAAGCTAGAGTTTTCATACAAGTTGATAACTTGCTCCAAGGCTCATTTTTATGAGATGAAAGGTTAGTTTTCATGCCTATTTCATGATATTAAGCATGTTTAGTTGTTGAATAACTTGGATGAGGAAAAGAAGTAGAGAATAAAGCTTAAATATAGATTTCATGATATTTTATGTAGTAAATTAACTTGGGTTATCATTGTTAGAATGTTATGGGTATAGTCTTGTTATGGAAGGTAATAATTATGATAAGGAAGTGCTGTATGCAATTGTGCAAAGCGTTGGTGCGAAGTTGATAATATAAGTTGAGTATGAGAATGAATTTCGAGACTTAATGGGATATGATTACTTGATTATGATATTGTGTATGTTATTATAGTTGTTTGGGAGTTGTTTTGTAATATGATGGAAGTAGATGGAAAAGGGAAAATGCTGCCTAATTTTAGTTAGCTTATGAATTATTCTAGTTTGAATTAATAGTGTCTTTAAGGCTTAACCATGATATGAATCCTTCTAAATGTAGATTTCCCAAGCTTTGGTGGTGAATGTTAAGTAGTTAAGAAGACTATGTAAGGCTAACCCTTCTTTAAATAAGGCATGATCCCATTGTTATATACCTTCACATGAATTCCATAATGTCTTCCAAAATGACTTCATTCCTAGAATCCTAAAGCTCGTGATTCTTGATATTCTTATAATCTTTTATTAGTCTCGTCCCTATGATAGTTGTTCCTCTACGGAAGGGTATAAATGGAAATGATAATGATGATATTGATGATACTCATGTACTCCATATATATATATAAGTATGACTACTAAGAACATAGAGCTTATATGGTCGGGTACGATATTTATTGCGCGCGCACCACTGCAGTTGGGTACAGATAACACCGAGCCTTGGTAGGGCCAGGTATGTATGACAAGGCCTTGTCACGGCCAGGTACGTGAGACACCGAACCTTTATGGTAGGGTATGGTACTGCTATATATGTAAGCACATGTAGTGGAAGGTTCCTATTAGAAAAAGGGTAAGAAAATATGATGAACGTTGCTAGAGGTACAAACGGCTCTATCATCTAATGACTCTTCTATCTTATGTTATTTCTCATGTTTCTATTATGTTATTGATTATGCTTTACATACTCAATACATTATTCGTACTGATGTCCTTTTGTTTGTGATACATTGCGTCATACCGCGGTGGACGAGAGAGATAGACTACTTGTTCGAGAGGCTAAGAGCTCCGAATTTGATTCGAAGCTACAGTTGTTGGTACTATTCTTTTGTGTATATACATATGGGCATGGCGGGGTCATGTCCCGTCTATATGATGTTACATACTCTCTCTAGAGGCTCGTAGACAGTTGTGTATAGCTGGATGTCTTTTAGCCTTATCGGTTCATATTTTGTATATTATTTTGTTAGTCTCGTCGGCTTGTGTATATGTACATGGGCATAGTTGTTGATGTTGATATAGAAGTGTCTTTGCCCAGATGAGATCTGAATTATTGATGTATAATAATCATGAGTAGGCCATGTAGCTCACCTAGATGTGAATGTGAATGTACAATGAGAGGTGCCCGGGTGGGTTAGCTCCGGGTGCCCGTCATAGCCCTCCGGTTGGGTTGTGACAGTTACCCCCAGAGGATTTGCAAGATAGGATACCAAGAGGATTTGTCGCACCGGAAGAGACTGACGTAGGGAGAACCACGACAGAGGATCTTGAATTGACCGCTTAATGTCCATACCTTTCCCGTGAGCAGGTATACCTGGGCTAGAGCTTGGACCCAGAGTTTCGGGAAAAACTACTAGAATTTTTAACAAGTAACATGAGTAACGGGTTTGGATATTGCAGGCATCCCTCTGGAAATTAGCAAACCATAAGCTGAGCATAAATCTAAATTGTTAGCCCATTAAGCAAAAAAGACGCTCAGTATTAGCAGAACGTAGTCAGTTTGTCAAGGAGGAAGTAGCCCGGCTCATCAAGCGCGGGGCCTTCGAGAGGTGAAGCATACCGACTGGCTGGTTAATGTAGTGGTACTCCTTAAAAAGCCTGATAGTTTTTAAATGTATTTAGACTTAAAAGACTTAAATAAGGCATGCCAGAGGAGCTCGTACCCTATGCCCCTCTTAGACAGGACTATCGATTCAATGGTCGGGCACGAGTTGCTCAGTTTTTTGGATGTTTCTCAAGGTTCGACCAAATTTGGTTGGACCCGGCGGACCAAGAAAAGACTTCGTTCATCATAGAGCATGGGACCTATTGCTATAAATTAATGCCCTTCGGCTTAAAGAATGCAGGGACCACTCTCCACCAATTGACTGTCGGATGTTCCAACTTCAGTTAGGTTAAAGTATGGAAATTTATTTGGATGATATAATTGTTAAGTCCCTGGAAATAGAGGAACATATAAGTCATTTGCAGGAAATGTTCGATATCCTTCTCAAGTACAACCTAAAGTTGAATCTAGAAAAATGTCTTCGGAGTGGGCTCTGAGAAATTCTTGGGGTCATAGTGTCAAATAGAGGCATCGAGGCTAACCCTGACCACATCCGGGAAATCGAGAAAATACCAGACATGCTTGGTAATGCCAGAGAGGTACATCAGTTGACTGGAAAGATAGCTTCTCTGGGGAGGTTCATATCAAGGTTGTCTGAATGTTGCCAGAAGTTCTTCAGCATATTGAAAAAAAAAAAGATTTCGAGTGGACCCCAGAATGCCAACAGGCACTGAAACACTTAAAGAAGTACCTGTCAAATCCACTGCTGCTCGCGAGGCCGGAGGTAGGGGAGCCCTTGTTCATCTATTTGGCTGCTTCAGAGACCGCGGTAAGTGTTATGCTGGTCCGCGAGGAAAAAGGTATGCAATCGCCTGTCCACTATTCCAGTAAGGCCTTATCCGAGGCCAAAATTCGTCATCCGCAGCTTAAAAAGCTGGCCCTGGCTCTAGTAGTCGCTGCTCGACAGCTTAGACCGTATTTTCAATGCCATCCGATCTGCGTGGTAACGACGTTTCCTTTAAGGAACATCTTGCACAAACCTGAGCTTTCAGGTATGTTAGGAAGTTGGTCAATCAAAATATGTGAATACGACATCAGTTATCGGCCCCAGACTGCCATTAAGTCGCAAGCCTTAGCGAAATTTGTCTAACTACAGTCGGGGCATGATGCATTCCAGAGAATGGGTCGTATATACGGATAGAGCTGCTAACACAAAGGGCACGGGCTTAGGAATCATCCTGATTACCCGTCAGGGGCTATGACTAGAAAAACCATTAAATGTTGACCTTTGACTAACAATGAGGCGGGCTATGAGGTCGCGATTGCAGGTTTGTAATTAGCTCGAGGGCTCGGTGCCGAGAATGTGGAATTAAAAAGTGACTCTCAACTGATCATAAACCAGATCCTCAACAAATATGAGGTTAAAGATGATCGGATGCGGGAGTATTTGAGCAAAGTCGTGATGTTATTATCTCATTTCAAACAATGGAAAGCCACTCAAATTTCTCGAGAAATGAACACAAAAGCCGTTGCCTTGGCAAACCTAGGTTCTTTGACTGGGGCAACTGAGGCAAAATTGGACTCCATAGTCCATGTATTGCATTCTGTCCTGGACCCTAGCTTACACGAGGTAAACACCACTAGTTTGACATAGGACGGGCGGAATGACATCACAAATTATTTGCAAAATAGGACTCTCCCTAAAGATATCAAAGTCGTATGAGCTATAAGAGTCAAAGCTGCACGATATTTCATACATGAAGGAGAGTTGTATCCTAGGTCGTACCTTGGCCCCCTAGCCAAATGTTTGGGACTAACGGAGGCAGAGTATGTAATGAAGGAAATATACCAAGGCAGATGCAGGAATCATTCTAGGTACGAATCTCTAGTCAGGAAGATAATAAGGGCTAGATATTATTGGCCCCGGATGGAGGGAGACGCCAAAGTCTTCGTTCAAAAGTGTGATAAATGTCAACGACACTCTCTTATGATCCACTAGCTTGCTGAATTGCTCCACTCAGTAGTAGCCCGATGGCCCTGCTTAAAATGTGGGATTGATATTGTGGGACTGTTGCCAGGGGCCATAGGGAACTTAACATTCCTGGTGATATTGATAGACTATTTTTCAAATGTGTGGAGGCGAAGGCATACAAAAAGATCTGAGAGAAGAAGGTGATAAACTTCATCTATGATCACATCATATGCAGGTTCGGGGTGCCAAAGGAGATAAAATGCAATAATGGTCCTCAATTCATTGGGGGCGAAGGTCTCCAAGTTCCTGGAAGGGTTGAAAATCAAGCGAATTGCCTCTTCGCCATACCACCCATGTGCAAATGGGAAAGCAGAGTCGACCAATAAAATTTTGATCCAGAACATTAAGACGAAGATGGAAGACGCCAAAGGAAGATGGCCAGAGGAATTACCTAGGGTATTATGAGCATATAAAACTGCGGCTAAAACATGGTATATGGGGCCGAGGCCTGGATACCTGTGGAATCGAGGAGCCTAGCAACTGATATACCCAGACCACGGAAGAGTCCAACGAAGAAGCAATGGCGGTCGATTTGGAGCTGTTAGAGGAAGGCAGAGAGATGGCCCTCGTACGAATGGTAGCACAAAAGCAGAGGGTTGAAAGATATTTTAATAGAAAAATAAATTTGAGGTATTTTAAGGTGGGAGATTACGTTCTCCAGAGGGTCACGCTCGCTACGCGGGATATCAGTGTGGGAAGTTGGGGCCTAAATGGGAAGGCCTTTACCAAATAGTAGGGATAGCAGGCACAGGATCTGATCGAATCAAAGACAAGCGCGGAAAGGAGTTAAAAAATAACTGGAACGTCAACCACCTCAAGAGATTTTACCTCTGAGAAAACAAGAGGTATGGTCACATGTCTGCATCATTTATGTTGTACTAACTTGCTTCCTCTTCCTGACAGGGATTGCCCCTAGAAGAGTATCTCCCGATCGCTAGAAGGAGAGCCGAAGATATGCGTTGCACTCTTTTGCTTGACAAAGGTTTTATCCCGAATGGGTTTTACCGGTGAGGTTTTTAATGAGGCAATAATCCAAAAGCGTATCGCACTCAGCCAATGCCAGAATTTTGGGAAAAGCTAGTTTGATACTTGTGACCCAACACTCGAATCCTCGACACCTCACATTCGAGTACCAGGGGGAGAGAGGGGGTACCAGGAAAACTAGTGAGGCCGCCAATCACAGACTTTCTTGAAGATATGCCCATGTGGACTAGGACTGCCTACAATCGGCGCTTGCGTCCGTTCTCTCTTTTGCACATCTTACCAAGATTCTGTAAAATCCTAAAAAGGCTTATGTATTATGTATCAACAGGATGATCTGCCTATTCAAACTTCAAGAATGAAATAAGAATCCTCACTTATTCCTTAATTATTGTCAACAAGACATCTTTTGAACTCAAAACGTTCAGGGCAAAACCAAACTCGGAGGCTACAGGGCCCGTAAAATCGCTTCAAGCACACGGCACGACCTTAGAGCCTCAGAGCGTGCAGGTTTCAAGAACCTTTGTGCCATTAAATGAGGTTGAGACATCCTCCTCATCAGCACCGAAATCAAAGGGCCCTCCATTATTACAAATCGAACGATCAATTCCTGGTCATAAAAAGTGTTTTCGGAAGTGACATGCCCCGATTGAGTTAAGAGTGATGACCTCAAACACAAAAAAAAAAAAAGGCGTGCACCAGTCAACATTTCCTAACTTAAACACTAACACCAGAATATGAACATAGTTCCAGAAGACGGGCATAGAGGTCACGCCCTGACAGTTAAGTGTTAAAAATAAAGAAGCCAACATGTTACTCATAACTATAATTATTGCAAGCAAAACGCAAGTCAAAGTGTAAAACAAACACAAGGCTGAAAGCAAACAGGCAAATGCCATTCATCATAAAACAGAAATTAAAAAGTCCAAGGGCTCAGACAGAAACATATAAAGGGCACACAAGCCCCAATATCCAGTAGGACAGGCAAAAGTAAGCAAACATTAAATGGTACACAGGCTAGAACATTCAGAAGGCTCACAAAATACTGAAATAAGCTAAGCAGGGGAGGAGGCGCAGAGGCATCGAAAGAAGAGGGTGTCTCGTCACGAAGGTCATCCAAAGCTATCTCGTCTGCTGTCACATCTATATCGGCATCTAACAAAGCTGAAGAGATGTCTATAATACGGCTCTCATGAACCTCCAGGAGGATATCTGCCTTAGTCTTTTTAACGACGAAGTATTTGATGATATTGGCAGCATTTTGGTTAGCGGCCCAGCGGAGTCGCAGCCTATTGTTACGATCTCGGAGTCGTGCACGGAAGCTTCCAGCGCTTGCAGCCGCCCTTGGGCAACTGCCCTTTCTGTTTCGGCTTGAGCCACCCTCTGTTGAAGCTCTTGATAAGCGACGGTAAGATGCTGAAGAGCACCCTCTTGATCAGACAAAGCCTGCCTAGCTTCCTATTATTTTGATTCAAGAACAGTCTATCGAGATACAAGTCCGGACAAGTCGACTCGAAGGTGCAGATTCTCGGACTTCAATCTTTCTAACTCTTCTGATGAAGAAGGAGGCATGCTCCTAACCAGTTCGATGGCAGAAGTAGTGGTAGCATTGCCTTGCACAAGAAAAAGGGAGGATAACATACAAACCCTGACAAAGCACAGGTTCAGGTTCACCATGCCCTGGATAGCTTCTTTCCAGTATTGAACCGGCCTGTGGCGCGTCCTTACCAGGGAACCAATCCTCTCAGAGGAAGAAACGCTAACATCATCCGAAGGACCTCATTTGCGGATACTTGAGGCAGCGGCCGCAGCTAATGCAATATTGGTCTAGGCTTCCTCCTGGGAGGGGGCCCTTTGAGATAAAGATCCCCGGATAAGAAGACCTGTAAAAGAAAAACATGTGGAAGTCCCGCAGTAAGAGGAGACGAGTAAAGAAAAATAGCATAAGGCAAAGGTTCTTTAGCTCACCGTGGATCTTGCCCCTCCAGCGGTCAGCAGAGATATTTCTCCAAGTCCTCTAGACCCCGAGACACAAACCCAGAATGGCCATCACCCAGCCAAAGAGGCCGGGCATAAAATCTTATTCAACCGAGGCCGCTGTAAAGAAGTAAGATGCAAATTAGAGGTGGTGCCTATCAAAGTGAAAAAAAGGGTAGCAAAAAAAAAAAAAAAAAGATTCGCACGAGCAGGGCTCCATCGCTCCGTGAATGGATCAGGAGACGCACGATGCAAGAGATTGGTAAGTATCATCACAAATCGGTCATACCAGCTGCAATCATGACCGTCCTCAGCACTAGTAATCAGTCCTCGGGAACCTTAAGAGCCCAAATGAGTCATTCTCCCCTCCCCGGAACGTGCGAGGGGAGTACAGGTGGATCAGATGATCTAAAGTGAAAGGGAGTCCGACTAGGTCGGCCAAATACTGAATACGCTAAACTATTCTCCAGATTTGGGGTGCCAGTTGCACAATACAAATTTGTTAGAGGCGGTAGAACGCCTCAATCATATGGTGAACAGGCAGGGAGAAACCAATAGTGAAAGGATAAGTGTAAATCATCGACATCCCGGCATCGTAATGAGAAATGTTGGCATTCTCGAGGGCCAGGAAAATCTCAACCTCGGATCCCCATTGGTAGCTAATACGTACCTGGCGAAGGGAAGAGTTAGTGATCAGGGAGCGTATCCCCATAACTAATTCCAGTAGGTGGCTGAGGCGAAAGTCCTTCGAAAAAACTAAGGATTGGGGGGATAATGTCAGTAGTAGTGGACCCCAAGTCAATTTCTTGGGTATCAGAGGAGAAGGCGGTGTCGTTTCCATGGTTGGAAAGGGTATTGAAAGCCCTGTCCAATTGTTTCTCTGCAGGAATAGGGGCTTAGTGTTGGGAAGAAGATGAAGAGGTAGACGTAAGTTTTGTTTTAAGAGGAAAGAAAGCGAGAAAGAATGTGGGAAGGAATTGGAAGAAGACAGTGGATATATAAGGCAAGAGTATTCGAAAGAGTTCAGTGGCTAAATTGGCGGTATAAATAGAGGGAATGACAATCATTAACCTCGATTGGCGAAGCGGCGTGTCTGGCCCTGTAAACGTCAATCATTGCTTCTGAAGCGGTAACGCCAAATGAGTGAAGAGGTACATTAAATATTGTCTGATCGTGGGAAGAGTGGCGACGTTTAGCTAGTTTCGCGCACAGAATTTGAAAAAGACGGATTCTTCCACTTCCCAAGCTCATTTTATGGAGGACCTGTAAAGTGGGGGACTATCTGTATTCGGTGAAAAGTGCCCCCAGAGTTAGCTCGCATGACTGGATGCTCGTGGGGTCTGGAGGTTTCATACAACTGGCTTCCACTCCTAACTCGAGTCATAATCGATCAGAGTGTCACAACACATACTAACATTGAAGCCACCGAGAGGTCACATCATCCGTACTTTAGGGCTTGAAAAGTCCAACTTTAGCTTATATAAGGATAGCTTAGGATGAGAGGAAGGGGACCTGGCTTACTCTTTGTAACCCTTAGCTCTCTTTTCTCTCTAAGCAATATACACAAGAACATTCATCGTTTGATAGATACATTCTTGAATCATTTCTTACTTTTTATCTTACATCTTGTTTTAACCGTATTCACTGCCACTCAACCAAACCAGACACATAATAGAGTTTCTCGGATTGGATACGACTCACTTATCTTCAAACCCTGTAAAAAACAAATCTCTAACTGATTTTTTGATTTAATTCGTTTTCACCAGAAAACACCAACCCGTTTCATGTACACCCCTAATACCTTAATTTAATTTATGTAGCACAACTATTATGTAAGGAGTTAAAAAGGTAATTTTACCATGGTAGCTTAATATGTTTAGATGTTTTCAATTATTAAGTATGATAACTTATTATTATCAGTATTTTTATTTAGTTTTAAAATATGTAAAATTTATTTTTTTAAAATTGAAAAATCCATGACTAAATTCAACAAAAATTAAGTTATTTGATCCGCGTATAACAAACCTTGCCACACAAATGGACCGAGGGGAATAGTAATTAATACCTTTGATCATTGAAAGTCGATTCAATCAACTTTCCAAATTAAATTATATCAGTAGCACACTCGACCAAGTTTTTGGAAAGCCAAAAGTATTTTAAAAATTTGTTTAAAATTTATTTTAGAGAGTTGAGGTGTTTGGTCAAGCTTTTAGGATTTTTTTATTTTTATTTTTATTTTTATTAGTGACATAAGCAATTTTTTAGAAGCTAAAAAATAGTGTTTCCCAGAAGCACTTTCAAAAGCTTGACCAAACACAGATTGCTACCTAATATTAATCAAAGTATAATTTTTCGAGTCGATTAGCCAAACTCATATTGTTAGTCTACCAAAATAAGTTTGAAAAAGTACTTCTAACAAGAGTGTTCTCCACAATAAACAAATTTTAAAAGCTTAGCAAAACAATATACATGAAATACAGATGTCCTTGATTTAATGAAAAGATGTTATGTCTTAAGTTAAAAATGACAAAATAATACATTGCAAAATTTTAAACATAATCATTTTGGCTTAAACACGGAAAGCCACAATTCTTAACCATTTTGAGAAAGGAGTACTTTATTTTATTTCTTGCCCTCCAATCCCCAAGTGGAATCGGAAATAAGAATAGCATATATACTGCTTTATAGTTTACATTTTCTTAATGTTGGTCAAGAAAAAATTAGCGTTGAACAAGAGATGTATGTAAGTGGAGATCAAGTTTCATTTAGTAATATTACCCCTTTTTAAAATAAAAATAAAAAAATCTGTCTGATGTTTTTGTGTAAATTTAATATTTAATATTAAGTGATATGTTTACCACATATAAGTTGAAAAGCTATTTTAATCATAAGCTATGTAAATAAAGGAAGCACTGTCTCACCTAACAAACCTACTGATCAATATAATCTCATCTAACACTTCGATTGTTAATCCAGATTTTTGCATGATGTACATGCCCAACTTTAGACTTCGGGTTATCCCACAGAAAATGTCATTTACATGTTAAATTGTCTATTTTACTTCTAAACATTCTTTTATACGAAATTGCACCTTCATTGGCTAGCTGGTGGAAGAAACAAAAATCAATCATTTTCAGAGAAAACCATTCAATACAATATAGAAATTACGTCACATATTCAGTGGTTGATATATGGTTTGTTAGATATAAGTTCAAGTGAAACATATGTTTTTTTTAATTCAGAACATAATTTTAATCCATAATTTTAAATGTATAATAAGTTTAGGCTAATTCTAGATACACGTATATTACACAAAAAACTTAATAACAGGTCATGCTATGGAAAAAAGAAAAAAAAGAAAAAAAAAGAGGAAATAAGCAAAAAAGGGAAGAGGTAAAGTTGCATAGGCCAAAAAAAAATCATGATAAAAAGCCAACTTCAAAAGGCAAAATTAGGTACGTAAAAGAGGGTCCCTATATCTGTATTTGTAATCAAGAATTTGGAAAGAAAAATCGAGCATTCCAATTCCAAAGGTTTGTTGCCACCTTTCTGTTCTGCTATGCCATTATGGGAAAAAGGGAATTAAAAGATTGGTCTTGCATCCCATGCCTAATTCATTGAACTGCTAAAGAACCCTTTTAAAATTGTAAAAAAATAAAATAAAGATTCTTAAAGTTCTTTGATTGGCTGAATTGCTTGGTCAATTTTATCATAGGTATCTCTGCAAAGTAACCTCCAACTGGTACTGCCCTTACCTTATTTAAAGTTGGTAACAGAGTTTGTGCCCCCATTGATGTGAACTACAGTGTCCTAATTGACAACAGCAATGTAAAGTATCTTTCTTCCTTTTGTTCTAAAAGTAGGCGCGTTTGGCATAAAGATTGTGATATTTGAATACATAATAATACTCCCTCCGGATCAAAGTGTCCACTTAATCTTTTTCTTTGGGTAAAAAAAAAGTGTTCACTTATCGAATCAAGAAACAATTAATTTTATTTTTTCAGATTTGCCCCTATTAAGTGTTATATGATCAAATCTCAATGCCTATTTAGGGATATTAGTCAAATTACCTATTTTTGTCTAGGAGTTAGTATTTTCTTAAGGGGTGTGCAAATGACTAAGTGGACTCTTTCTTTGATCCGAAGAGAGTATTTAAAGTTAGTTTTTATTTGAAAATAAAAGTCATACTTGAAACATCTAACTTTAAAAAATTAAAATTTTATGAGTGAAAAAGATTTTTTTTTTTTTTTAATTAAAAAAACCGGTCAAGATCAATGTCTCAAATTTTAGAAAACTTATCTTCAAAAAATCAATCCAATATATAATCAAATATTATTTTGAATTTTGTTTTCATAAGAAAAATGGTGTGGACAAACGGCTCCTTTGGGTTTTTCCTAATTTTTATTAAGAAAAAGGTCCAAACGTGTCTTTGAACTTTGTGAAATATTTCAAATAGGGTGGCAAAATCAGTCAACAAAAACATGACTCACTCAAGCTACTCAAGTTTGGAAGGATCATTAGTTCAACCCATTTTAGCCAACTAAAATTGGGCTGATATATATCCCAAATTGATCCTAGAAAAACTTTGTAAAAATATTTAAAAAAAATACTTTTTCAATTTGATATATATATATATATATATATATAATAAACTAAAATTATTAAGTACTTAAAAAATTATAAAAGAACAAACAAAGAAATTAAAACTTAGTAAGACTTGGCCGAGTTGGGTGATGACCTCTTTTTCTGTCCATTTCAGCTTATGTAACTTTTGGCCGCCGGATGACACCCCTAGTTCTAAATAAGACTTCCATTTGTAGTTATGGTAAAATATACCCCTATCATTACAAGATTGGTCCCAATATAACCTTATTCACTAATGATGAAAGCTTTTCTATATGTGGCTCTTTCTTATTAGGGAAAAGGTCAATTTTGCCCTTGAACTATGCAAACCGGTTCAGATTTGCCCCTAAATTTTAGAAATTTCTGCAGATTTTACTTTTTTCAGCCACCATCCAATGTTGCTTTAAATCAATCTCCAACATAGAATAAATTTAGCTTTGAAAAACACAACTTGAAGACCACACCACTTCAAGCCAACAACATTCATAGCACGAAGACACAAAAGTTTACATACAAAAATTACCTCATTCAAACAATCCCTCTCACATCTTCATCTTTATCATTTTTTCCTGTCCCTATTTTACCTCAATCGTAAGACCACCACCTTAACCACTATAATATCACTTTGACCGCCATAATATTATTGAAAATAATTTAGAAGTTAAACACTATGTACTTAAGTTTACTTTAGCATTAGGAGATTGATGTGGAGCTCTACATCGACGTTGATGATCTGCTAAGGAAGGATTGGTGATGAATTGTGTTGACACCATCATCAACTATTATCAACTACTGTCGTTGCCGCCGCGATAACAAATTGAATTGAGAAGAACCAATTCAATCCAAAACGCGGAATTTAAAGATACGAAGAAAAGGGGATGAGGAAGAATTTATGGACAAACCTAAGTATATTAAACTTAGACCCTTCCAATTGAATCCGATCCTAAAAGAACCACTACTATTTGACACTCAAGGCAAGAGATTCAATTTGAATCCACAAATGGTAATCTCTTCATGAATATCAATGGACATAAAAAGGTTCACAAACCAAGAATGGATTCCACCATCATATTGACTAAAATAGCCCTAGAATCTACCTAACAATCTATCACTCAAAATATAAGTATCTCTCAAATATTCATCATCAAAATCTAAGTCTAAAATGAAGGCTAAGTCTAATACTTATACTCCTAGAAAATAGAAGAAAGCTAGCTATTACATATTTTCCCTTAATGAGGCGAGGGCCTTGTTTGGCTAGTTGGATGTTGGCTTGGAATCTGAAATGTCTCTCCGTTGCACAAATAGCCATCATCCAATCCTCAAAGCTTGCAAATGCGACCATTTGCATGTATGTCCCTTCTTTGCATGTTTGGCCACTTTTGCATTTCTACCCCTTTGCATATCTAGCCACTTTTGAGTGTTGGCTTTCTTTCCTGCCGAAGCCTTGCCCAAGCTACCTTCCATACTTCGTAAGCCATCTTATGTGGCTTGTAGGAGCCTCCGAAGGCCTCAAACGACTTCCTCATCCTCCATTTAGCTTGTAGAGCTTGAAGTCTCATATCTCGTCCTTGAATGTACGTCTTGAAATGAAGTGTGCTAAGTAGGATCATATCACGCCGTCCACCATTATTAACCATCATTGTTTCCAAACATTACTGTATTGGTAAATATATGCCGGACACAAGATTTGGACATACGACAAACAAAAGGCAAGCTTTAATATTCACTGGCCTACTGATTGAAGTTCCGGAAAAGAAGCAGAGATTGTCATCATAAATCACTCTCCCCCCAGGATCTTATGCACAGCCAATATGCTACATCCGAGAATATCTGAGAGAGGATAAGCGTGTGTGACAATGACACGCCGAGATTCAAGGGATCACGATCTATCCTATGAAAGAGTTCACGATTAACCATTAAGTGCATTTTTTTAATGCTATAGACACTTAATGAGTTTGAATAAATATGAATGGTTAAAACTATAATAAATTCTTAATATCATTAAGATGTCGATCCAAATATTTCTACAAAGATGACAGTTCACCAATTCCATCCATTCACCACTACTGCCATCACCCACCATTATCTACTACCGCTACTGCCTCTACCCACCATTATTAACAACCACCACCGTCAATCACTATGTATTGATAAATATATGCCAGGCGCAAAATTTTGACACGTGGCTAAAAATAAGGGCACATTTTTATAATCACCTGCCTACCGATTGAAGTTCTGGAGACGAAGTGGAGATTATCATGGGGAATCACTCTCCCTCCACGGGCTCTATGCGCCAATATGTTGCATTTGGGAATATCCAAGAAAGTATAAGTGCGTGTGATAATGACACCCTGAGATTCAGGGGTTCACGATCTTTTCTATCAAATGGTTCACGATCTTCATGCCGATAATGGCTAATACGTGCATAGAATTAGGGAAGTTTGTTAATTAGGTCAAACCTATATTTACCCCATAATTTACCCTAGGTAGTGTTACACTCCTGATCAAATTCTTCAACACTAGGTGCCTAATTGGCATGTTGCAGCGACATTACACTAGAAGGGACCCTAAAAAGCCCCACCGGTTAATGGCGCGATGCCTTAGCACTCAAACATGCTCTCTGTAATCACAAGCGTGATAGCGCGACATGGTGCCCTGGGAGCCCGTGCCTGTAGCCGGGCTATTCTCCGTATTATTTCCATGTCGTTCGTCCTCCAAACCGTTTTTACGTAGTCCCTACTCAAGTAAGTTTAGTTTAAAATTCATGGGATGTCACCAAAAACTTGCTCTATTTAATTCTATTACAATCATAAATTTTCACTTCCCAGTTCAATTCAAAATTAGTACATAGCCTTCAATCATTGGCCAAACAATCAAATTAGTAAGAGCAGGATTAAATAAATAAATTAATATGATAACATCAATAAACATATTCAAGTTTCAAACATCAACATTCATGTAGCACCATAACCCTAGAACTAAGAAATACTATAACATTAAAGGAAGAAAAAAGAGAGAAAAAAAAAAAAAAGTTATCTGATGAATCCAAGCCTCTAGTACATCACGTTCTCTGCAGCTCACTAGGTTGAACTTTTCGAGTGAAAAACATGGTCCGGGTGCCATTTTGGGCGCCAACTGCTGCTTATGGCACTGAGCTTTTGCAACTAATTTCTCCAACTCGGGGGCGCCAAGCTCTCCTTATTGGCCTGGATTTTTCCTCATTTTGAAAGCCAAGCTTCCATTATGGCACTCAAATTGTCTCTTCCTTTAGCTTCGTCCTTGTTTACTCCAAATCACTAGTTTTCACCTAAATTTTGTTTCAACACAATGCCTAAACACGTAAATACAGTTAATAAGCATAATACAACGAAATTCGTGCTTAAAACACATAATAAGTACTAAGCTGTGACACAAACGTTAACAAACATAGATATTTACAGCCAAACATCATAAATTTTGAATCCATAACGAATTCTTACCGTAGGATAATTTTGAATTATAAAACACAAAACCTAGCCCCTAATAACTTGAGTAAGTGAAAAGGAGAAACACCAAAAGCATATTTAATTCGGTAACTATAGAGTAAAGACAAGTTTGAAAATCGTTGTGTGATTACTACGCAACTAAATAATTACAATAACTTATTTGTTTGTCATAAAATAACTAAAGTATAATTGCCTGTCATTTTTGGTTGCACAAGTAATTACATAGTTTGAAATTCCATTATTTTAAATAAAATCTAATTAGAGAAAACTAAATAATTATTTTTTTTCAAATAAATATTTGGATAAGTTTTATAAAGGTTTTAAAGCGTGACAAATATATGCAATTACTAGAAAGTGTAATTGCTCTCGCTTAATTATACCCAATTTCATATGATGACTAAGTAATTACATAGTCAAACAAACAGACTAATATGTAATTACATCCAAATTTAACTAAATTAACCTTCCAAACATGCCGTAAGAATTATCTTAATTAATTCTTTGTCATGTACAACGTGATTTTCTAAGTAATGTATGCTTCGTTGGATTTTTGTGCCTAATATAAAAATGTATGGACTTCTTTTCCTTTCTTTATGCTTTTTATAGTACTACTAATATTTAATCATCAATTTGTCACGGCAAGAGTATTGAAAACATGCCAAATGATTTGCGGCCGAGTTGTTGTAACAATGTAACTTTTAAAATGACTTCCCATTTTTTCCCTATGTTTTCAATAGTTTTACACTTTTACTTTACTTGTACTTTACCAGAAAAAGGAGCTCTTAAAGAGCAATCATAATACATTTCTTTCTTACTAACTATAGCCTACTTGAATTTTCTATTTCCGTATTAGCTAGATGCCCAAAAGAGCCACATTTTTCAAGCATGTGTAACATGCGTACAAGAAACATTGTAGAACTTGCGGGCAATCCTTTATATCTAGGGCAAACTACGTCTACTTTCTTTTTTCGTTGAGAAGATTGGCTGCTTCAATGATAGGGACCTTAATTTATAAGAAAGAACTTCAGTAAATGATGCTTGAAACTAACAAGAATATGCATGATGGCTCATATATAAAATTTCTTCTTTTATGTTACCTAAAAAAGTAATTAACAAAAATGGGTGAAGGATTAAATGTTGAAAACGATCTTCTTTTGAGTTCCACCTAGACCTGTCACTTGGGCCGGGCCGGGCCTGACCATGTAAATTCGGGTCACATGGGGCCGGTTTCGAGCCCGGCCGGGTCATAGGTTAAGGGCTGGGTTGGGGGCCGGGTTTGAGGAGGGAAAAGGGTGTCTGGCCCAGCCCCTACCCTGGTAGGAGTACATAGTGGGCTAAGTGGGCCGGGCAGGGTTTTAGTTAATGGGTCGGGCCTGATATTAGTTAAGGGGCCGGGTTTTTATTAATTTTAAAAAATAATTCTAATACTAAAATTTATTAAGTTTGATACTTTAAAATCCAATTGTTGCCAACTTTATTTTAACCATCAAGTTCCTTAAATTATTCTTTGGCCCTATTTTCAATCTATAATAAATACTATTCATTCTTCTCCATATTATCTCACAATTCCCTATTCTCCTCTATCCCTAAAATTTCCTACTTATCTCTCTCTCTCTCTCTCTCTCTCTCTCTCTCTCTCTCTCTCTCTCTTCCAACTTCCAAGTTCAAATTTCAAAATTTAAATTTAATGGATAATGACAATCCTCCTCCTCTAGCTCAAGGAGTGCATCAGTGTGGAGGTATTATGATAAATTAGAAGAAGATACGATTCGATATAGAATTTGTCAACGAACTATGAACCATAGGTCCGGACCGGGATATGGACCGGTCGATACTTTGGTCTGTCACTTGGGTTAGAAAAACCCAAATGCATATGCAACTCTTCGTTAGAATTTGAATTTTGAGCTTTCAAGGTTCAAGTTTGAAAGACTCAACTTTTAAGTTTCAAATTTCGAGTTTGTAAGTTTTCATTTCGCAATGTTAGTTTGTTTGTTTTGATTTGATTTTGCAAAGTAAGTCGTTCAAGTTTTTATGTTTGGAATTTGTAGTGTTATCAATTTAAGTTTGAAATTTTAGTTTAAATTATCGATGTAATCTTGCATCACACTCTCAAATTTTTATAATATTGGACACTTATATTTAAATGAATTAAAAATTTAAAAGAAGAAGTCATTTTTGGGGTTTGGCCATTTGCCCAACGACTTTGCTTAAATAGCCATTGGGAATCTTCATTCCAACAACATATACAAGATATACACGAATATACAATAAACATATACAAGATATACACAAATATACAAACAACATATACAAGACATACACAAAGTCATAAATATCCAAACAAGATATACAAGTCGTTTTTAGAGTTTTTGACAATATCTCAATCACACATATACATGGTATTTTTTCAACTGAAAAATATTTTCCAATCAAAAGGTCACAAAAGGTTAAATCAATATACATAGTATTTTAAAAAAAAAAATATTATAACAGGTATATTAAATTATTCTATGTATAAAGTACATCAGTGTGCCTCTAAAAATGAATTATACTGTGTATATATAATATTATACCTCAATATAATATAATAGAATTAAATTATACCATGTATATTGTAATACATTAGTAAATAGAATACGTCTAAAAAATTGTCAGGTATATATAATGATTAATTGAATACTATTAAGTTTTAGTTACATAGTAATTAAGAGAATAAAGGGAGTTTAATGATTAAAGTTGGAATCATCTCCCTATAAAATAGCTAATTGGAGTGATTTATTTAATTAACTTCCAAAATTTTAAAACTATCCCTAAAAATAGGCAAGAAAATGGAAAACATAGATCTAATATAGGATTGATTCTCGTATACTAGAATCTGTTATAGAAGTAAATATTTGATATGCAGTAATTAACGTTGTCATATATGTATGTAATCATTTTTCAAAAACTTCCTGTTTATGTTTTGTTTTTTTAGAAAAAATAAAAAAATAATTCGAAGTGGGCCGGCAGAAGGGGCGGTCCTGATGGGGCGTAACCCGGCTCAAGTTGTTGGTGGGCCACCGGGCTACATGGTATGTCGGCCCAGCCCCCTAATTTTTTCCACTAGCCCAGCCCACCACCCTCTTACTGGGTTCGAGGCCGAACCCGTTATGGGCCGGGCCCGGGCCGACCCAGCTCAATTGAAAGGCTTAGTTCCACCCTTTGTTTTGTGTAACCTATTTGACAAATAATGTTTGTTCTATAAGAGAAATTTCGTTGATACTATATACATCAACTTGCACTTCAAAAGAATGATGCACCCGTATCCATTTTAACAAATAATTCAGGTATCTATTAGACTGCCATTAATTGAAATGAAAAGGTAAATACTTTTATATTGTACTCCGTATGTTGTAATTCTTCTGTTTCAATTTGTGTAAACCTATTTTTTTTATAAGTCCGTGTAAAAAAGAATGACTCATTTTTATATTTGAAAACAATTACGTTTATGCAATGATTTATAGCCACACAAAATATATGTGACTCATCTAACACCACAAGTTTAAAAGTCTTCTCTTATTTCTTAAATTCCATGACCAGTCAAATGAGTTCACATAAATTAAAATTGAGGGAGTATAATATTTCACTTTCAAATACTTTAATTATCAATCAACTCGAAAATTTTAGGGGAAGTGCATACATACCTGATTTTGGTGTCACTTTTTAGTTCATGTCCTAAGTTTATAATTTTTTTGCACGTCTACCAATTTTGAAATAACTTTATACATGCAGTGTTTGAATTTAGTCTTGTCAAATATCTAAAGTTTGAAATGGCTGAAGTTCAGACATTGCTGCCTGAATTTTAGATACATGGCTGAAGTTCAATAATTTTTGGAACCACAATCATTTTTGCCAGAACTTTAGGCACATATGACTGAAGTTAATTATTTTTGCCTGAACTTCTGCTATATAAAACTTCAGACACCGTATATTTGCGACTGTTTTAAAGTCGATAGATGTAGTGGCGGAGCCAGGATTTTAAATAAGGGGGTTCAAAAATATAAAGAAGTAGACAAACAAAGAAGCCAAGGGGTTCAATATCTACCATGTATACATAAAAAATTATTTTCACCTTTTATATACAGTGTAATTTTTCGCCGAAGGGGGTTCGAATGACCTCCTTGGCCTTACTGGCTCCGCCCCTGGATAGATGTAAAAAAAATTTAAAAAAATTGGAAACTGATTAAATCACGGTACATCCAAATAAGGTAGCCTTGAAACTTTTACATTTCACAGTTGACATTAACTGGGTTAAAGATATCCGACCAAAATAGAGAGGTTTCGTAGCATAAAAATACTCCCTCCATCCACTTTTACTTGTTCAATATACTAAAAATAGATGTTCATTTTTTTACTTGTCCAGTTTGAAAAATCAAGACATAGTATATCACTTAGTACGTTCTTAATTTACCCATATTATTAACTATAACCAAATAGATTGTCACATGTCACCTTAATATATCATATTTTATCATCTAAGACTTTACCTCCCACGCTACAGTGCAACTACATATCACGTTCATCTTGAATGTTAAGAGTCCGGAACCAAAATGACTCAAAAAAAAAAAAAAAAAAAAACAAACTTGAACCAAAATACCCCAGATACTTTTATCGCCGTACTTTCTTCGTGTCAAAGGAGTCCCCCCCCCCCCCCCTTTTTTTTTTTTTTTTTTTAAACTCTCTTTGTTTTGCATTTCACACTTTTTACGTACTTTAGCCATATATTAATCATGCTTCGGGACTCCGAAACTTCAATATTTTATATAGAATCCAACTTATTTTTGTGCGATTAATAAGGTAGGCTCAATACATCAAGGATACGCAAAACTTCGGATTGTCGTTTTAGTTGTTGAAAAGTGCTCGAAGTCTATTTTTGTTTGAAGACTTGTTGTCACTATCTTTAAGTTATTTATGTTTTAGGATTTAGATTTAAGCATGTTATTTTTTAGTCAAAATTGCATCATTCATACCAATCTCAAAATAATTAAATTGCATCATTCATAACTATATGGAAATACTTAAACTTGTTTATTAATAACAAACCCAAACTTGTTAAAATACAATCATCAAAGAAAGAAAAAACTTAAAATACATTTATCAATTCATGCCCTTGAGTCAATCCAAAACTAAACACACTAATATTCTTCAAATTAACAACATCATCATAAATTAAACATATAACTAAAATCACAATATTCTTAATCATCATCAGAATTGAAGTCTCCAATATCGTCCTCAGATAAATATCTTAGGTTTCTTAAGACAGATCTTCTTTCTGTAGATGTTAGTTCCCTGCCAGTTTATGATGCTTGTTCTTCAGCCAACTTGACCATGTAAAATCTACAACGTCGTGCTAGCATTCAGTTGTTCTCTTTCCTAATCCTTTGTACCACAGCCTCGCAAGAATCTTGATCAGTTCTAGACATGCTCAATGAAAATCTTGTTGGGATTGGAGCATTGAAATTTTCCAAGTCACGAACAAGACGTTGTGATTCGGCATACCGATATGCCCATTCGTGTCGTAAACCACAATAATATTCACGTAGATTTGAATATTTCAGCTCGCGAAAATCGTCATTACTCTCTAGTAAAAGGTGGGGCTTGAAATCGTCTAGCACGAATTCACTATTATCAGTTGAGGAATCACCGGAATAGTTGCTTTGATTTGAGTTGTCATCACCTGTAACAACTCATTTGGCCGTTATTGCTTTTTCGATGCTTTTGACCCTTTCCCGATCTTATTTAGCTCACATTTGACTCGGGAGGGGGGGGGGGGGGGGAAGGACCGTTGACACGCTTCCCAAAGTCTTTGGACTTTGTGGGAAATTTGGGCTTAAAGCAAAAAAGAGTTGACTCGAAGTTGACTTTTGGGTAAGCGGACCTTTTTCGGGAATCCGTCGATTTCAAGAGGTCCGATTGGTCTTTTAGAACCAGTGTGTATATTCGGTTCGGTTCCCAATTCACTCAGGTGCATTTTGAAACTTGGGTTGTGAAGTTAGTTTTGTGGTATCGGGGGTTGACTCGCTCAACGATTAGTTTTGTGGTATCGAGGGTTGACTCGGTCAATGAGACCTCCGTTGGGAATTTTGAGGCCACGAGTGCATTTGTAGCATGTTTTTATGTATGTGTGAGCAAATAGTCTTGGGTGATAGTCGGGATTTCAGGATGAATTAGTGAAACTTGTGTAATTTTCTGGTGTCCGGTGCACCGCTTAAGCGGCACCAGGACCTCTGCACCAGTACCGCTGTAATGGTGGCCCTGCCACTACAGTGTCCTTGTGTATTTTAGGCAAAATTGCAGAAGTGGTCAAGGGACCAGAGAAGCGGGAGCACTGGAGCGACTAATGGACCGCGGAAGCGGGCGACAGGCAGTTAGATTCATTAAATGTGTATTAAAAGCTCTAAGTTGTTCATTCAATACCATTCCGACTTTAGAGCTTTTTGGGAGCATTCAAGGCTGTTCTTCACAGAAAATCATTGTGGTAAGTTCTTTCACCTTCCTTTCCATTCCATGTTACATTAATCACCTTACGAATCTATGTTTCCATTAAACATGCTAGTTTCCTTAAGAAATGGTGGATTGAAAGAGGTTCTTCATTCTAGGCTATTAAATCTCGAGTTAATGGTTGGGTTAACTCCTTTAAGAATGGATTGATGATTAGAGTCTACTATTTCATGATTTCTTCATTATTAGTGTGTAATTTATGAAATTGGAAGTTAGGGTTCATACCTAAATTTGGGGGTTTTGCCTAGAATCCAAATTTAAGTGATTTGTTAGTTCTTCTAGCTTATAATTGATGGGAATTGATCACCTAGAACATTAATTTCATGTTGAGACCTATAGATTCCTAATTTCATCTTTTTTTAGTTCATAAACCCATTCCATTGGTTGGGATTTGAGTCTTGAATAGAAGTAAGGTTTGAATAATGATTCTTCTCGATTCTAATTTCCTAATCCGAAGATGACCAGACTTACATTACCACGAGGCACAAAGGAAGGGCAAGACTAAGGTTTAACTGTTGGAGACTTTGTTGTTCGGCTGTAACGACCCAACTAGTGGGCCATGACGGGTACTCGGAGCTGGCTACCGAGCACCACTCATCATGCTAACTATCGTACCCAACCTGAACATATATATATAATTTCTCAAATCAAGACTTACTATGAATGATCACTAAATACCTCCCGAAAACATATATATACACATGGGCCCATAAGGCTACAAAAATGATGTGCAAGGCATACACTAAGGAGGTCACATAACATCTATTGCCCACACATGAGTATCTACGAGCCTCTAACTGAAATACTGAAATCATAAGGACGGTACAGGACCCCTCCATGCCCCAAATATATACACAAAAGAATATACCAAGAGGCTGTACCTCCGGAGTAATGGGATACTTCTGTACAACTGTTGATAAGGCTCCTAGGTATCCGGTCCGTCTCTGTCACGACCCAACCGGAGGGCCGCGACGGGCACCCTGTGCTAACCCACCCGGAGGGCCGCGACGGGCACCCTGTGCTAACCCACCCGGGCACCTCTTAACATAGTTTCACATTTCATCTAGGTGAGCCACATGGCTAAATCATACTTTTCATTCATCATCATTCTAATCTCATTGGGCGACAATTCACTTATATCAACATTTACAACTATGCCCAAATAAATGTACATAAGCCGACGAGGCTTGACAAAATAATATCCCAAAATATGGGCCGACAAGGCCAAACACATTTAACCATATACATATGTCTACAAGCCTCTAAGAAGAATACGTCATATCATATAGGCGGGACAGGACCCCGCCGTGCCCATAAATATGTACACAAAAAAAATCTATACCAAAAGCTGCAGCTCCGAATGAAATGGAGCCCCGCTATGTAGTCCCTGAATAATGAAGCTATGGATCAAGTCTGTCTCCCTGGCCACCTGCGGGCATGACTCAGTGTCCACAAACAAGAGGACGTCAGTACGAAGAATGTACTGAGTATGTAAAGCATGATCAATATCAATATGAAAGCATGATAGACAACATATGAAATAACATAGGACGGGAGATAATAGTATCATCGTCATAGCACTTACTTGCTTTCCATAGGGACATTCTATTTCTATTGCGTATCCGTGTACATACATCCATATCCGTACTCATTTACCTTTCGTATCCATTTTCGTATTCGTATTCATATTTCCATTCATACTCATGTTCATATCATATACATTGCATATACATAGCCTTTACTTAGCATTTACATATACTCCGCATATTCGTACTCATATTGATGTCATATACATAGCATTTATATAGCATACCCAACCACGAAGGTTCGGTGTTTCACATACACGGCCCTACCAATGCTCGGTGTCATACATACCCGGCCCTACCAAGGCTCGGTGTTATTCATACCGGCCTACCAAGGCTCGGTGTTATCCGTACCCTAGCTAGCAATGGTGTGCGAGCGCGCATTATATATATATATATATATATACACATATCTGTACATCCTACCCGGCCATATAAGCTCGGGGTTTCATGGTAGCCACACATGGGCACATATACATATAAGCATCTTTAGCATTATTGCCATCGTCGTTCATTACATCTACCCTTAAAGGATTACTCGTCATATAAGGAACTTAGTACAATCGTCTCATATCGAGAATCATAAGCTTAGTAGCTTTTAGAGATAGGATCATTGGAGAATATCGTAGGCTCATAGAAGGATAGATATTTGGCCAAAGAACCATGCCTTATGAAAGAAGGGTTAGCCTTACATACCTTTCCGTTCAACTATTCTATCACTTGCACGTTCTTCTTCAATGCTCACGTTTCTACCTTCATTAGAGTGCATACTAACATTAGAGAATTGATAGCTTAGCATACATGACTAAAGCTAGGGAAAATTGGACAACATCTCCTTTATTTATACGACTTCCTCCATATCATATATCAACTCCCAAACATCAATAATAATATTCACAATATCATCACAATAGCCTTTATTCACCTACATTATCCTTACTTCTCAATTCACTTCAATTCCTCCATATACATGGTTATATCACACAATTACGTTCATTCATATACGACATCTATCTCATGTTCTCAACATCATTTATAACATGATTATAATCATAATGTATCAAGAATCATGACTCAATCCAAACATTTACTCAAAAGTGACACTATCCCACATTCATGACCCATTTCCTATATCCTTTTGCAATCCAAGTGTTTCAACTTTCAAATACCTTAAACAACATGAAAATGTCATAAAACTTACCTTAGATGGTGTAGGAATGAACCTTGGGTGCAAACACCTAACTTGAGCAAAATCCTAGTTTCACCTTCACTTGAATTCTTGTCTTGGATGAACTTTAATGGGTTTCTTATACTTGATTCACTTGGTTTGATGAAGTTGAACACTAATTTCTCTTGAAATCTTGTGGAAGAAATGTAGAGAGATGTTTTAGAGAGAAGTGGAGTGAAATGGAAATGAAATAAAATGAAACTTGAATCCTTATTAAATAACACAATTCAGCCCGACCAACCTCTACGGACCAACATACGGTCCGTATAATTTATCTTCGACCGTATGTCGGCCGTAGATTTGGTCCGGAGAGGGTCTCAATACGGCCGGAAGTACGGCTAAACATACGGTCCGTATGTTTTATACGGCCAGTATGTTTGGCCTTATAATGCCCAGTGATTCCGAACTTGTTCTCGTCGACTCGTTTGATCTCCAATCCTTATGGAACCTTCTTGACACTTGTTTATCACCTCATTAACAATCTAAGGGATGTTATAACTCTTCTCCAAAGCCTCATTTAATCATCATTTACTCGTTACTCGTAAATTCTTTTCGATACTTATCGTATGCATTGCCTTCTCTTGTCAACTTTCTCGTCTAACATCGAATGTCTTTGAAATCTTACTTAAGGTCATCAAATGTCATTCTTTACTTATTGAAACACCGTACACTTCGTACTCTTCGCTAGTCTATTTACTATGCAATGACATGAAATTTTTCGAGGTATAATAGTCTCCCTATCTACCTGTGGGCATGAACACAGCGTCCATAAAGAAAAGGACGTCAGTACGAACAATGTACTGAGCATGTAAGGCATGCATATCAAACATAATAAAGAAATGAGAGAACATAATGTGAAGGGACAACCTGTACTGATGGCCTCTTAAGGCGGATTCATGCATGCTAGCTTTTATATTAAATAACATCATATCGTATATACATATATATATATATAAGTTGCCCGACCATATAGGTACGGTATGATCATCATTAGCCCGCGTCTGGGCCTTCCGCGTCCGGGGTAACCATCTCATGCCGCCCACTAGTGGTGTCTGCCCAGCCAATTAGGCACGGTGTAAGTATCATCCTAGCCGCCCACTACACCCGGTGTAGTGGTGTATGCCGCAAACTAAGCCCGGTGTAATAATACATATATATAACATAGAGCATGCATGAGAGCCCAAATGAAAGCTACAACTCTATCGGAGTGATGTAAGGTCGGTGGCCTCCGATTACACTATGGAATAATCATCATCGCTATGTCTTACCTTGAAAGAACTAATCTCATGAGGTGAGACAACAACAAGAAATGACATCAATGGAATCATGAAAATAGGATTATCAAGCTCATAATAACATCATCTCATAAGCTTCGGAATCTCTAGAGATAGCATCATCATCATCGTCATGATCATAGAATATCTCTCATCTCTAGCTCATAAGAAACTCTTAATAATCATAAACTTTCAGCTTTTGGGATGTAAGAAGGTCATGGGATATATGGAAGATAGAATTTAAGAATCATGCCTTTATGAAAGAAAGGGGCTAGCCTTACATACCTTTAAGTCTCCTTAACGACTAAGCGTTCTCCTTCCAAGCTCACAACTCTACATTCAAGAGAATTCGTACTACATTAGATCATTTGAATCATGCTTAAGTCTAATCTAAAGCGACTAAGAGCTAACAAAAATTGGGCAGCATTTTCTTTGTTTCGACAACTTTCTCCATATAATAAAATAACTCCCAAACATCAATAGCAACACCCATAATATCCTAATCGATAGATTTCTCAAGTTAAACATTGTTCACTTTTCAAATTCAATTCCAAAGTCATCCATAACCATGACTACAATACAACATCATATTCATTCTTCACATAATACACCCTCAATGTCTTTAGTATCATTCACAACAATATTATACTCATCTCATACTAAGAACATGACTCAAATTAACTTACTACTCAAAATACCATTATTTCCATATTTGAGTCATATTCTACATTCTTCTCTAATCCAAGTCTTTCAACCACTCAATACTTTTAATAAAATGAAATGAATGTAAAACTCACCTTTGATCATATACGAATGGTCTTTGGATGAAGATACTTCACTTGAGAAAACCCCAACTTCAATTCCAAAGAAAACCTTGACTTCCACAAACCCTAGTGATCTTCTCTACACTTGATTCTCTTGGTTCTTGATGTTAAATATTTGATCTCTATTGAATTTGTGTTGATATGGTGTGTGGAATATTCTAGAGGTCTCAAGAGGTGTGCAGAAGGTGAAAAATGAGAAATAAAGACTTGAGTCTTATACTTTAAAAAAAAAAAAAACAAAGCTGCAAGCTATGGATTATACGGACACTTATACGGTCCGTAAAATTTAATACGGTCCGTATAAGTGACCATATAATCTCTCCAGTGATGACCCTTCACTGTGACTGTTATACGGACCATTATATGGATCGTATAACGTTATACGGACAGTATAATTGGTCGTATAACTCACCCTTTTCCCGAATTTGTTCTCATCGATTCATTTGATCTCTAATCCTTATAGAACCTTCTTAGCACTTTTTTAATACTTCATTAACCATCTAAGGAGCCTTATAACTTCTCCTCAAGACATTACTAAATAATCCTTAACTCGATAATTTGCTATACCTTTCCCAAACACAACTGATACTTCACTTCTCCTTGACGAACTTAGTTTCACCGGTTCATATAACTTTAAAATCTTATCGTATATACTTCAAAGCTACTTAATACTCTCATTAATGTCATAAGGACTTCATGCTCACCTTGAGCTTGCGTTATTCTATTCACAGTACGACAACACGAAATGTCCGAGGTGTAACATCGGCTTTCCAGGTAGATTACAGTTAACTTTATAGTGAGACTTCGATTAGCGAAGTGTATGTTAGATGATATTGTCGCAGAATGCATGTAAACCTTCGGGTATGAAGTTGGGTTGGATAGCCTTAGGTTGGGCCTTCTTGAATGAGTTGGGGGCTAGCCACCCCTTTGCGTTGTTGACTTATCTTGTTCTATTTACTTATTGGCTTGCGCGACACGTTGAGACATTGGATATTGGTGATTAGTGATATATCATGATTATGATATTGCGGTACCTTAATTTTTCTTTGATATTGAGATGAGAATTGTGATTTCATTGTGGCTTATTGTGTAGTCTTATTATTGACATTACTTGTGTGCCATGTGTGGTTTGTTTGGGATTGAATTGGTTATTTGATATTACATTGCATCATATTCATACTCATTTTCATGATACATTGATAGTTCCTTGTTATGAGTGCGAGGATGGAAAGTGAGGAGGAAATACGGATGTATTGAGACACATTTGATACGAGTCGTCTACGGGTTTGTGTGCGGAATGACCGGTACTATTCTGAGACTTATTGTATATCAAGTCAGCTCTGGGCTATGTGCGGAATAACTAAAATGAGGTTTACAGACCTTACGTCACTCCGATAGATTTATAGCATTTCTTTGGGCTCTCATGCAGCTTTATATATATATATGTATGTATTTTCTCAAATCGAGCCGCGCTATAGTCGGCCGGGGATGACACCTATTGTGTACACTGCAGCTGGGTACGGATAACACCGAGCCTATATGGCCGGGTACGGTATTAAATATATGCATGTATGAAAATGTTTTTAAAAAAAAAAAAAGCTAAGCATGCATGACTTCCGCCTTAAAAGGCATTCAAATGTACAGGTTATCTCTCTTATCTCTTGTTATTTTCATATCCTTATTATGCGGTTACTCATGCCTTACATACTCAGTACATTATTTGTACTAACGTCCTTTTATTTGTGGACGCTACGTTTATACCTGCAGGTAGACAGAGAGACGGTTTAGACTAGGGTCGCCTCTCGCCCATTTGTACGAGGGCACTCCACTTGTTCGAGATTCTGATCGTTGGTATGGTTCCTTTGTGTATAGATTGATATGGCGGGGGTCCCCGTCCTTATTATGTTATGCGATCAGTAGAGGCTCGTAGACAGATATGCACAGTTAGATATTCTATGGCCTTTTCGATCCATATTCTGTTATATCATTTTGACAGCCTTGTCGACTTGTATACATGGGCCCAGTTTGATGACGTGTATTTATATATATATATATATATATATATATATATATATATATATATATATATATATATATATATATGTATGTATGTATGTATGTATGTATATATATATATATACATATATATATATATATATATATATGTATGTATGTATGTATATTATCTTTTGGGCTTGTGTCCCAGACGGCTTATGGTATCTATGAGTTAGCCTGCCCACTCAAGTATGGATATGAGATGTATATATGTATGTGGTGCTCGGTAGGTTAGCTCCGAGTGCCTGTTATGGCCCTCCGATTGGGTCGTGACATATCATGGTTATGATATTGCGGTACCTTACTTTTATTTGATATTGAGATAAGAATTGTGATTCCATTTTAGCTTATTGTGTAGCCTTATTATTGATATTACTTGTGTGTCATATGTGGTACTGTTTGGGATTGAATTGGTTATTTGATATTACACTGCATCGTATTTATACTCATTTCCACGATACATTAAAATTGCCTTGTTATGGTGCGAAGATGGAAAGTGGGAGGAAATACATATGCCTTGAGACACATTTCATACGAGTAAATCTCTGGGTTGTGTACGGAGTGACGGTACTATTACGAGACTTATTGTATATTGAGTAATCTACGGGGGGTGTGTGCGGAATGAGGCGATATGAGGCGTATTGGTTGGATATGGAGTCATCTACGGTCGTTTGCGGAGTGACTGGTACATGGACTTCGCGGGTCCCCCATGGGTTGTGCTGTCGAGATGTGATGTTCCAACATCGGAGTACATGTCTACTGTGCATATGCATTGCATTCATCATTCATACATTATGGCATTGGATTGTACCTCTTGGTTTTTACGTGATATGATTGTGATATCTTGGTTCGGATTTGTTATCGAGACTTGGCACAGTTGGGTTTAGATGCTATAACATAGGTGATGACTTGTATCGTGGTTATTGATTCGTGTTGACTTGTACCTTGTTGTTTTACGTGTTTATCTTGCTTTGTTGTCTTTATATATGTTAGCTAGTCTTAGTCGGCCTATGATACCTACCATTACATGTTGTTTGTGCTAACCTAATCTTCTTGCATTCTTTTATGAATGCGGATTACCGAAGGTGGATCGGGCTTCTACCCCCGCGTGGGCTGATAGTTTGAGGTTGTTGATTCGAGTCTATTCGGAGTGAGCATGAGGACGTTATTTGCTCGAAGACTCTTCCTAATACTTATGTCTTACTTTTCATTCTGAGACATGATTTGAGACTACTTATGTATTATTATCACTATTCAGACTGGTAGTATTTTGGTTTAGTTGCTCTTGTATGACTAGACCGAATCAGTGGATTTCACTTACTTTCGCACTTACTTATATTATATACGTTAGACTTACGTTATTTTACTTTCTTCCGTTATTTCTATCATCTTGTGAATGTTGGGGTAAGGGTTTAGGTGGGAAGGGTAGGTACCGCACGATTTAGTGAGCGCGGGTCGTGACATCACCACTGCTATTCAAATCCACTAGAAAAAATACCGACAAAAATCTACATTCTACTATTCGACAATGAATCTTAAGTAGATACTAAGTAGCAAAAGGCTCTAACTAAAATATTGAAATACTGAGTAAGTACGAGCCTCTAATTAAAATCCGAGATACTGAGTAACTACGAGCCTCTAACTAAAATACTGAAATTATAAGAACGGGACAGGACCCCGCCATGCCCCAAATATATACACAAAAGAATATACCAATAGGTTGTACCTCCGGAGTAGTGGGGTGCTCCTATACAACAGCTGATAAGGCTCCTAGGTATCCGATCCGAATCCCTGTCTACCTGTGGGCATGAACACAGCGTCCATAAAGAAAAGGACGTCAGTACGAATAATGTACTGAGCGTGTAAGGCATGCATATCAAACATAATAAAGAAATGAGAGAACATAAAATGAAGGGACAACCTGTACTGATGGCCTCTTAAGGCGGATTCATGCATACTAGCTTTTATATTAAATAACATCATATCATATATATATATATATATATATATATATATATATATATATATATCGACCATATAGGTACGGTGTGATCATCATTAGCCGGCGTCGGGGTAACCATCTCACGCCGCCCACTAGTGGTGTACGCGGCCAATTAGGCACGGTGTAAGTATCATCCTAGCCGCCCACTACACCCGGTGTAGTGGTGTATGCCCGGCAAACTAAGCCCGGTGTAATAATACATATATATAACATAGAGCATGCATGAGAGCCCAAATGAAAGCTACAACTCTATCGGAGTGATGTAAGGTCAATGGCCTCCGATTACACTATGGAATAATCATCATCGCTATGTCTTACCTTGAAAGAACTAATCTCATGAGGTGAGACAACAACAAGAAATGACATCAATGGAATCATGAAAATAGGATTATCAAGCTCATAATAACATCATCTCATAAGCTTCGGAATCTCTAGAGATAGCATCATCATCATCGTCATGATCATAGAACATCTCTCATCTCTAGCTCATAAGAAACTCTTAATAATCATGAACTTTCAGCTTTTGGGATGTAAGAAGGTCATGGGATATATGGAAGATAGAATTTAAGAATCATGCCTTTATGAAAGAAAGGGGCTAGCCTTACATACCTTTATGTCTCCTTAAAGACTAAGCGTTCTTCTTCCAAGCTCACAACTCTACATTCAAGAGAATTCGTACTACATTAGATCATTTGAATCATGCTTAAGTCTAATCTAAAGCGAATAAGAGTTAACGAAAATTGGGCAGCATTTTTTTTATTTCGACAACTTTCTGCATAAAATAAAACAACTCCCAAACATCAATAGCAACACCCATAATATCCTAATCAATAGATTTCTCAAGTTAAACATTGTTCACTTTTCAAATTCAATTCCAAAGTCATCCATAACCATGACTACAATACAACATCATATTCATTCTTCATATAATACTCCCTCAACATCATTAGTATCATTCACAACAAGATTATACTCATCTCACACTAAGAACATGACTCAAATTAACTTACTACTCAAAATATCTTTATTTCCATATTTAGTTCATATTCTACATTCTTCTCTAATCTAAGTCTTTCAACCACTCAATACTTTTAATAAAATGAAATGAATGTAAAACTCACCTTTGATCATATAGGAATGATCTCTGGATAAAGATACTTCACTTGAGAAAACCCCAACTTTAATTCCAAAGAAAACCTTGACTTCCACAAACGCTAGTGATCTTCTCTACACTTGATTCTCTTGGTTCTTGATGTTAAATCTTTGATCTCTATTGAATTTGTGTTGATATGGTGTGTGGAATATTCTAGAGGTCTCAAGAGGTGTGGAGAAGGTGGAAAATGAGAAATAAAGACTTGAGTCTTATATTTTTTTTTTTTAAAAAAACAAAGCTGCCTGCTATGGATTATACGGACACTTATACGGTCCATATAATTTTATACGGTCCGTATAAGTGACCATATAATCTCTCTAGTGATGACCCTTCACTGTGACTGTTATATGGACAATTATACGGACCGTATAAAGTTATACGGACCGTATAAGTGTCCGTATAACTCACCCTCTTCCCGAATTTGTTCTCGTCAATTCATTTGATCTCTAATCCTTATAGAACCTTCTTAGCACTTGTTTAATACTTCATTAACCATCTAAGGATCCTTATAACCTCTCCTTAAGACATTACTAAATAATCCTTAACTCGATAATTTGCGAGACCTTTCCCAAACACAACTTATACTTCACTTCTCCTCGACGAACTTAGTTTCACCGGTTCATATGACTTCAAAATCTTATCGTATATACTTCAAAGCTACTTAATACTCTCCTTGATGTCATAAGGACTTCATGTTCTCCTTGGGCTTGCATTATTCTATTCATAGTACGACAACACGGAATGTCCGAGGTGTAACATTCTCGCCCCCTTAAGAACATTCATCCTCGAATGTTAAGTTCTCGGGAATTCTACAAAAATTTTGCCAGAGTTTCCCCTGTAATATGGTACTACCATCCTGTCACAGCAACCCACAATAACATCACCTCATAGGGCTGCAAAAACAATGGCAAGAAAGCATGGCCACACATGACGAAAAGTATCAAAAGAAAGCATTACATACCTTAAGACAATGACGTCTCATCTTGAATCTCTTCTAGGGGTGGAAATATATGCGGATATCTGGACTTCATATCTTCTTCTGCCTCCCAAGTCATTTCTTCTCCGTTATTGTTTCTCCACAAGACCTTAACTGAGGCTACCTCTTTGTTCCTGAGTTTTCGCACTTGCCTATCTAGTGTAGCAATGGGTACCTTTTCATAAACCAACTTTTTGGTAACTTGAACATCATCTACTGGCACGATTCTGGAAGGATCTCCAACACACTTACGGAGCATCGACACATGAAAAACTGGATGGACTGACTCAAGTGCTGGAGGTAAATCTAATTCTTAAGCCACTTGGCCCACCTTGCACACAATCTTATAAGGCCCAATATACCGGGGACTAAGCTTGCTCTTCTTGCCGAATCTCATTACACCTTTCATCGGCGACACTTTTAGGAATACCCAATCATTGATTTGAAATTCTAAGTTTCATCGACGATTATCTGCATAAGACTTTTGGTGACTTTGAGCTGTCAACAATTGGTCTCGGATGAGCTTGATCTTTTCCATCGCTTGCTGAATCAATTCTGGACATATCAATTGTGTCTCTCTGACTTCAAACCATCCAATTGGCAATCTACATTTCCTTCTATAAAGAGCTTCATATGGGGCCATCTGGATGTTGTAACGATAGCTGTTGTTATAGGCAAATTCAGTAAGTGGAAAATGATCATCCCAATTTCCTCCGAAATCTAATACACATGCCCGCAACATATCCTCTAAGGTCTGAATAGTGCGTTCAGCTTGTCCATCAGTCTGTGGATGAAATGTTGTGCAGAGTCTCACTTGAGTTCCCGAACCTTCTTGAAAGGACTTCCAGAATTTAGCTATAAATTGTGCTCCTCTATCTATAATAATGGATCTTTGAAATACCATGAAGTCGCACTATCTCTTTAAGATACAGCCTTGCATAATCCAATCTTTGAGTAAGTAGTTTTGACTGGAAGAAAATGGGCTGACTTCGTAAGTCTATCAACAATTACCCATATAGAGTCATACCTACGCTGAGAACGAGGTAAGCCTACGCTAAAATCCATGTTGATCACTTCCCATTTCTAGGTTGGGATTTCTATAGCTTGTAACAATCCTCCTGGCTTTTGATGCTCAATTTTCACTTGTTGACAATTTGGACATCGAGCTACAAACTCTGCTATATCTTTCTTCATTCCGTCCCACCAATACATTGATTTGAGGTCATGGTACATCTTTTTCGCTCCTGGGTGAACGGAATAACGGGAGTAATGAGCTTCTTCCAGAATCTGGTGGCGTAATCCTGCAACATCTGGAACACATAGTCTGTCTCGATACCTGAGAATCCCATCAGCAAAAATCTCAAATGGTGACTTCTCCTTCTGGGGAAGTGTATCTCTGAAATAATTCAACTTGGAATCTTCATATTGACGCTTTTTCACTTCCATATGTAGGGATGAAATAGCTGGATTGTGAACAGTGACTCCTACATTGCCTGAGTCAATTAAGCGAACTCCTAGGCTAGCTAGCTGGTGGAGCTCACGAACTAATTCTTTCTTTTTTGGCTGAACGTCACATAAACTGCCCATGGATTTATGGCTAGGGCATCGGCCACCACATTCGTCTTTCCGGGATGATATAAGATACTCACATCATAATCTTTCAATAGCTCTAACCATCGCCTCTGTTGTAGATTCAACCCCTTTTTCTTGAAAATATATTGGAGACTCTTGTGATCTGTATAAATATCAACATGAACACCATAAAAATAATGTCTCCACATCTTTAGTGCATGAATAACCGCAGCTAATTCAAGATCATGAGTCGGATAATTCTTCTCATGTTTTATGGCCCCCGCTTTGGAAGCATGAAACAACTTTACCGTCTTTGCATCAACACACAACCTAACCCATTTTCGGAGCATCACAATAAACAACATAGCCTTTCTACGGTCCACGGAAGTGTTAGAATTGTAATTTAAAGTCAATCTATCTTTTAATTCTTGAAAGCTGCACTCGCAAGCATCGGTCCATTGAAATTTCTTGATTTCTGAGTTAGCCTCGTCAATGGTGCAGATATAGAAGAAAATCCTTCCATAAATCTTCTATAATAGCCTGCTAATCCCAAAATACTACGGACCTCTGTAGGCGTTGTACACCTTGGCCAAGTCTTCACAGCCTCAATCTTTTGAGTATCTACTCGAATGCCGTCGTGACTAAGACAATATGGCCTAGCAAAGTCACAGAATTCAACCAGTACTCACATTTTGAAAATCTGGCATATAACTCACGAGTCCGAAGAATTCCAAGGACAATACGCAAATGATACGCATGCTGCTTTCGGCACCGAGAATATACCGAGGATGTCATCGATGAACACAATTATGAATAGATCTAGGAAAGGCCTGAATACATCATTCATCAAATTCATGAATACTGTCGGAGCATTAGTCAACCCAAATGACATTACCCGAAAGTCATAATGACCATATCTAGTTCTGAAAGCTGTCTTCGAAATATATTTTTCCCTAACTCTCACTTGATGATATCCCGATCTCAGATCAATCTTCGAAAACCACGTAGTACCCTGCAATTGATCAAACAATTCATCGATTCTAGAAAGTGGATATTTATTCTTTATTGTCACCTTGTTCAACTGCCTATAGTCAATGCACATTCGTAAAGAGTCATCTTTCTTTCTTACAAATAAGACAGGTGTTCCCCATGGAGATAAACTGGGTCTGATAATAACACTTCTCGAGCAAATCCTTCAGTTGTGCCTTTAGCTCTTTCAATTCAGCTGAAGTTATTACGCGGGAGGAATAGATATGGGTTTGGTGTCCCGCAGCACGTCAATGGCGAAATCAATCTCCCTTTTACGGTGGAAGACCTGGAGGCTCTTCTGGAAACACATTCGGGAACTCATTTACTACCGGGACAGATTGAAGAGTTGGCAATTTTGCTTTGGTGTCATGAACGTGGACTAGATGATAAATATAGCCTTTAGCGATCATCTTCCTCGCCTTGAAATAGGAAATAACCTACCTCTTGGAGATCTTTGTGTTACCCTTCCATTCAAGCCTTTGGTTCTCCCGAAAATTGGAATCGAACCACTATTGTTCTACAATTCACATTAGCATAACAAGAGGCCAACCAATCCATGCCCATAATGACATCAAAGTCCAGCATTTCCAGTTTAACCAAATCAACTACAGTATGACGATCACATACCATAATCACACAATTTCTACATACTTGTGTAGCTATTACCGGGTCGCCAACAGGAGTAGATACTTCAAAAGGTTTGATTGGCTTGGGTTTCACCCCAATATGACCAGCAATATAAGGAGTGATATACGACAAGGTAGATCCCGGACGATCAATGCATAAACATCATGAGAGAATATGGATAATATACCTGTAACAACGTCAGAGGAGGACTCAAGATCCTGGCGTCCGGCTAAAGCATAAACACGGGGCTGGGAGCCACCTGAACTAGATGCTCCCTGTTGACACCTAATTTTGGCTCGCCATGCTTGAAATTCACGTTTTGGGGAGCCCTGATCATTAAAAGAGCACGAAGTACACCTTTTACACATTTTTTACATTTTTGACAATTTATTGATATATGTCCTCATTTTAGGAGTTTTATCAATTTATTTTCATTTTCAAGAATCATTATTTTTGCACATGTACAGCGAATACTACCACATTTTGTGCAACTAATCATTGTTTCTTTATTTTATAGCAATACATTTTCATATCTTATACATGCTTCTTAATTTTATAGCAATACATTTTTATATCTTATACATTAATATTTATAATTTATACTTGCATTATTATTTATACATGTATTAATTAACTATATTTTAGTACAGTCCGTCAGTGCAGAGAAAACCAGGAGCAATTAATTCTTAAATGCAGAATAAGAATTCGATCAAGTCAAGGTCTCATCACCTTTTTTTTTTTTTAAAAGTTGACATTTGAGGTGATGGGTTGGGTTCTTCATCCATTGGTTAATATATTTTTACACATGGGTTAAAAGGGGTAAAGGGGACAAGAAGGTGTATTCTTTTATTTTTTGGACAAAATAAGGGGCCATTTTGTATTATAAAGGAAAAGGGAGGGGTTAATTTTATTGACAACCTTCTACCCATCTTCTACAAACAATTTTCAGATTTTTAAAAGCCCTAAAATACTTCTTCCTTCCTCATCAGGCGCCCTCTTTATTCCCACCATCATCCCCGATGACCCATCACCATCTTGGGAGCTCCGGTGAACTCCAACCACCACGAAACAGCCAACCACAGCGCCGCCCTCCTCCTCTTTTTTTTTTCTTTCTCCTTCACACCAACGAGCAGCCAACAACAGCCCCACTGCCCTTTGCTTCTCTCGCCACTGCCAGCCTACCGCCGACGAACTCCCACCAGAGCTCCAATGAGCTCCACGACGAAGAAACTGCACAACCACCACAACCCCTCACTTTATCTCCTTCTCTCCCAAACGCTACTCCATCTCCACAACACCACAACCAACAACCAAACGACACCACCACCAGTCCACTTCTTCTTCCTCATACCACGAACCAAACTGCCCCTTCCTTTCTGCCTCCATCTCCACTCTCCCCATTTTTTTTTTCTCTTTTTCCTGATCATGAATGGAGCAGAAGTGGCGGATCTGCCATATCCAGGCTCCAACGAGCTCACCGCCACAACCAAATGCCACCACTACGACCCCTTTCTCCCCCTGTTTTGTATTGAAATATTTTGATCGGCGTTCCTTATTTTGTTTATACGTATATGTTTGTATATATGTGTTGCTTCTTATGGCACCTTGCTGGTTATTATGGATTCAAGTCGGGTTTGATATATTTGTGCAATTTCTCTGGCTGTTTTTTTTTTTTAACGTTTCCCAGCAAATCTTGTTGTCCTTGGAAGCCACCTTTTTGGTTGATTTATTCACATTTTTGGTTACTCTGTTATTGTTGAACGGAAAGATAAACTCCGGCGAACTACGCCTAAAAATAAATGATTGGTGAACTCCGGCAGCTTTTGTTCTTATATTTTGTGCATCTGCGCTGTTTTTTGTTGTCGATTATTGTTGAAATATTTCTGCCCATTTTGGGACTGGCCCCATGTTGTTCTCATTTTTTCAACGACCTCGTGGTCTCTCCGATGTGTTGCTCGCTACACTAGTAACAATAATTATCTCTGATTTTTGAATGATCTTACTCCATTTTTCCCGACAATTATTATGTTTTTTTTTTCCGGTGACTTTCACCATCATTTGGTTACTACCCCATCACTACTACTACCACTACTTCTACTCCTACTCCTATTACTACTACTACTACTACTACTACTACTACTACTACTACTACTACTGTTGTTGTCTTGTTACTACTGCTACACTCGTTGCCTTTTTGATTAATTTTTACATTATCTTTGCTAAATAAATGATGGTTTTGTGCGCGGGAAATAATTTTGGCAGCCAACGGTACTGGTACCCTTTTTATCGCATTTATTTAAATTCATCTTGGAAAATACTACACCCAATTGGCCGATGAAGAAATTTCCGTTGATTTCCAAGGCCTCCCATGTACAAAAGATGGGTTTTTATTTTTAGTTGATTCATTATTTCTTTATTTCATTCGATAGTTATTTATTCTCTTACTAACACTTTTACTAAGTATTTATACAGGTACCCGGAGATACATCCCGAAGACGACACTCGGAAGGAACCCGAAGACTTCATCGAACCACTGTTTGTATTTACTTTCCGCATTTTATATAACTATACGAAACATAAACTCATAGTATAGTGGAAACTTTATTTTTGGAATGACGGGTTGATATATTTATTTACTTGTCGCCTTGTTTGTTAAACTTAAAATTGTCATTCTCTTTAGGCAAGACATAGGCCGTCAATACTTTCATTACTAGATTAAATTGACTTGGTATAAATACTTTGTTAAATAAATTCACACTTTTGACGTTTAGGCAAAAATACTAGTCCATCCTTTATTTTATATTCTTTATACACTCTTAATACAACTTACATTTTATATTGTTTCGTGTACACTAATACATATTTTAATTAAGTTAAATCCACATTTTGACGCTAGGCAAATATTAAGTTGTCCATTTACAAATCTTTTATTCTTTAGAGGCATTACACATTTTCACTCATTTTTTATCCACAATTCCTTATACTTATTTTTTACCAATACTTTTTACAATTATTTTGTTCCTTATTCTTTTGATAGGATATTCATTAAACAAACACTCTTTTTAACTAAACGGTAGAAACAAGTCAAATAAACTTCACTTTTCTGAATAATTTCGTTATATAAAATCTTTACACCAATGAATATTCGTAAATTATTTTTTACATTCTTTATACACTAATATACCTAATTATACAATTATTTATACATTTTAGGTTTGACGTACACTCTTTTACACTTGAAATATGTTCTTTATATGTTTAATATACATACGTTCTTTTAATATACATAGATGCACATTACATAGATGCACATTCTTTATATCCTTAATATATTTATTTTTACATAGTCTTACATTTTTTTTTATATATTCTTAATATAGTTATACATTCCTTACACTATATATATATATATATATATATATATATATATATATATATATATATATATATATATATATATATATATATATATATATATATATATATATACACTCTTTGTACTAATGATATACTTTTATACTTACGAGGTACATTCTCTTTATACTCTTTTATATATTCTTTTTTACTATACATTCTTTATGAATACTTGATACTTGATATAAATACATTTTTATATATTGTATATACTTAATATATTATCACCTAGTGTAGCTTTTCATGAAGTCATAACATTTTGAAAACAGGTAATAATAATGATAAACAGATAGATAATCCCCTCTAGTGTTCAAGTTAAACTAAGTTTAAGGACTGCCTTGGACGAGCTCCGAGGGATGCTTAATACCTTCCCCTCGGGGTAATAAGACCCTTATCTAGAATCTCACAGGTTTCATGGACTAAAATGGAGTAGACACACAAATACATATAGGTTTCCTGATTTTCCTAAAAAATAAGGTGGCGGCTCTAACCCTTTTAAAACCAGTTAGAAGAACCGCGAAGTTGCAAACTATCTTAGACCAGTTCAAAATAGGGCGTAACACTCCCCCTCTGCCCCTACCACGGCCTGTTGAGGTTTGGGAAGTGTGCTCTACGGGGCGCATGGACGAAGAAAAACCAACTACTGATCCTGTGGGCTGAGCCCCACATCTACTACTCATCGAGGGACAGTCACGCATCATGTGCCCAATCTGACCGCAGGCATAACAAGCATCTGAGCCTCGGTGATACGGACCCGAATGTAATTTACCACACTGGCTGCATCGTGGTAACGGTGGTCTCCTCTGACTGGGATCACCTCCAAACTGAGAACCCGAAACTCTCAAGCTCTGACCTGGACCAGAATAAATGGGGCGATCAAATCTCCTACCCGCAAATCAAGGAGGTGCACTAGCTGCAGACCAGCCTGAATATATGGAATATAACTGTCTCTGACCCCCTCTATACTCGCTAGTAGCACCCACAGATCTGGCTCTCTTACTATACCCTCTATCAATATCACGCTCACCTCAGTGCGGTTGCTGCTGTTCCTCTAAATTCTGGGCATGGGCCTGAATACGGAAAAAGTCCATCCCCTTCTGTAGTGAAGCTGTCAAGCGATCTTTGATCAAATATGGCTCTAAGCCACTCACAAATCGATGTACTCGGTCTCTCATATCGGCCACTATGGTTGGAGCATACCGGGCCAATGAATTCAAACGAAGACTATACTCCCGAGCACTCATATTTTCTTGCTTTAGATTTAAAAACCTATCAGCTCGAGCTCGACGGACTTCAGGTGGAAAATAATGGCGAATAAAAGCGTCTACAAACTCCTACCAAACCAGGGGAGGTGCATTTTCCCCTCTTGAAGAAACCCAGTTATTATACCAAAGAACGGCTACATCCCGCAATCGATAGGACGCCAACTCCACTGACTCGGTATCTGAAGCATGTATTATTTTCAGCGTTCTCAACATCTCATCTATGAAGCCCTGCGAGTCTTCATCCGGCTTTGACCCAAAAAATTCTAGCGGGTTCAAACTCATAAAGTCACGGGCTCTGGCACTTGGACCCGCACTCTGCCACTGAGCGTGGGCGGTAACTAGCTGTGTCAATAACTGAATGGCCATGGTCATCTGCTGACCCGAAGCACCCGATGGAGGAACTGGAGGCATTGGAGCTGGAGCTGAGGCCTCTTCACGCTCCTCTAAAACAGGTGGAGTGTGGGAGGTACGACATGGAGCCTCATCATGTGACGCACCCTCCTCTATATGTATCTCGGGGGACTCCCGGTTCGCCCGCTTTCACCGCCGTCTTGCCCTTCGGGTAGCCGTCGCTCTTCTTCACCCAAGAAATCATAAATCATAGCGCACAATTAGAAAGAAAGAAGAATCTTACGTTATGGCTCTATCACACGATATATGAAGAAGAAAGACAGTCATTATTCCTAAATGCCCCGAAGCTTCTTGTTTATAAGTGTGGCGCGCTTCACACCCATAAACAAGACTCTACTGGACACAGCTCGTAGACACACCCTAGGACGGAACTGCTTTGATACCACTTCTATCATGACCCAACTAGTGGGCCATGATGGGTACCCGGAGCTGGCTACCAAGCACCACTCATCATGCTAACTATCGTACCGAACCTGAACATATCTATATATATATATAATTTCTCAAATTAAGACTTACTATGAATGATCACTAAATACCTCCCGAAAACATATATATACACATAGGCCCATAAGGCTACAAAAATAATGTGCAAGGCATACGCTAAGGAGGTCACATAACATCTATTACCCACACATGAGTAACTACGAGCCTCTAACTAAAATACTGAAATCATAAGAACGGGACAGGACCCCGCCATGCCCCAAATATATACACAAAAGAATATACCAATAGGTTTTACCTCCGGAGTAGTGGGGTGCTCCTATACAACAGCTGATAAGGCTCCTAGGTATCCGATCCGAATCCCCGTTCACTCGCGGGGTACGAACACGGTCGTCCATAAAGAAAAGGACGTCGTACGAATAATGTACTGAGTGTGTAAGACATGCATATCAAACATAATAAAGAAATGAGAGAACATAAAATGAAGGGACAACCTGTACTGATGGCCTCTTAAGGCGAATTCATGCATACTAGTTTTTATATTAAATAACATCATATCATATATATATATATATATATATATATATATATATATATATAAGTTACCCGACCATATAGGTACGGTGTGATCATCATTAGCCCGCGTCCGGGGTAACCATCTCATGCCGCCCACTAGTGGTGTCTGCCCGGCCAATTAGGCACGGTGTAAGTATCATCCTAGCCGCCCACTACACCCGGTGTAGTGGTGTATGCCCGGCAAACTAAGCCCGGTGTAATAATACATATATATAACATAGAGCATGCATGAGAGCCCAAATGAAAGCTACAACTCTATCGGAGTGATGTAAGGTCGCGTTGGCCTCCGATTACACTATGGAATAATCATCATCGCTATGTCTTACCTTGAAAGAACTAATCTCTACGAGGTGAGACAACAACAAGAAATGACATCAATGGAATCATGAAAATAGGATTATCAAGCTCATAATAACATCATCTCATAAGCTTCGGAATCTCTAGAGATAGCATCATCATCATCGTCATGATCATAGAATATCTCTCATCTCTAGCTCATAAGAAACTCTTAATAATCATAAACTTTCAGCTTTTGGGATGTAAGAAGGTCATGGGATATATGGAAGATAGAATTTAAGAATCATGCCTTTATGAAAGAAAGGGGCTATCCTTACATACCTTTAAGTCTCCTTAACGACTAAGCGTTCTCCTTCCAAGCTCACAACTCTACATTCAAGAGAATTCGTACTACATTAGATCATTTGAATCATGCTTAAGTCTAATCTAAAGCGACTAAGAGCTAACAAAATTGGGCAGCATTTTCTTTGTTTCGACAACTTTCTCCATATAATAAAATAACTCCCAAACATCAATAGCAACACCCATAATATCCTAATCAATAGATTTCTCAAGTTAAACATTGTTCACTTTTCAAATTCAATTCCAAAGTCATCCATAACCATGACTACAATACAACATCATATTCATTCTTCACATAATACACCCTCAATGTCATTAGTATCATTCACAACAATATTATACTCATCTCATACTAAGAACATGACTCAAATTAACTTACTACTCAAAATACCATTATTTCCATATTTGAGTCATATTCTACATTTTTCTCTAATCCAAGTCTTTCAACCACTCAATACTTTTAATAAAATGAAATGAATGTAAAACTCACCTTTGATCATATACGAATGGTCTCTGGATGAAGATACTTCACTTGAGAAAACCCCAACTTCAATTCCAAAGAAAACCTTGACTTCCACAAACCCTAGTGATCTTCTCTACACTTGATTATCTTGGTTCTTGATGTTAAATATTTGATCTCTATTGAATTTGTGTTGATATGGTGTGGAATATTCTAGAGGTCTCAAGAGGTGTACGTATAAGGTGAGAAATGAGAAATAAAGACTTGAGTCTTATATTTAAAAAAAAAAAAACAAAGCTGCAAGCTATGGATTATACGGACACTTATACGGTCCGTAAAATTTTATACTGTCCGTATAAGTAACCATATAATCTCTCCAGTAATGACCCTTCACTGTGACTGTTATACGGACCATTATATGGATCGTATAAAGTTATACGGACAGTATAATTGGTCGTATAACTCACCCTCTTCCCGAATTTGTTCTCATCGATTCATTTGATCTCTAATCCTTATAGAACCTTCTTAGCACTTTTTTAATACTTCATTAACCATCTAAGGAGCCTTATAACTTCTCCTCAAGACATTACTAAATAATCCTTAACTCGATAATTTGCTATACCTTTCCCAAACACAACTGATACTTCACTTCTCCTTGACGAACTTAGTTTCACCGGTTCATATAACTTTAAAATCTTATCGTATATACTTCAAAGCTACTTAATACTCTCCTTAATGTCATAAGGACTTCATGTTCACCTTGAGCTTGCATTATTCTATTCACAGTACGACAACACGAAATGTCCGAGGTGTAACATCGGCTTTCCGGAGTAGATTACGATTAACTTTATAGTGAGACTTCGATTAGCGAAGTGTATGTTAGATGATATTGTCGCAGAATGCATGTAAACCTTCGGGTATGAAGTTGGGTTGGATAGCCTTAGGTTGGGCCTTCTTGAATGAGTTAGGGGCTAGCCACCCCTTTGCGTTGTTGACTTATCTTGTTCTATTTACTTATTGGCTTGCTGACACGTTGAGACATTGGATATTGGTGATTAGTGATATATCATGATTATGATATTGCGGTACCTTAATTTTCTTTGATATTGAGATGAGAATTGTGATTTCATTGTGGCTTATTGTGTAGTCTTATTATTGACATTACTTGTGTGCCATGTGTGGTACTGTTTGGGATTGAATTGGTTATTTGATATTACATTGCATCATATTCATACTCATTTTCATGATACATTGATAGTGCCTTGTTATGGTACTGAGGATGGAAAGTGAGGAGGAAATAAAGATGTATTGAGACACATTTGATACGAGTCATCTCTGGGCTGTGTGCGGAATGACCGGTACTATTCTGAGACTTATTGTATATCGAGTCAGCTCTGGGCTATGTGCGGAATAACTAAAATGAGGTTTACAGACCTTACATCACTCCGATAGATTTATAGCATTTCTTTGGGCTCTCATGCAGCTTTATATATATATGTATGTATTTTCTCAAATCGAGCCGCGCTATAGTCGACCGGGGATGACACCTATTGTGCACACTGCAGCTGGGTACGGATAACACCGAGCCTATATGGCCGGGTACGGTATTACATATATGCATGCATGAAAATGTTTTAAAAAAAAAAAGCTAAGCATGCATGACTTCCGCCTTAAAAGGCATTCAAATGTACAGGTTATCTCTCTTATCTCTTGTTATTTTCATATCCTTATTATGCGGTTACTCATGCCTTACATACTCAGTACATTATTTGTACTAACGTCCTTTTATTTGTGGACACTACGTTTATACCCGCAGGTAGACAGAGAGACGGTTTAGACTCTTAGGCTGCCCTCTCAGCGGTTGTACAGGGGCACTCCACTTGTTCCGGAATTACAGTCCAGTTGGTATGGTTCCTTTGTGTATAGATTGATATGGAAGGGTCCTGTCCCGTCCTTATTATGTTATGCAGTCCAGTAGAGGCTCGTAGACAGATATGCACAGTTAGATATTCTATGGCCTTTTCGATCCATATTCTGTTATATCATTTTGACAGCCTTGTCGACTTGTATACATGGGCCCAGTTATATATATATATATATATATATGTATGTATGTATATTATCTTTTGGGCTTGCGTCCCAGACGGCTTATGGTATCTATGAGTTAGCTCCGCCCACTCGTGTATGGATATGAGATGTATATATGTATGTGGTGCTCGGTAGGTTAGCTCCGAGTGCTTGTTATGGCCCTCCGATTGGGCCGTGACATATCATGGTTATGATATTGCGGTACCTTACTTTTATTTGATATTGAGATAAGAATTGTGATTCCATTTTAGCTTATTGTGTAGCCTTATTATTGATATTACTTGTGTGTCATATGTGGTACTGTTTGGGATTGAATTGGTTATTTGATATTACACTGCATCGTATTTATACTCATTTGCACGATACATTGAAATTGCCTTGTTATGGTACTGAAGATGGAAAGTGGGGAGGAAATACATATGCCTTGAGACACATTTGATACGAGTCATCTCTGGGTTGTGTACGGAGTAACCGGTACTATTCTGAGACTTATTGTATATTGAGTCATCTCTGGGCTGTGTGCGGAATGACTGATATGAGGCGTATTGGTTGGATATGGAGTCATCTCTGGTCTGTGTGCAGAGTGACTAGTACATGGACTTCGCGGGTCCCCCATGGGTTGTGCTGCTGAGATGTAATGTTCCATCATCAGAGTACATGTGTACGGTGCATATGCATTGCATTCATCATTCATACATTATTGCATTGGATTGTACCTCTTAGTTTTCTGTGATATGATTGTGATATACTGGTTCGGATTTGTTATACTGAGACTTGACACAATTGGGTTAGATGATATAACATAGGTGATGATTTGTATCGTGGTTATTGATTCGTGTTGACTTGTACCTTGTTGTTTTACGTGTTTATCTTGCTTTGTTGTCTTTATATATGTTAGCTAGTCTTAGTCGGCCTATGATACCTACCATTACATGTTGTTTGTGCCAACCTAATCTTGCTGCATTCTTTTATGAATGCAGATTACCAGGGTGGATCTGCTTCTACCCCGCGTGGCTGATAGTTTGAGGTTGTTGATTCGAGTCTATTCAAAGTGAGCATGAGGACGTTCGCTGCTCGAAGACTCTTCCTAATACTTATGTCTTACTTTTCATTCTGAGACATGATTTGAGACTACTTATGTATTATTATCACTATTCAGACTGGTAGTATTTTGGTTTAGATGCTCTTGTATGACTAGACCAGATACTGGGGTGGATTTCACTTACTTCGGCACTTACTTATATTATATCTGTTAGACTTACGTTATTTTACTTTCTTCCGTTATTTCTATCATACTGTGAATGTTGGGGTAAGGGTTTAGGTGGGAAGGGTAGGTACCTGCACGACTTAGTGAAACTAGGTCGTGACATCACCACTGCTATTCAAATCCACTAGAAAAAATACCGACAAAAATCTACATTCTACTATTCGACAATGAATCTTAAGTAGATACTAAGTTGCAAAAGGCTACTTATATAGGTATCAAACTCAACAGGTTGTGAGATTATGACTATGACCCCACCAACTTTATTTAATACTGTACAACTATTAATAATATCATGGGGAATCATCGTCATCGGACATCTCACAGTCCAAATCCCACTTGGATCTGAATCTAGCGTAACCATGTTGACCATTTTCTACCCTGAGGCAACGTATTTTCATCCGATTGTTCTCTTCCCGAAAATAGTTAAGAGCAAAATTCAAATCTTGTGCAGTGCCACGAGGCATTGACATAGCACCTTTTTTTGGGCGTTTAATCCATAATGACCTCAAGTTTTGTTCCAGTGATGCAGCCACCCTAACACGTCAATTCCACTCATCTGTCATCATATTATTGTAAAGTTGATTCTATCTCTCTTTTGGGTTATTTGAGTATTCAAAATCTTCACTCAATTCCCATGTCTTACCCATTTCTTCGAATACGTCTCCTGGTGAGAACGTTATAATACGACTAATATCTCCAAATTGGTTAAAAATGACATAATAACTCAATTTTGTGTGGTTGGTAGTTATTCGTCAATTACGTTGTATAACACTCGCTAGCATCAAACGCGTGCATTGTGTTGTCAATCATGTTGGTGTATAACACAAATTTTAGATGCGTTATGACATTTTTCTATATGACAACTCCGATTGACAACACACTGCACTAATTGACAACACAAGGCATGCGTCTGACCAGCTTTAGTACAGTAATTTATTGTGTTATGTCAGAATAACGCAATAAATTCATGCGTTATGCTGCATAACGCATCAAATTCATGCGTTATGCAACACTGCACTGAATGACAACACAATCCATACTTGATTTGACTTGACGTAACGCTACAGGACACACTAATTGCATGCGTTATATGATACAAACACATTCAAACCTTATATAATACGGATTTTGGATGAAAGGAAAACACAATTTCTAAGTTTCATCCAATTTCTGCATTTTATCCAATTTCTAAGTTTCATCCAAATTCTGCATTGTGTAATCCTAAATTAGTCAAAAAATGGAAGATGTTCCAACTATTAAGGTTTCTTTATTTTGGGATGGAGAAATTATATTCGAGGATAATATTTTGCGTTATGACTCTTCCCCAAAATACCATGTTAAGTTTCCACTTAACTTAAATACTCAAAACTACTCCAGCCTTTTATAGTAAACTAAAAGTGAGTAGGGGAGATTTTGATTTAACTATAATAGAAGATATCCAATATCATTTACGCCACAAGGTGTAGTTAGTTATGGACAGTGGCATATTATAGACGATGATTCTTTGACGGATTATTTGAAGGCGCCTTACGATTATAGGGAATGTATAACTTTAAACGCCATTGAGATGTGTGTAAAGAAGGCCCCCATTAATATTGTTGAAGTCATGGCTACAGCTCCTCGGGTAGCCCGAAATAGACCTCGTCCGAAAGCTCTATCTAGAATTCGGAAGTGAAGTCGAAGCAAGATTTACTCATGAACATAATTACCCCGATACGAGTACTTATGAAGGTATTTTGAGGAGTCAAATGCCTCTGAAAAATTTAAGTCAGCAATTTGATGGGCAGTGGTAAATATTCATTATTATTATTATGTGTATTAGCATATGTTTATTACTTGAATGCTACTAATGATGTTGATTATATTTTTTTAGGGGTTATACACCTGATATGGATCATATCGGACAGTCCTTTCAATCGGGATGGATGAATTAAGTTGAAACATCCTCAGCCTATCCAACTACTCAAAATGATGGTCCTTCCTCAAGTTTCGGTGCAGCTGATTACTATCGGCACGTCTACTTTTTTAACATCAATAGTATAATTTGATGTTTAGTAGTTAAAATACTCTAGTTTCTTATGTGAGGTCGTTGCACCAAATTATAGAAAAAAACATACTCTGGATAGTGTGGATTATCCGAATTATATAGATACACCATCGAGTGATAGTGAGAAAATACCTCATGCGGAGGAAAGTGAAGATGAAGAAAGGAGGATGAGATTGAGGTTGTTACTAATCCTCAAGATCAAGTAGAACTATTGAAAGACATGATGAATAGTCCGTCACACTAAGAAGAATTGAATTCACAACACGCATTTGACTATCAAGAGCCTATGCTGCAAACCCAATTTCAACAACATGTGTTGACCCCGGTTCAGTGACTTTCCGATGAGATCCCATATCTTGATCATCTTCAAGATTGCCCTGATGCTTTTGCCTTTACTGGGGATGATGATCATATTCGGCGAAGTTTGGGAAAGAGCCAGTGGATCTTGTAAAACAAATGGTTCATATTGAAAAAGACATGATTTTCAACTCAAAAAAGTCATTGCAAAGGGCTGTTAAGATTTATTGCATCCAGGGGATGAGGGAGTTCAAAGTTGACGATTCCACTCGAAAACTTTAGCGATTGGTCTGCAAGCGAAAAAATCAAGGTTGTCAATGGATGCTTTGTGGTAAGGAGACTGCTGAAAATATGTGGACTATTTCAAAGTTTTACACAAGGCACACTTGTGATGTGGTGACCTCCCAGATGATCATTGCAATCTAGATACCAACATGATTACTGTTGTCTTAGTTGGCAACATTACAAAAATCCTAAGGTATCGCCTTCACCTAAGTTTATTTTAATTTTGATGTTAATACCATGTTCCTTGTTACTATATGCTGATATTTCAACTCCTTTAGTTACAAAATTAAAAAATGTATTACAGTCGTCCTGAAAGTATATCGAAAAACCATTAGTAGGCAGAAGGTGTATCTTAAGCATAGACGTGCACATGAGATAGTCTACGGCAATTAGGAGGGCTCTTTCAAGACGTTGCCAAGATACACAACGACTCTATAACACTTCAATTCTGGTACTGTTGTTGAATGGAATCTCAAATCGAAAATTGGTCTGCCCGGTAATTTTTTGAGTTTGTGTTTTGAGCATTCAAACTATGCATTGTTGGTTTTGCTTATTGTCGGCCAGTAATATCAATAGATGGTCACATGTGTACGGGGTATACGACATAAAGCTGCTAATTACAGTTGGAATGGATGCAAATGGATCTATATTCCCTCTAGCTTTTGCAATTGCAGCTAATGAGAGCACAAAGACGTGGGGTCTGTTTTTGAACTACTTGAGGAAACACATTATTAAGGATCGTAAGGGCATATGTGTTATATCAGACGTAAAATGCTGGCATATTGAGCAATATGTTTCATTTGCATGGGTGGCAGCCGTCTTTGCCTACCATCGTTTTTATTTAAGGCATTTGAAGGCAAACTTTCAAAAGGTATATCGAAACCCAGCACTTTGCAATTGGATGTGGGCGGCTGCAATAGAGCATCAGGAAAAGAAGTCTCACCTGCAGATGGAGATTATTAGGCTGGCGGATGAGGAAGCCTTCTCCTGGTTGAATACAATTGATAAAGACAAAAGGACATTACACAAGGATGAAGGTAGCCGATGGGGGATACTGATAACAAACAGCTCTGAGTCATTCAATGGCTTGTTGAAATCTGCACGAGGACTACCCGTCACCGCCATGGTGAGAATAACTTTTAAGGTGTTGTGGAGCGGTTCATCACTAGATCAAAAGAGGCCAAAGGACTTGCGACAGACAGTCTAAAATGGATGCCAAAATCGTCACAATTGTTCGAGTATCACAAATTTAAGGCTCAGCAACACGACCAGATGGAGTACAACTATGCAGAGTGCATATTTGAACTAACAACAAGTGTGCACCAAGGTAAAGGAGGTAACGTCCGCACAATTTGTGAGATTCCAAGAACATGCACATGTGGCAAGTGGCAATCATATCACATGCCATGTTCTCAAGTGTTTTATCACAATGAGAAAGAACGCCTCCACGTATGTGGCTAAGGAATATACACTTGAAAATTATACAAAAAATGTATCTTTGGAAGGGGCTACCCGCTTGGTAGTGAGAGTTATAGGCCACCGGAGCCATTTTCCATGGTTGCAAATAAAGCATTTATCCGTAAATTCAAAAAGAAAGCATACTCCCATATTCCTAATGAAATGGATGTTCCACCAGGGAGATACACTCGAAAATGCTCATTTTGCAATTGTGTTAGTCATGATAAGCGTAAGTGTCCCTTACGGCATGGTGGCCAAAATACATCTCGCGATAGAAGTACCTCTCATGGCGGGGGAAACTTTCGTGCTAGTTGAAGATCTAGTGGTGGTGTCACATCTCGCGGTGGTGATGGAAGATCAACTCAAGGGCATAAATTATAAATTGATGAATGTATTTTAAGTTTTTTCTTTCTTTGATGATTGTATTTTAACAAGTTTTGGTTTGTTCATAACAAGTTTAAGTATTTTCATATTGTTATGAATGATGCAGTTCAATTATTTTGAGATTCGTATGAATGATGCAATTTTGACTAAAAAATAACACGCTTAATTCTAAACCCTAAAACATAAATAACTTAAAGCTAATGACGAGTCTTCAAACAAAAATGGACTTCAAGCACTTTTCAACTACTAAAACGACAATCCGAAGTTTTGCTTATCCTTGATGTATTGAGCCTACCTTATTCATCGCACAAAAATAAGTAGGGTTCTATATAAAATATTCAAGTTTTGAGTCTCAAGCATGATTAATCTATGGCTAAAATACATTAAAAAAAAGTGTGAAAATATAAAAGAAAGAGGAGTTTAACCAAAAGCAAAAAAAAAAAAAAAAAAAAAAAGGAGCTCCTTTAACGCATTATTTTAATGCGCTAAAGGACTTAACCGCGCTGTTACTGTTAAGTCCTTTACTGCGTTAAAAATACTTTTGTCACACATTTTTTTTCTGGGGTATTTTGGTTTAAACCCTCTTTTAATGGGTCATTTTGGCTCTGGACTCGAATTTTAAAGGAATTACAAAAAATTGAACCCCACCTGTCATAAACAAAAAATAATTTGCTAAGCTGGAACCACAGGGCTGACGAAGATTATTTGATTGAACACAGTGGCCAATGTATAGAAGATCATAGTCAATTATTGAATTGGTCAATATTAGTCAAATAAAAAACTTATCGGATCAATCAAGAATCATCATCCGAGCCTCGAGATACCTTAATTTCATATTTTAAACACTCACGGACTTAGTCACATAATGGCTGAATCAAGTGAGAATCACGGAAGCAGTTACTATCAGCTATCCCATATAATCTCTCACTCCCCCACGGTTGTATCTATCTAATTTTAACCTAATTACACATGAATTTAAGATTATTATCTGTAAATAGTGTTGTTCTTCAGTGCTCTTCAGAGAGTCTTGCATCTAAGCCAGGAGAATCAGTAAGAAGCTCTTTTTTTTTTTTTTTTTAATTATTTCGCTTTAATTATTTGCATTATTACTCATATTCTTGCACATATTATAGCAACCTTTTAATTCATAATTTTAACATGAGAGAAAACATAATAACATAACTGCGATAGGGCGTAATATTAGGTTCTGAATTATGATTTTTGCTATTATTTTTATAAGAGTACTGCGATCGATTTGATCATGTATAAAAAGATGTAAATTTGAACACATTTTCAATTAATAATGAAATCAATCATACAACACAAATTAATAAAATATATGGTAAGCTTTTCAACAAAGATTTTTTTTTTTTTTTTAAAGATAATCTTTTTCTTCTTGTTATTATTACGACTAAAATAATGTAGTCATTGTCTCTCGACAGAATAAATCGTTGAACGTTTGATTAAACAACATGAATTACACACGTATTATTTGATAGCAATCAGTTTTACTTGTATAATGTTGCCGGCATCGAATTGGCAAAAGCCAAAAAGATGTGCAAATGTCAAAATAAATAAAATATTGGAAAAACAAGAAACATGTGCAAATGTCAAAATTAAATAACTTTGAACTTAATACTTTTTCAAGTTTGCTATCTTGCTCATTTGGCGTTAGCTAGCAAAGATTACAACGTAACTAGCATACTTGATAAGTAAGAAACGGATTTAAGATATCTAGAATATGAGTGCACTTAAAAATGGAGAAAAAGAGATGTCTATTCCTTTAAATAAATAACTCAACATTTAATTAAGTACATCATTCAGCTTTTGGAAGCATAGGTGCCAAGTCATCCTCAAAAAGTTAAATCTACTTCTTCGACAATATCTATTTTTATTTGAATTTATATTTATGTTGTTAATTTTTGTGCATTATTTATTATAGATTTGTCCCGATAAAACTGAAGTCCAGTAACAAGGGGTGATACCAATTGGGTAAAGATTATAAAGTACTTACTAATTTGTTTTATTGTTTAGTTTCGCATTTTTCTTTTTATGTCCTTTAAATATGAACATGCTAGACAAGTCTGAATTTACAATTTCACCAATTTGTTTAATTAGCTTGTAAGGAAAATCGGTGATATTGTAGTGCGAATTTTTACTTTTCAAATGTAACTTCTACGTAAAGAAGAAATTTCATAAAATGAAAAATCCTAATCTACGAAGAATCTCTAGTTTCAAGGTTTACATCTACTCGAGATTCGGCCAAAAAAAAGAGAAGGAAAATCTGAGAATTTTAACGGAGATCGAAAGTGTACATTTTGAAAATTTAGAAGATCAAAATCACTCACGAGTATATTTAAAAGACCATTTTAATACCCCCAAATATGAAGGACATTTTTGTCATTTTCTCGAACATAGGATAATACTTAAAATGGAAAAAAATTATTACCTAAGTAAAGGTAAACTATTTTGCTCGGACCCATGTCGGATCCCTTCAAACATGCAACTACTCTTGGAGGATCTGATATGCTCTCATCGACATTTTTGAAGATTTAGAGCAACATAGAAGGTAAATGTTAAACATCTTCTACCACACAAACTCTATGACATATTTAAGATCAAATGTTTCAAAAGTTTTTATTTGTTTTATTAATTTAATATCAATTCAAATTATGTCATATAAATATAAATTAAAACGAATTAGATCGCCCATTAGATTTCATTAACGTCCATTGATGGTTCTGAACATGGATCGCCCAGCTGGCATGGATGGCCCGTAGGCCTTAAACCTTGAATCGTTGGTCATTTGTTTGATGAAATTGCATGGTTTTCCCTCAAATGGGTTGGTCTTTAATTTATCTTTCTTCAAAATTAAACTTATGCCTAGTGGAGCATAAGTTCTGTGAGAACAAAAGTCATGCAGGGCATAACTTATTGAATATTATGATGCGAAAATATAAATTTATGCCCTACAAAAATTTTTTTGTCCTAGGCACAAAAATTAAAGATCAGCACAAGATAGGACCAAAAGCACAAATGACCCAATTGGTTGATCAGCTAAAAGGCAATACCTGAAAATTGGTGGGCAATCGCAGGAAAGACCTTATTTTGGGGTGGTCTTTAATTTTGTCCCTCAAATTAGTGGTCTTTAATTTTTGCCCTTCACCTAATACCATGAGGTTGGGGTTCGAATCCCGGCTCAGTTAAAAAAAAAAAATCACAAGGTAGAATTTTATAGCAAACTTAGGCCTGCAGGCAGAATTTTGCCTGCTTCAGGCAGAGTTTCAAATTTTTGGGTAAATCAGAATTTAAATTCTGCCTTAAGGCAAAGCGAATCCAAGTTCTACCTGACGAATTTTTTTTTGCGAGCGGGGGTTCGAACCGAGAATTTAGGAGTTTTAGGCGAAGGGAAAAAATTAAAGACCAACAATTTGAGGGAAAGACCAGTGCAATTGAAGGGCACTCAGCACAAAAAAATGAAAATTGGTGGGCTTCTACTTGGTTTGGGCTTTGCAGAGTACTCCACTGGTCTGACCCATCGACTGGAGAATCAAAGTGCTCAATAACAAAGGCCTACTAACTCCTGGCACAAAATAAACCCATATTGATCCATCACCAAACACTAATGGATATTTGCACTTTTGTCCCTATTTTGTGTTGGTCTTAATCTTTTCCCTTCAAATGGGTTGGTCTTTAATTATTGCCCTTCAAAATCAAACTTAAGCCTAGATGGGTATAAATTGAGCATCATGATATCCACAAGTTATATCCACATCCTTAAAGAAGTTATGCCCCAATAGGCATAAGTTCGAATTTAAAGGATAAAAGTTAAAGACCAGTCTATTTGAAGGGAAAACCGTGCAATTGCTTCAAAACTAATGGAGGTGAGAATGGATGTCGAGTGGTTCATTGTATTTCTCTTTTTCTCGATTTGTTTCATTTCTGCGCACCCATTAAGAATTTAATGAAGTAAAATTTTCACAAAAAGCTATCTTTTAGCTCATTCTAACAACCTATAACTACATGTTTTACATTTACAATTCATAGCTGGAGGACTTATATTTAGCTAGTAGATGTGTCGACTTAAATATAGGATAAATATAACGGAAATACAAACGCTGAGAAAACTGAAAGTGCTATATTTATGGAAACAAAATCTATTCCAATTTAAATTAAAATCAGTTTTTAATGTTCCCTGATTCACGCAAATATCCTCCCATTCCATATTTGATCTCATATCTCATTCAAACAGCTAACAAATTAAAAAAAAAAAAATTGAATTCAAAAAGTACGTTCATATTTTAAAAAAAAAAAAAAAAGGTTCAAAAACTAGTTCATCAAAAAACTTTGAAAAATAACAATATCAAACCAGTGAACAGAGCTCGTTTTAAACGACGAATATATATTTGAATTCATCTGTTGAAATGTCGAATTCAAGTTGAGTTCATAATTGTTGTAACAACGTTTTCACTGCAACTTTTTATTTTTTTGATTTTTCTGAAATTTTGAAAAATATAGTCAAAATATATGAAAAATATATCTGAAATATAGTCAACAGAAATTAGAATAAGTAATATTGAACATAATAATCAAAATACAATTAAAATATAGCCAAAATATAGTCATAATTGAGTTCATAATTGAGGTAGCTACGTTTTCACTGCAACTTTTTTATTTTTTTTATTTTTCTGAAATTTTTCTAAATATAGTCAAAATATATGAAAAATATATCTGAAATATAGTCAACAGAAACCAGAATAAGTAATATTGAACATAATAATCAAAATATAATTAAAAATATATCCAAAATATATATGAAAAACAACTATTAAAATATCAATCCAAAACATTAGGAATTGAAAATTCGGGTTCTATACCTCTAATCCTCATCGAATTAGAAACTTTCTTAGCTATTTCACTTGAATCTAACAAAAAACAACCAAGAACAAACAGTGATAATTAATTATTTAGAGTTGCATTGCTGATTCAAACGAAAAAAAAAATGAAAATATAAGTTAAATACACGTTGAAACGTAAAAATTAGTATAGAATCTTACCTTTTTTGGGAATTAGATTTGAATTATGAGTGAAATTAATGAGTAGTTAATTAGAGATAAACAAGGAAGTTGAACTATTGTAAAACTGATTTGAAATTGGAGGAAATTAAGGGATATTGGGTATAATGGCGTGTATTTAGGGGATAGGAGAGAGAGACTTTTTTTTTTGGCTTAAATTTAGGGGTGTGGGAAGTCATCAGATGAGTGGTAAAAAAGTGGTAGCTATAGGAAGTAAATATGTTATATTTTAGCTACTAAATATAATTATTGTAAAGTTTAGTTATGTTCCATAAATAGGTAATAATGTAAGCTATGCCAAGTAAATTTTACTTTAATTAATGACTTTAGTCAAAGGGTCATTTTACTAATTACCCTATATCTTTCTTCAAATTTTTCTTAAAGGTAGAAATAGTGAGTGTTGAATTCGGAAAAATTATTAAAAAAAAAAGAGGATAATTTCGGCAAAATTTAATTAATAACCTCTTAGACTTTGAAAAATTCTTCATTTATTTTGGAACGGAGGGAGTAGTGAATAGAGAAATGTGAGAATCCAGCATTAGGATTCACATGTTTTCAATATTTTTTTTTTTCTTTTTCGCTAAACTGTGAAAATCTTACCATAACAAACAAAATAAAACACAAACTAAAGAGCACCCAACCCCCAGTACCACCTTCTGGGAAGAGTGCACAGGAGAGAAAAGCCTCATGTAAAAACATTAGAATCTAATTACAAAGTGCTTGTATGTATCTTTGACACCTATGGGCTCTCCTACTAGTTTGAATAAGGGTTAACCTCTCTACAATTTCCTTTTTAATCTGCACTACTACTATGTCTATATGTACACTGATGTGTTTAAAAAGTTTCCAATTCCTAGCCTTCCAAGTATGGTATATGACAGCACTCCAAATAGCAACCACAATCTCCTTTTTGAAAGATTCCTGTGCTTTTTTAATGTCTATATTTTGATATTACACCCGGTTATATATAACAAAATTTTGTATTTCACTTAATTTTATTTCTTTTTCTTTTCACCAATAAAATTCTATTCACCTATAGATTTGTCGTTTCAGTTTTCTAGTAAAAATTTACTCGCACCTGATCTTTGCACTAAATTGTAGTACTAATTTATAATGGTTAAATAATAAATTGAGGGGAGAATGTGTATTAATTAACTATAATTTAGTAAAAAAAAAAAAATATGAAAACATACATTGTGCATCCATTAATTTGATAAAACATTAATTTTTTACGTTCCTATAAAAAGTTCTGATTTTATTTGTTATATTTCATGAAATTAGTCTAAAACCCATACTCCCATAGCATGTCGAGGACCAAGCCCATTTACCGGTTATTACAAGTTTAGAACTACAAAAGCCCTCTAGAGGATGAATGGCACCAGGTAGCCGCTTGTGATGGCATGTACCATTTGAAACATAATCAGTTTTCAAAAGGCTGAAGTCATCAACAGATCTCTGAATTTATCCATTTATTCCATTTAGATCCCCAACTGAGATATTGACTATCTGGACTCTCGAACACAAGCTAAACTGTGTCATTTGAACACATCGTGCCAGCTTGGCACATGCGTGCAATACACTGCTTTAAAAGAGCGTGAGAGACCAAATTTTTCCTTTTTAAAAATTTTTAATCATTAAAAACTAATTTTACGAAAAAATCTATTTAAATAATTAAAAAAAAAAAACTGAAAAACCCAACCCATCCTCTCCGATCTGAAAACCTAGCCCATTTCGCTACCGCTGCCGCCACTGCTGCTGCTGGCGCCACCGCTCCACTTCAAAATCTATTTAAACAAATCTCCGACAAAAAACGACACCGTTTTTTTAATTATTTAAATAGATTTTGAAGTGGAGCGGCGGCGGAGGCAACGACATCGACGGCGGCGGCGAAGTGGGCTAGGTTTTCAGATCGGAGAGGATGGGTGGGGTTTTTCAGACTTTTTTTTTAAAATTATTTAAATAGATTTTTCTTAAAATTAATTTTTTTTTGACATGGCTTATTTTTATTGGTATCTTTTTCCATGTCACAGCAAGTGAAGCTCACACACCACACTTGATCTGGAATGTGTTCAAATGGCACAGTTTAGCTTGTGTTCGAGGTCCATATAGTCAACGTCTCAGTTGGGGGATTTAAGTGGAATAAATGGACAAGTTCAGGGGTCTGTCGATAACTTTAGCCGTTTCAAAATAGTAAACTTTAGGACCAGTTTGGCGATGAGAATTATTCACTTTTTTCCGGAATTTTTTTCATTTTTACTTTTTTCACTTTATGGTGTTTGGTCATAAAATTTCAAATAAAACTTGAAGTTGTATTTGAAATTCGGAAAACAACCAAAACATTGTTTTTCACTTTTTCCATTTTCTGTTTTGGACCTTTACTTTTATTTTTCTGTTTTCAATCTTTACCCCAAAAGTTTTTATGTTGCTCAATTTTTACTCTAAAAGTTCATACAACTTTTTTCACTGGGCGGAGGTAACTTATGTTGCTCAATTTCTCTCCACTCCAACAACATTGAGCATCACGTACTAAAAAGCCTCTAAAATAAAAGAAGCATGTGTGACTTTTGCAACAAAACCATATTTAGAGATGCTATATTTTCTGTGTATACCAGTAAGCCTCCCAGTTGCACCCTTTTGATGGAAAGAAACCATCAGTTTTGAGCACTCCATAAGCTGATCTCGAGTATAGTTGCTATATTTCTCGCACTGGTTATGTTTATTAATTGCTTTGGGCGGTTTTGCTAGTTTTTTAAAATTGGGGATATAAATCATATTTCATGTTTTTTACAAAAAATACATTTCAATAACCAAATATTATTTGCCAAAAATATGTCCAAACACAACTCCAACTTCAAAAATTCCTTTTTTTTTTCTTTTTTCTTTTTTTCTTTTTTTGGGTTTCTATGGCCAAACGTCTACTTAGCTTCTTCTTCACAATTTTCATGGTGAATTGATTTCATAAATACTTAAAATACCAATTGCTTAATTATTACGAATTCTAAAGAACTTATATCATCTGTACAATGCACCTAGTATTTTTTAGATGTTTGAAATTAGGAAATGTGTTTGTAAATTGACATGAAGAGAGTATGGTGTAGCGAATAGGAAAGCAAAAGAATGTGCTTCGAATTGAGAACTTGAGCCCTTCGGGTATGAAGGTAATTAGATGTTGTCATAGCGTAACTTCATATCTCATGTTTGAATTCGAACAACATTCATACTTATTTCAAATACAAATAAGGTCTGAATTATGGCAGAGTTTAATTTCAGACCCACATATCTGAAATTGGTGGTAAGGAGGCTAAACTTTAATAGCCTTGTTAATTTCGGCTGTTCGTTAAATAGAGGTCCTTAAAATGGCTACTTGTGCACTTTCCCCCTGCCCCAAGACCAATAGGAGCAACTGTTCTATAATTGGAATAGATTAACTTTTATATATTGACCATGTAAAAAGTTACGTTCAATCAGTCACTTAAAATAAACTAAGGTTAACTATCTAATATGAAATATCATCACGTGTTTGGTACGATAAAATTATCATTCCACCAAAACGCTCTCTTCGAAGGTAATTTCATACTTAATATTCGAACCATAAACATTATCCAAAAATAAAGGGGTACTTACCGCACCATCAAAGTGAGACTTCCCATTGAGACTTAGATTAATAGGTTCCCAACACGAGTACCATTAACAGAGTGGGAAGCCAAACAAGAAAAGTATACTCATCCTAATCTATATTAACGCAAAAAATTCTCTTTTGTTATGTCTATAGACTTATAGTGTACAACCTTCGCAGATAATTTCTTATTTTTTTCTTTAAAAAAGACACAGTTCGCGTATATGAAAGGAAGAAAATGGACGAAAACTGGTAATAGTGATTAGTGAATAATGATAAATAAATTCAAACTTATTGCACGAAAGAGTTGTAGTTGTTAGGGTTTTGCCCTGATTTTATACCATAATTAGAATTTTTTTCTGGGTGGAAAAGATCTCTTCCATATTTGACTAATACTTTATTGGAGGAAAAGTTTTGTATTTCTATAAATTGAGGATTTTTCCTTCTCAAAAGAAAAAAAAAAAACACAGTAGCATCCACAATGTAGTCTCTAAAGGAGTCTTGTTTAGGGGAGATTATTCTCCCAATAGGTTTTATGCTTATTATATTAGTTTTCACAATATGTAGGTCAATTGACTAAATCATATCAAATATTATGTTTCTTTTAGTATAGTTTCTTTGTCGTCTAATTTATCGTCATCAAGGTTTGCAATTGATAGCTTACGCATGACCACTACTAAAAAACAGACAAAAATCGGCAGCCAAAACCGATGGAAAATCGACGCAAACGGTCCGTCGGTTTACGTTACGTTGCTTTTCGAAAACCTACGGACTGTGTCGGTTAAAACTGATGGAAAACTGACGGACTCTGTCGGTTATGTTAAAAAAAAAAAAAATTAAAAAAACCAACGGAGTAATGAAATGCAGCGACTTGGAATCAAACCCGGGTATGCCCCGTGGCATTAAAGGGCTCTACCATTAGACCACTCATATTCTTTGATCAAATACTTATATTGATTTAATTTATACCATTTTTCTTCTTCGATTTTTTAATAAAAAATAAAAAATAAAAAGTCAAAACTGATGGAGTCCGTCAGTTTATTTTAGAAAATAATATAAAAAATAATTATATTTTTCATGCGAGAAAAATAATAGTCCGTCGGTTTTCTTAAACAAATTGTCGAAAAATCGACGGAACTCGCCGATTTTTTCGTTGGTTTTTCCTGTCAATTTTTGCCAGTTTTTTTGTAGTTGACGCGCTATTATTTCGATCCCAACAATAGTGGCTGATATAAAGGCCCGTCTGGAAAGCCACCAGGTAATCGGAATTGGTGTAATTACTAGGGTAGTAATTACACTACTGTGTAATTACAACGACCTGTTTGTTCGTCATAGCGTCATTATGGTGTAATTACACGCGTACTGTTTGGTTGCACAAGTGTAATTACACAGTTAGTTTAATTTAAAAATAAAATTTGATTATAAAAAAAATTAAAATTAATATTTAAAAAATATTTGCCTTTATAAATGATATTAAATTAGTTATTTAATAAACATTGTTTCTTGAAAATATACTAATTAATAATATATATTTGTAACTAATATTGTAAAAAAATAATTGATATATATTTTTCAAACTAATATAATATTTAATTTTAATTAATTATAAAACTTAAAAAAAGTCTTTTTTTGTGAGAACGTCATGGATTGGATGTTTGACAAAAAATGATATTTATAAATATAATGCCATAACATTATTCAAATGTTTGAGACAAAAAATCCATTAACTGTAAGTGAAAAATAAACTGCATGCAATGTGAAATGACAAGTCAATAGTACTAAAGCAAATAACTTAAAATTGAAAATATAAACTAAATTCAAAATCCAAAAAGAAAAAGTTTAACATAATACTCTTATGTCAAATTCCAACATTACATAGGTAAGTTTCAACGTAACTTAAGTAAATAATTCAAAAGAAAGAGAAAATATAAGTCTATAACCTCATTCACAATGAAATTCTACTTTAATAACGTCACTCGTTATATGTCAAGTTTGTTAATGACTCATTCTTTCCAATATTAAGAGGTGTGGTTTCAAAAATTAGAATAATAACACGGTTATGCTAAATGATTTTTTTTTTTAAAAAAAGAGCAATTACATGGAGTCACAAGAAGTGAAGGTTGGGAATAAGAAAAAAGGAAATGAAAAATATATAATATAAAACGAAAAATACATTTTAAAAAATAAAAATAATTAAAAAATAAAGAAATAAAATAATAGAATAAAAAATAAATTAAAATAATAGAAATTAAAAATAAAAAGAAATAAAATAAAACAAAAAAGAAACAAACTAAAAAGTAATCCTGTAATTACAGTGTGTAATTACACCCATTTCTCAACCCACACTTGAGAATTGGAGAGTGTAATTACACTCTCTCAATTACATCGAATTCTCACCTAACTGTGTAATTACGTTAACAAACAAACGGGTGGCTGTTTAATGACACCCATTTCCAATTTCCAAACAGGCCTTAAGTGATAAAGGAATGCATGAGTGGATGGAAAAACTTCTTGCAGCTGTAGCAACGGTGAAGCTTAAATATCTAATGCGTTTGAGTTGAAAGATTTTTGTCGTCACACCTCAAATAGACCACATTAATTACTTCAATGTTTACTAGGGGGAATGTACCTTAGTGGATCACGAGTCTAATATGTTTTTGAATTTCACATGCTAAAGTCAGCCCAAATTTGATTGATGAAGACTCATTTCACACTGTGAAAGACCTGACAAAGAGGACACTTTTTAATTAAGATTTAACAAACAGGCAATCCTAATTAGGTGTCATTTCTCCAGTGATCTTTTGAAAGTCAGAATTGGTGAAGTTACTCGAATTTAGCGTGGTACAAAAATAAGGTACCGCCACACCACATGTTGTGTTGTTTTGACTACTTTTTGTCAAACGAATGTGAATTGCTGCGTTTTACCAAAAGTGAAGTAAACAAAATTTTAGCTACCACTAGTCACCCATGTACCCTACCTATCATCAAAATCTTTAATAATATTATCTGAGAAGTTAGAGAATACACATTTTTTTGTAAAAAAAGGTATGGTGTTTGTGCATTATTACTCATTGATTAGGTGTAGTTAAATTACACGTAGAACATGCTGATAATCCATAGAATAAACTACTTGCATTTTTTATACTTATATTAGATACTCTTTTGCACTTCAATGTGGCTCAGATTCATCCGCACCAAGTCAATCTAACTCCACTTGCAAAAACAAAACAAAAAAACAGAATTCTTTTTATTTTTTATTTTTCTACGTTTGCGTGCTTTGGTCATTATGGATAAGTCATCTCACCTTTTTCAAAATGATGCAATCTTTAAGTTCTTTTCTCGTCTATTTGTTTGTAATCTGTAACGTACATCCTGGTCAGTTGTTGATGATATGAGTTAATTTAGCGACATGTGCCGATAAATTTGACAAATTTTTAACAGAAAAAAAAAAATGGTGACATCTGTTGGACACCTATTTTCTTTAACGATTTAACGGATGTTAATTTTTCTCTAGAAAACAAGAATGAAGTGGCAAACTCGAATTTGGACTTACAACCCCCACTTATCTTCTCTACTGGCTACCTTACTAGATATGATTAATTCGAGTTATTGTTGTTATCTAGTTTGAGTTAGACAAGAAGAGAAGAATTTTATGTCCGGTCAAAATATTTTCTTTGAACATATTTTATGAATACGATATGTCAATACTGGAACAAAATAATAACAATAACAATAGTACTATTAATGTTAGAAAATAAAACACCTAATAATAACCAACAATATACACCCATATATGGTTTTGACTTTGATTGTCAAGCTGAATGAAGAATCAAAATAAGGCCGGTTACAATGCTCTGATCACGTGTCAAACATTGGAGTCTAGCGCCAAAATGACACGTTTTTGAAGCTTAAAGACAAAAATGACATGTCCTTTTTTTTGTTTTCATACCATAGTGGGTTTTTGGTTCAATGTCCAACGAAATGTTAACAAAAGTTAACGTTTCCGTCAATATTTAAAAGAAAAAAAAAACCTTTTCATTATAAGTCTGGAGAAAAACAAATTAATTTACTTTTTTGTTTTCTCCAGAATGCTAGTGTAAAACAAATTCAAAATTTCATTTTCCCTTTTCCTGGGCATGTAGTGAAAAGGTATTAACCATTTTTTTAAATTTTTTTTTACCATTTCTCTGGGTTGAAACCCTAAACTCCACACTTAACTCTGTCTCTTTCTTCTCACTGGCGTGCCCCTTTTCCTCCATCCTCCATTCTTTCTCTTCTTCCTTTCTCCATTCTTTCTCTTCTTCTACGAATCTAACACAAGTATACCTCAACTTTTGCTCCTTAATCTTCTTCAAACGATTTTGAGGTAATTTATCAATTTTATAACTTTTTACATATATTATTTAATTTAATCATTATAAATTAGTTCATATTTAATTTTTTGATTTACTTATATCTTGTACTTTTTTAGAATGTAGACTGATGAGATAGAATGTAAAGAAAAATTATTTGCTCATTGGATTAGAAATCAAAAGTGTAATAGATTATAATAAAGAAAACAAAAGTGACAAGTTTAATTAATCAATAGTTGCAAATTCCAATTGTTGGTTCAATTAAAAAAAGCTTTAAAAAAAATGTTAGTAGAGTTCGTTGGTTAATGAACTGCAATTAAAACACTAAAAACGTTTAATTACATTTCGTTGATCACATATCGAACTGCAATTAATATTTTAAAAATATATACTCGTGTTTAACTATACTCCGTCTAGTATATTTGATTTCCTATATGTTTTTTTGTTTTTTAGTGGTGGATTCCTTTTATAGCTTCGAAATTTTCCTTTGTATGTGTGGGGTGTTTGGGGGGGGGGGGGGGGGGGGTGTAGGAGAAACCGGGGGGGGGGGGGTAGGAGAAAGCTAAAGGAGAAGGTGGTGTTATTTTTTCTTTGGGCGTTGGGAGGTTTTTGTTTCATTCAACAATGGAATTGATTTTCAATGCCAGTGTTGATGATATGACTTTTCTATGGAGTTTTAACTTGGATTAAAGGACAAATGAGTACATTTAATTTAACAAGAAAATTACAAGCTTGGTCACACAGTCCACTTGGGGCTCATTATAATGTGGAGTAATAATTTTGGCATTCTGAATACAAATGAGACTGGTCCTTCCTTTTGGTTGAATTTAGTATCATGTGACTTTCCCGAAAAGTTATTTTATAATTTGTAAAACCTCTTTTCCAACTCTTTTTTGACAGTTGTACTCCCATTACATTTTTTCTTTCTTTCTCATGTGATTATATATCTTATAGTTTGACCTTTGTTGAGAACTTTCCTATTGAATACATAGTAAACAAGTGTGTAATTTGTTTGGTTGTCAATTATTCTAATAGCAGTGGCTTCACATCGCAATGCTATAGGTATGGATCACCCTAAAGTGACTGTATATCCCGGTCGTAAAACTATAATGTGTTCATACTCCAGCAGCAGCATCGATCTCAGGCTGTGTGGAATGACAAATTGACTGGCTAGGACGTGTGTTTAACTATACGCCGTGCAAATTATGAATTCTGGAATAACAATGTAATTTTATGTTCATTCAATAAAGTATTGTGTAAGTTTTATCATAAAATAAGTGTTAAATTAAAGACGCAATTAAACTCCACAATATGGTCCGTTTATCTTTTAAACTAAGGACAACAACATATTGTAGAAGATTATATAAGATAACAACAACATAGAACTCATGAAAAAGCATAATAGCAAACAAGCAACAACAACTATTGAGTACGATTGGGACAACGATTCTTGTTATGACCGGTTTGCCTGCAAGTGCTGTACCTCCTAGCCATGTGAGCAGGAGCAATATCCATTTCCTTCCTCCTTCTAGTTGTTCTCTGGGCTCCGGAAGTTCGCTCGATTCAGTGTTTGCTATTAAACGGAAGGGACTTGCAAGCCAATATGCTTCATCACCCAAGGGAGAAAAATTTCCATTATACATTTGCTTGTAATACTTACAACGGTAGTACTTGCTAAGGTAGTCCTTAGGTTGAATTTTATGGATTCGGCAAAATTTAATTGCATGGGAACATGGAATATGGTAGTTTTTCCACTTCCCACACGAACACTTTTTTCCATTGTCAGAGACTTCATGGAGATTTCCGCCCTTACCTTCGTGTGCAAAAGTCAGAATCTCAAAGACCCCATTCGCAGTGTTGTAGTTCATCGCATCAGTATGCATGTTAGACCTATCCAAATATTCATGGAACTTTTTATCAACAATGGGTGGCCAAGTCTTCTTATTTACAATTAGCAAAGCAGCAAGGGCGCTTCTTTCAACAAAACGATCAACAAGATTTTTAACGATCATACGAACCATGGCAGGAACAGGCAATCCACGGGCTTTCTTTAATAAACCGTTGTATATAGCCCCCCACCTATAACCACCGTCCTTATACAATGTTCATTTTTCCTTCGGAAGTTCGCTTAACCACATATGCGCTAGAGGTGCTAAAGTTTTGATTTGTTGCATCCTCATTTGGTATAACTTCTTCCGGTGCTCTGTAGCTTCCAACAACATTAGGTTCTCAAGATTAGAGTTAAGAAACTTTTTGTTAAAGTTGCTTTTCAAATGTCGAACACAAAATCTATGGTGTGTGGTGGGTGGCTGTAACCATTCATGTGTCAAGATACATTGAAAGATGCCTTGATGACGGTCAGAAATTAATCCAATTCATTTTCTATCACAAACAACATTTCTCCATAATAAACTGAGAAACCAAGTCCATGACTCAAATCTCTCACGTGAAACTATAGCATATGCAAGTGGAAAAAATATTTCCGTTTGCATCAATTCCAACAACAATCAACAATTTCATCTTATACTTACCATAGACATGGGTGCCATCTATTAAGATGATCGGCCTGCAACTTTTGAATCCATCGATGCCTGCTTTAAATGGCCAGAAAAGATACCTGAAGATATGTTCGCCTTGCATTGTAGTTGACTCGTGTGTCTACTCAATAACAGTGCCCGGATTGAAATGTGGTAAGGCAGCCATGTATCGAGGCAACGCTGTAAAAGAACCTTAGAAATCACCATACACCATCTTAAAAGCTTTCTTATGCCCTTTTTGCATTTTTCTATAACTAGGAGTATAGTGATGGATCCCTTTTATAGCTTCCTAAATGGACGTAATACTGCTACATGCGTTGATCATAATAGATGGTATCAATGAAGTAGCAATCATATTGCTATTCAAATTGAAATGATCCTCTATATGATCATCCATCTCACAATTGTGTGGCTCAACCACTTTGTCTGCTTTCCACATACCATTTCCGATCAATAAAAAATGGATCATCCAACTACAACCTAACTCACGCCGCTTGCAAATAACCTTCCAAAATGTACCTTTGGCTTGATCCGTTTTAAATTCTTTTATGTAGGCTATATTGTAGAGTCTCACTGCACCTTTTATTTGCTTCTTGTTGTGAAAAAACATACCTAGTTGCATGTACAGGGAAAAATATCAACTTCTTATTACACCAATTAAAATCACAAAATTCAAAAAATAATATATTATTAAAAAAATTATTCTCACCAAACTAACCTAATTTGATAACTTTAAGATTTCTGGAATTCCAAAGTGCAACCCGTTATCTCTCATGTATGCAAAATCTTTCGATCCTTCTTCTTCTGTATTATCCAAATATGGGATCACACTCGAATGATAATTAACACTAAGATCACCTAGGGCCGCAACGTCTTCATCAAAATCATCATTATCGGCAAATGATTGATCATCATCCGTCCCTTCATGATCTAATGGATTATCGCTATCCGACTCATTTACTATATCATTAGCTAAATTGTTATTGCTCAAAATTTGTGTGAGCTGAGTCAATGTGGGGTTATCTTCAAATTCGTCATGCCTATAAATAAGGAAAATTCATAGAATTTACAAGTCAAACACAATTATAAGATCCATGAATAAAGTGAACAAAATATGATTATATTTACCTATCACTCTCCAATTCACTTGGACCTGGATGTGAAGGGTGTCGTACATTACAACCTAAATTATGCAACTGCGTAGTAGCATTACTTGTTCCCCCCGTCTTATGATCCAATAAAAGTTATGATAGTGCGTTGAAGCCATACCATCATGCTGTGTACCATAATTAGTCGTATCGTTTGACTGACTACCAAATCCTACCATTATTTTTTGTTGAACTGCACCCCTTGGAAAACCAATATTCAAACTTGGGAGATAGGTAGTACCTCCGAAATCGAACTCATTATCGGTAGGTACTTCAACCTGGGTAGAGCGTTAAACAGTAGCATACATATCAAGCGCCGCTTAAAAATCTCAGGATTACGAAGATATAACAATAAAGATTCATCGTCCGTAATCAGCATCTCACCATAAATTAGTAAACCATTAGCTGTAAATGAAATTGGATATCGTCTGGTGATAACCACCTAAAGTTCAGGATCATTTACGAACATTTTACTCCTTAAGACGCGTTGCAGACGATCGTATTTTAGGAAATTGGAAACATTTGCCCTATTTCAGGACCTCGGTTGTATCTAACCGAACCTGCTTCATGCACAACTTCACCACCCCAAAATAAATACACTTTAACTTGAGTTTCCGTCATCTTTTATGAAATGGATGAGAGAACAAAATGAAAGTTAAAGGATATGAAATAGCTAAGAGAAAAACGATATATGAAAGATATGAAATGGATAAAAGAAAATTGAAAGATGAAGGATATAACATAGGTGAAGTTAGACCAGTATTTATTAAAGGAGAACAGTAAAATATTTCGCAAATTGAGTCACGAACTACAAAAGAAACTATTTTGATGTGACCAATCAATGCTAGTCTGAAATTGAATCTGGAAGTTTATTTTCTTTTAAGTCACGAGAGTCACAATATAAATGAAATGTAAAAAAAAAAAAAAAAAAAAGCGCACTCCAGCAAAGTGCAAAATAAATAAATAAAAAGAGAAAAATCAATCCAATTTCTCTACATGACCAGCGAAAAAAAAAATTTGTTTTTCGCTAGGATTCTGGCGAAATGCGAAAAAAAAAAATTAATTAATTTGTTTTTCGCTAGACCTGAAGTGAAATGCAATTTTTTTTTTTAGATACTCATGGAAATGTTAACTTTTGTTAAAATTTCATTGGGCATTGAACGAAAAATCCATTATGGTATTAAAAAAAAAAAAGACATGCCATTTTGGCTCCGGACTCACAAATATTGTCCAATTTGGCTTAAGATGTCTCACGGATTTTTTTCTCGGGCTACGTCATTATCGAACCCAAAACATGTGTACCATGTTAAATTATGTTATACTTTATAAAGCTCTTCCCACTTGCATTCCGATGTGGAATTATCCTAAAGTGTCATGTTCACCTTGAGAAGCTTGTCAGTTACGAAACCTACCGATCATTCTCTTTGACCTATCCTGGTCGGTCAATCCTCGTCATAGGTGTCAAGCAACTCTTATCGTTTGAGTAAGCAATCATGGACCATTGCTTTTTTCTAGCTAGGAAAATGGTACTTTTCAATCAAGAGGGTAAGGAGGAAAAAAATGATTTCTTTTAGGATAAATTAGTTAAATTCTTGAAGAAAGCCAAAAGGGTGTTGAAGTGGTTTGGGATGTCAATACAAACCTAATTAGTATTATCTTTCAAATAAAAGATGAAGAAAAAGTGGGATATGTAGAAAGATGGATAAATTAACAAGAAAGCCTTTTGGTGACAATTGTCTAGGAAAGCTTACTATATTCACTAACTTATGTGAGCTAGTTGTGCTGTTTTCACATCTTACTGTATCACAAGATGTGATAAGACTGTTACCGATATCATATAAAGAAAATAATAGGCAAAGAATAAAATGAAAAGACAAGTTAAACAGACTAACGAAAAGTATACGAAGCATAACTTGAAAGAAATGATGTACTTTCTTTCTAGCTTTTATATCCAAGTATATAAAGAGTATATATATATATAGAGACAGAAAATTTAAGAGAGGAAAGAAACAACATATACCTATTATTTTTGAAAAGTTCATAAGGAGAAAAGGAATATTCAGAGTTATTATGATAGTGAGTGAACGGTCACGATCCAAGTTCTAAGGCTAAGTGACAATAGAGTTTATTTATGTTAACATGCATGTTTAAGTTTTCTAGATAATGGGTACACTTCATTAGAGGTTATTGAGTGTTGACACCCAATTACCTCTAATGGGGTATGTATATATGATAAAATATGGCCTGGCACGTGGCGAGATGGCAGTAGGACACGAGACAGAGGAAGATGGAACGCTGCCAGTTATGGCATTTAATACGAGTGAGAAGCCCCGATTGCACCCGGACCAAATCCGTGAAGAAAATCATACCAGGAAATTAATAGCGGAATAATGTTACAAGACCAGAACAGATATGGAGCAGACGTTACCATTCAGTATTAAGGCTGTATTCATTGCCCATTACTGTTCATTATTAGGATTAGTTACAGGATTAAGATCTTATGTACTTGTGTTATAAAAGGAGCTGAATAGCCCTTAAAAAAGATCATCGAACAACATTGATTTTAGACTATTCTTGCAAGCTTAACTATTTACATTTATTCTCTTAAATTGCTCTTTTGC
>NC_081347.1:52271745-52290505 GCF_029784015.1 Lycium ferocissimum
AGAGAACTTGGCATACAACTCCTTGTCTCTCAGTAACCCGAGGACAACACTCAAGTATTTTTCATGGTCTTCCTTACTCTTCGAATAAACCAGGATGTCATCAATAAATACTATCACAAAAGATTCTAAGTATGGCTTAAAAATATCATTCATCAAATCCGTAAAAGCAACTGGGGCATTAGTAAGCCCGAAAAACATAACCAGAAACTCATAATGCCTATACCTAGTCCGGAAAGCTGTCTTAGGAAAATCCTCCGCCTGAATTTTTAACTGATGATATCCTGATCTTAAGTTAATTTTTGGAAACATAGAAGCCCCCTGAAGCTGGTCAAACAAATCATCAATACGAGGGATGGGGTATTTATTTCAAATGATGACCTTATCTAACTGGCGGTAATCTATGCACATCCGTATAGTTCCATCTTTCTTTTTCACTAATAGAATAAGAGCGCCCTGCTGGGAGACACTCAGGCAGGTGAAACCCTTACTAAGAAGATCCTGAAGCTTTTCTTTCAATTCTATAAACTCAGCGTACGCCATCCTATATGGCGGAATAGAAATAGGGTGGGTCCATGGATCTATGTCAATGCAGAAATCATTATCACGATCCGGTGGCATGCCTGGAAAGTCTGCGGGAAACACCTCCGCAAACTCACGTATCACAGGAACTGACTCAAGCTATGGACCATCAACACTGGTATCACGAATATGTGCCAAATAAGCCAAGCACCCCTATCCATTAGCTTCATTGCACGAATAAAGGAAATAATTTTCTTTGGGGAAGGACTAAAGGTATCTTTCGACTCAAGTATAGGCACCCCGGGCATAGCTAAGGTGATTGTCTTGGCATGACAGTCCAAAATTACATGATAAGGAGCTAACCAACTCATACGCAGGATGAAATCAAAATCTACCATGTCTAGAATCACTAAATCAACCCAGGTGCCATACCTCATAAGTGTGACAGTACAAGATCGAAAAACTCTACCTACAACCACAGAATGTCTAACTGGAGTAGATACATGTATAGGGGCATCAAGTAAATCATAGACCATATCAAGACCCATAAAGAAATATGTAGACACATAAGAAAATATAGAACTCGGGTCAAACAATACTGAAGCCATCCGGTGACAGACTGAGATGTTACTTGTAATAATGGCATCTGAGCCCTCAGCCTCTGTCCTGTTAGGAAAGGAATAACAATGAACCCATCTGCCAGTAGCCTGCGAACCATTGCGATCAACCTGCCCTGTCTGGGCTCTGCCTCTGCCGGGCTGATGTCCACCTCTACCAGTCTGAAACCCGCCTCTGTTAGGCTGGTTGCCACCTCTACCTGCCGTGTGACCTCCATGCCCAGACTGAGCGCGATTACCCCCATAAGATCCTTCCCCTGTACCTGATGTTGGAGCTCTAGAAGCCTGAAACTAAGTACCCTAGACACGTTTCCTACCTCTGGGACAATTTCTCTTGAAATGCATCATATCACCATACTCGAAGCATCCGTGGTCTACTATCGGATGCTAAACGGAAACTGACGAAGCCGAGTAACCACTATAATCTGGAGCTCTGGTCTATGAACCCCCTGGATGACAAGAATGGTGCTGACTGGCCCCTGACGGGCCCCTAACTGTAGCCTACATGGCTGACTGAATAGGGCGTCCCGAAAAGACCTGGGAACCCTGGCATTTAGAGAAAGAGCCATTGAAACTACCACCCTTTCGGGACTTCTTCTCTATGAACTTATTATAACCGTCCTTCCTCACACCCTCGACGGTCCTAACATGATCCACTACTTCCTAAAAGGAAGCACCTATTGCTACAAGCCGCAGGCGGCATTGAGAGAGCTAACGGTGAGAGGCCGTGTTCAGCCCCTTTATAAATCTCTTAACTCTTTCCTCCTCATTAGCTACAAGTTGGAGGACATAGCGAGACAACGAATGGAAATAAGCCTCTTAAGCAGCCACAGACAAATTACCCTACTCAATATTGCTGAACTCATCACGCCTGCAGTCCCTCAAAGTACGAGGAGCGTACTTGTCTAAGAACACCTGATAAAAGTAAGTCCATATCAACGAAAGTGATCTCTTTGGCCTGCACTCTACAAAAGCGCTCCACCATAGCTTGGCATCACCCAAGAGCTGGAAGGTCACGAACTCCACAACATACTTCTCTACTGGCCGTCCCCCCTCCCCTCGACCCAAATCTTATGAAGCCTTTTATGACCGTCCATAATGAACTCATAATCATCCTCAAACTTAGTGCCGAAGAACTCTGGAGGCTTCATCTTGGTGAACCTCCAAAACAAATCATGCTTATCCCCGGTCAACACCGGACCTTGCACTGGTCTAGGAAATATATCCAATCCTGGAGCCTTATCCAAATGAGGAGCCACAGCTGCAGCATGCTGTAACCTTGGAGCACGAACTCCGCCTGGAGCTGGATCACCCACTTTGGCACCCTGAGCACCTGGACCAGCTGGTAACACCACGACCATAGCCTCTGGCCTAGCCTCCTTCATGAACTGCGGTCCCAGCAGCCTGAGCTCTCCCACGAGCTGCGACCCCAACTGCCGGTGCGGGTACCTCGTTAGCTGCTGCTTCCACACGAGTCCTCACCGTCTGTGAGAGAATAGAAAGAAAAGTCATATACCAATTGGAATCAAGTAGCTCAAAAAAAAATGAATTTTCCTAGTATCCCATAGCCTCTTGAAGATAAGTACAAGCATCTCCATACCGATCCGCAAGACTCTATTAGACATGTCCTTGTACAATGAGATTGACGAACCTAGGGCTCTGATACCAACTTTGTTACGACCCAAATAGCCGTGAGTGACAGCCATACAAGTCCCCTAGTGGGCGAACTATCTGCTTAGCCAGCCATCCAAACGATTACCAAATTACTTAGATAATTTCAAAACATTCAAGGATATAACTAAAAATATCCACATATCTAGTCATGCCATGAATAATTAAAATCTGCGGAAGTCTAACTATTACAACCCCAAATTTCGAAAATCATCTTACAAGGACTCTACAACATATAGTCTAAAGAATGAATAACTGTCTAAAATAAACATAAATGTCTGAAATGAAATGGACATCTAAAATAAGAAAGATCTTCAGGAGTCCTGGCATGGATAGGAGCTCACCCTCGAATGCCACGAAACTGGCCACACCCTAAATATGAGGTCTCGTAGATGTCTCTAGATCACAATTTGCACTCAAAGGAATGCAGCGAAGGTAGTATCAGTACAAACACTATGTACCAGTAGATATCATAGGCCGACTAAGATTAGTATCATGCATACAATTACAAATTAATAAAATAGATAGATAGGCACAACAACACATAACCACACGAAACCATCAACAAGAATCATCCAACATCGAAATATCAGCCAACACAGGGATAAGATAAATCCACACAATTAGAATTCAATAAGAGTAACTAGACCCATGCCATCACCAAACACAATCATAAATCACAAGCTATCTCAACTCTGTCACATATCCGTACACACATATTAAATGGTATTGTTTGCCCAAATAACCATGAATCCGATGCGATGCAATAAATGATAAAAGTATCTCAACTGTGTAAACACAAGCTAAATGGTATTATTTTTCCCAGATAGTCATGACCTGCAGGGGACCCATGGTGTCCATGTACCACTCGCTCCGGAACTGACCTCGAATCACAAGCCCATAGCTAGGCCACGTCCTCACCCCCTGTCAAATATGCCTTTTCACATTTATAATATCTTTCTCATCACAATTTATTTCCGTTCCACAATTAATAAGGAATGTGAACAATCAATAGATCAATATCAGGGAACACAAGTCACCATGTCATAAGTCATGTCAAGAATCAAGAATCAATTAGTCAATAACATGAGTAAGGGATTGCTCTAAGTCAACTAGAAGAGTATTTATGAACTCTTTCTTTATCATTTCATAGCAGTTCATCACATAATTAATCAATCAATATCAACTGTAGGAATTTCCAACTACACTTTATGTCTGAAGCACTAATCATGCTTCTCCTATTAATTTTGTAACATATACAATCAACTAATCAAAGTCTAACTCAAGTAGAAAGTAACCTACCTCAAAGTAGAACTGGGAAAATGTAATCACTCCGTGATAGCTTTGCCCTTTCGCAAAGCTTACGAACGTCCAAAGTCTAAATATAGCGCTACATGGGTATTCGAATCATCTATTTAATCAATACAATAATTTGGGGAAAAGAACCCAACTAATTCTACCCTTTTAAAATGGTTGAACTATCACTAAATTTTAATTCATCATAATATCAACCCCAATAATCATACTATTCCCCTTCATGGGGTTTCAAATCAATTTAACCCTTTTACAAGCAGTTTTATGCCAAAGTTATCATCTTTATGAAACCCTAAGTCTCAATCAACAAGTTCCACCATTAATGGACAAATTCTTATCCTAGAAGTGATAATATATACTCCTAGATGATTAAACAACAATAAAATCAACAGCCCATTCATAATCAAGGGTCTCTTAAGTTCTAAGGTTTTAGCCGTTTTATTCACCATTAACGAACCTTTAACTAGTCATAGAATCTAAAATGATGATGGAATTAACAAGGTCAAGGGTTGAGACGTACCTTTCAAGAGTACTTTAGCCCTAGACTTAGAATTTCCCCACAGCAGTTTTTGGAACTGTTTTGGTGTTATGTGGGGAACGGGTTCTGAATAAAATATATAAAACACGAATTCTATCTCCTGTCGACCGCTAGTGTCTTGCTGCAACGGTCTCGCTATAGTAGGTACCCTCCTGCTATGGCGAACCTCATTTAATCCAAGCTCAGCTCGGCAGCGAACCTAGACTCGCTACGACAGACCTGCTACAGTTGTCCCTCACTCGCTGTAGCGATCAATTTGACCAGTAGCTTGTGTTTTTGCACCAGTTTTCACCCAAAAATCCCAACACCCTTCCAAGGCCCTAGAGATGCAAACAAAATATGCACAAATAGATTAAAAAAATGCTATGGACTCACCAGCAGCCTCGAAATTCCCCACGGAGGTCTAGTTTTCTAAGTCATCCACCATAATGACTTACTGGGTCGTTACACCTTCAAGGCTGGTAGGTCACTGATCAGCTGAGCATCCCTTCTATCGAGCTCAGATTTGTAGAATTCTCGAGATTCTTGTCCTCCCTGTTAGTGTTTAATTTATCAAAATCCTCAATGCATCGCTTCAGACTGGGCCATGACGGGCACCCGGGGCTAACCACCGACTGGGCCATAGTCTAAAAACACTTCATTTGTCACGACCCGACTGGGCCATGACGGGCACCCGGGGCTAACCACTGAGCACCGCTCATTCTATTACTCATCCTGCATTCCTTCATATTCTTATACTCATAATCGTGGAAAACTATTATCATTTGAAACATGTTTACTTTATATACATAAGCCCTTCGACTATCAAAATAATATAAACATACGATAAGAATCTGTGAGACCATATTACCCACACCTACGTATCTACGAGCCTCTACTGGAATACTAGACATGGGGACGGGACAGGACCCCGCGTGCCCAAAATACATATACTAAAAACAATGAGCAATGGCACCTTCGGAATAATGGAGTGCTCTCAAGACCTGCTGGCAGCTCCTATGAATCCGGGTCGCCTCCCTGTCTACCTGTGGGTATGAACACAGCGTCCAAAGAAAACGGACGTCAGTACGAACATTGTACTAAGTATGTAAGGCATCAACGATAATAATACATAATAGGAGCTTAAGGGATAGCATAAGATAAAGGAACTGTTCATTTCTCATAATACCTTTTGAACGTTCGCCATACGTACTTACCCCTTTATCCCTCTAAGGATACGCTTGTTACATCCACATACTGTCACGATCGGACTTGAAGGCCGTGACGGGCACCCGGAGCTGACCCCCGAGCACTACGTATCATACTGTCATCATCTTAACCTGTGAGTATATATTCTCCATAAAACATGTACACACATCTACATATATAAGCCCTCGCGGAAGCAAAAGAGTAATATGCAAATTATACATCGAGGGGCACATAACATCTACTACCCACATACAAGTACCTACGAGCCTCTAACTGAAACTCTAAGGTCATGAAGATGGGATAGGACCCCATCATATCCAAATATATACACAAAAGAATATATCAGATACGGCACCTCCGGTCTATGAAAGTGCTCCGGTGCAAGCGGATCTGACTCCTAGGAAGCTGGGTCGCCTCCCTGTCTACCTGTGGGCATGGGCACAGCATCCAAAAAGAAAAGAATGTCAGTACGAACAATTTAGTGAGTATGTAAAGCATGCTCCATAAAGTAACAAGAGAACAAGAAGATAAAGTAAAGATAAGAAGGTAACTAGTGACTGCTTGCCTCTTAGGGCGGAGCCATGCATGCATACACGTAGGATATCATATCATGTATTGCTGCGGAACGTGCAGCCCGATCCATATATCATCATATATCAATATATTGCCGTGGAACGTACGGCCCGATCCATCACCCATATAGCCCGCGTCCGGGCATCCCGCGTCCGGGATGATATCATAATATGCCAGCTGATCAGGTGGCTATGCGTCTATAGCGCCTCTCCTTTCCCCATATCCCCTATATAAATATACATATACATATTATATATTCATATAATATACGTAGCATGCATGAGAGCCCAAATAAAAGTGCGCTCTCTCGGAGTGACGTAAGGTCGTAAACCTCCGAGTACATTATGGCGTCATCATCATCATTAGATCATGTCTCGAGTGATCCATGACATAAACTGAGGCCATATGTTATATAGCTCACTCAGACATAAGCTGAGGCTATATGCTTTATAGCCTGGGGCCATATGTTATATAGCTCACTCAGACACGAGCAGTGGCTATATGCTTTATAGCCCACTCAGTCGCGTCATGAAATCATTTAGAATTTTAGGCTTGAAAATCTTTCAAATTGGAGTCATCATAAGATTCTTCAGAAACTACAGACATCTGGCATTTCTAGGAGTAAAAATATGATGAATAGCATGTATGGAACCAAAGTATAGGGATCATGCCTTTGAGAAGAAAAGGCGATAGCCTTACATACCTTTGTGTCTCCTTAACGACGTCAACTAAAAGCTCTCCTTCCGACTTACGATTCTATATACAAAGGGGTTCGTATGAGGGTTAGATTGTTGAAGGTACATTTAAGCTTAAACTAAAGCGGATAAGGCTAGCGAAAATTGGGCAGCATTTCGGTTGTTTCGACAACTTTCCCTCATTTGACAAAATAGCTCCCAAACAATACAACGACATCCATAATATCATAATATGCAAATTCCCTCAAGTTAAACATTATTCAATCTCCAAACTCATTTCCGGAATCTTCCATAACCATAACTATAATACAACTTCACGTATATCGTTCACATGATACTTCCTCGATATCATTAACACCATTTATACTAAAATTATACCTATATCATACCATGAATCACAATTCAACTACCCTTCTAGCCAACATACTACTATTTGTATACTTAAGCTCATATCCAATACTTGTTTCTAATTCAAGTTCTTCAACTACTCAACCCCCTTAGTAACATGAAATAATTGTAATACTCACCTTTAGTTATGTAGAGATGGTCTTTGGATGAGAATACTTCACTTAAGAAGGACTCTACTTCAATACCATAGAGATTCTCCACTTCTATTTACCTTTGGGAACATTCACACCCTTAATTCTACCAACTATTGGTGTTTGATCCTTGATTTCCCTCCTTGGATATGTGTTAGTATGGTATGGAGAACATTCTAGAGGTTTAGAGAGTGTTTGAGAAGTGAGAAATGAGAAAAAGAAGGAGAAACCGTGCATAAAGAAAAAAGGTTCGGATCCGACCCGAAATATACGGTCCACTATACGGGCCGTATAATTTATACGGTCCGTACATTGGACCGTATGTTTCCACCAGAAGACCACCCTTCACTGGAAGGGTTTTACGGCCAGATATACGGGCCGTGTAAAATATACGGTCAGTATATACGGCCGTATAATCCCCAATTTTTTCGATTTTCGTTCTCGTCGCTTCGTTTGATCGCGAATCTTATGGAACCTTCTTGGTTCTTGTGCAACACCTCCTTAACGATCCAACGGACATTATAACTCATCCTCAAGACTTTACTAAATATTCCTTAATTCAACGCCCATGAAATCTTTCCCAAACACAACGTATACTCCACTTCCTTTTGACGAATCTAGTTTCACCAAGTCCTATGACTCAAAAATCTTATCGTATGTACGTTAAGGCTGCCAATCACTCTCTTGTAGTCGTGAATGTCTCGTGTCCGCCTTAACCAATGTCAGTCCATTCACGATGCAATATCACGAAATTGCCGAGATGTAACATTCTCCCCCCCTTAAGAACATTCGTCCTCGAATATTAAATTCTCGGGAATCCTACGAAAATTTTGTCAGAGTTTCCTCTGTAATATGACACTACCTTCCTGTCACAGCAACCCAAAATAACATCGCCACACAGGGCTACCACATTAACAATAAGAACTATGGCCACACACGACCCAAAAGTAATAAAGTAAGACATTTCATACCTGAAAGTAATGGTGTTTCATCTTGAGTCTCCTCCGGAGGGTGGAATAGATGCGGATATTTAAACTTCATAGCTTCTTCTGTCTCCCAAGTCATCTCCTCTCTGTTATCATTCCTCCATAATACTTTGACCGAAGCAACCTCTTTATTTCTAAGCTTCCGTACTTGCCTATCTAGTATAGCAACAGGAACTTCTTCATAGGTCAACCTTTCGGTGAGTTGAACGTCGCTTGCAGGTACTATTTTGGTTGGATCTCCAACGCATTTACGGAGCATCGATACATGGAAAACTGGATGAACTGAGTTCAGCTCTGAGGGTAGGTCCAGCTCGTAAGCTACTTGGCCCACTCTACGTACAATCTTGTAGGGCCCAATGTACCGAGGACTAAGCTTACCTTTCTTACCAAATCTCATTATCCCCTTCATTGGCGATACCTTTAAAAATACCCAGTCATTGACCTGAAATTCCAAATTTCTACGGCGATTATCCGCATAAGACTTTTGGCGGCTTTGAGCTGTCACTAACCGATCTTGGATAAGCTTAATCTTCTCAATCGCTTGTTGGATCAGCTCTGGGCCTATTAGCTGTGTCTCTCCCACTTCAAACCATCCAATAGGGGACCTACACTTCCTTCCATATAAGGCCTCATAAGGAGCCATCTGAATGCTGGTATGGTAACTATTGTTATAGGAAAATTCAATAAGTGGCAGATGATCCTCCCAATTACCGCCAAAGTCCAACGCACAAGCTCGCAACATGTCTTCTAAGGTCTGAATAGTGCGTTCAGCTTGCCCATCAGTCTGTGGATGGAATGCAGTGCTAAATTTCACTTGAGTGCCCAATCCTTCTTGAAAGGATCTCCAGAAATTTACGGTGGTGTGCTCCTCTATCAGTAATAATAGATATAGGAATGCCATGAAGCCGTACTATCTCTTTGAGATACAGTCTAGCATAATCCTCTGCTGAATATGTAGATTTGACCGGTAGAAAATGTCTTTGATTTCGTGAGCCTGTCCATAATCACCCAAATGGAATCGTACTTATGCCGAGAACGAGGTAATCCAACAACGAAATCCATATTGATCGCCTCCCATTTCCAGGTTGGAATTTCTATTTCTTGCAAGAGCCCTGCTGGTTTCTGATGCTCAATTTTTACCTATTGACAGTTTGGACATTGAGCCACAACTCAGCTATATCTCTCTTCATTCCTTCCCACCAATACATTAATTTAAGATCATGGTACATTTTCGTCGCTCCCGGATGAACAGAATAACGGGAGTAATGAGCTTCTTCCAGGATCTGACGGCGTAGTCCCGCAATATCCGGAACACATAACCTGTTTCGGTACTTGAGAACCCCATCTGCAGAGATATCAAATGGTGACTTCTCTTTTTGGAAATGCACACCTCTATAATACTTCAATTTGGGATCCTCGTACTGATGCTCTTTTACTTCTGTGTCCAGGGATGAAACGGCTGGGTTAAGCACATTAACTCCTGTGTCGCCCGAATCCATTAAACGAACTCCTAAGCTAGCCAGTTGGTGGAGCTCACGAGCTAATTCCTTCTTTTCTGGCGGAACGTCACTTCGACTACCCATAGACTTACGGCTAAGGGCATCAGCCACCACATTAGCTTTACCAGGATGGTACAGAATATTTGTATCATAATCCTTCAATAGCTCTAACCATTGCCTTTGACGCAGATTCAATTCTTTTTGCTTAAAAATATATTGAAGACTTTTGTGATCTGTGTAGATGTCCACATGAACACCGTATAAATAGTGCCTCCATATTTTTAAAGCGTGAATGACCGCAGCTAATTCAAGGTCGTGGGTCGGATAATTCTTCTCATGTTTTCGCAGTTGCCTAGAAGCATAGGCAATGACCTTGCCGTCTTTGCATCAATACAACCCTAACCCGACACACGAGGCATCACAATACACACGTAACCTTCGATCCTTCGGAAGTGTCGGGGTAAATTTGAAATCAATCTGTCTTTTAGTTCTTGAAAGCTCCGCTCACAAGCATCTGTCCACTGAAATTTAGTAGCTTTTACGTGTTAGCTTCGTTAACGGTCTTTGAAATAGAGGAAAACCCTTCCATAAATCTCCTGTAATACCCAACCAATCCCAGAAAGCTACAGACCTCTGTAGGTATTGTAGGCCTTGGCTAAGTTTTCACAGCTTCGATCTTTTGGGTGTCAACCCGAATACCATCAGCTGAGATGATGTGGCCCAGAAAGGTTACAGAGTTCAACCAGAATTCACATTTTAAAAATTTAGCATATAATTGGCGAGCTCGAAGAATTCCAAGAACAGTACGCAAATGTTCTGCATGTTCTCCCTCTGATTTAGAGTATATCAGGATATCATCGATGAATACAATTATAAATAAATCCAGGAATGGCCTAAATACATCATTCATCAAGTTCATAAACACCGCTGGGGCGTTGGTCAAGCCAAACGACATCACCCGAAATTCATAATGACCGTATCTGGTCCTAAAAGCCGCCTTCGGAATATCCTCTTCTTTGACTCTTACTTGATGATATCCTGACCTTAGATCTATCTTGAAAAACCACTTGGCTCCTTGCAATTGATCAAATAAGTCGTCGATTCTCGGAAGTGGATATGTATTCTTTATTGTTACCCTATTCAGTTGCCTATAATCGATACACATCCGTAGGGTTCCATCTTTCTTTCTTACGAATAAGACAGGTGCTCCCCATGGCGATGAACTGGGCCTAATAAACCCCTTCTCGAGTAAATCCTTCAACTGTGCCTTTAATTTCTTCAGTTCTGCAGGAGCCATTCTATAGGGAGGAATAGATATTGGCTCAATATCCGAAAATACATCGATAGTGAATTCAATATCTCGTTCTGGTGGAAGACCTGGAAGCTCGTCCGGAAATACATCTGGAAACTTGTTCACTACCGGAACGGATTGAAGAGTCGGCGGCTTTGCCTCCGTATCATGGACTCGAACTAGATGATAGATATAGCCCTTGGCAATCATCTTTCTTACCTTGAGGTATGAAATAAACCTGCCTCTTGGAGATGCAGTGTTACCTTTCCACTCTAAAACTGGTTCTCCGGGAAATTGGAACCGGACCACCTTGGCTCTGCAATCCACGTTTGCATAGCAAGAAGCTAACCAGTCCATGCCCATAAAATGTCGAAATCCAGCATTTCCAGTTCAATCAAATCAGCTACGGTGTGTCGGCCACACACTACAACTATACAGCCCCTATAGACTTTCCTGGCTAGTACTGGGTTGCCAACTGGAGTGGACACTTCAAAAGGTTTGATTGGCTCGGGCGTCATTCTGATACGACCGGCAATGTAAGGAGTAATATATGACTAGGTAGAGCCCGGATCAATTAATGAATAAACATCATAAGAAGATACTGTCAATATACCTGTCACAACATCGGGAGAAGTCTCCAGATCTTATCGTCGGGCCAGTGCATAAATACGGTTCTGGGGACTGCTCGAGCTAGAGGCTCCTCCTCTGCCTCTGCCACGGCTCGCTGAAACCTAGGAGGCCTGCCCTGCGGGGCGCACGGACGATGAAGAGCCTGCTGCTGATCCTGTAGGCTGGACCTCATCTCGGCCGCTCCTCAATGGATAATCACGCATCATGTGGCTAACTTGACCACAGGCATAACAAGCATCCGAGCCTCGGCGACACTAACCCAGATGTAACTTATCGTATTGACTGCACCGTGGTACCGGCGGTCTCCTCTGGCTTGAATCACCACGGTACTGGGAACACAGAAGCTCCGAGCACGACTCGGCCCAGAATAAATAGGACGATCAAGCTTTCGGCCATGGCTTCGAGGAGGTGCACTAGAAGAAGGCTGGCCTGAATATCTGGAATACTGCTGCCCCTGACCTCCTCTGTACTCACTGCTGGCACCCGCTGATCTAGTCCTCTTACCGTGTCCCCTGTCTGTATCTCTCTCCCACATGCGGTGACCCTGCACGCTCCTCAGTTACAGGCGTGCGCTTGAATACGCAAGATATCCATTCCTCCCAGTAATGAGGCTGTCAAACAATCTTTAAATAAGTGTGGCCCTAAGCCTCTCACAAATCGGTGTACCCGGTCTCCCATATCTACTACCATGGCCGGAGCGTATCTAGCCAATGAATTAAACCGAAGACTATATTCCCGGGCACTCATATTTCCTTGCTTAAGATTTAGGAATGTATCTGCGCGAGCCCGACGAACCTCAGGTGGAAAATAATGTCGAATAAAAGCATCCACGAACTCTTGCCATTTTGGGGGAGGTGCATTTTCTCCTCTTAAAGAAATCCAGTTATTATACCATAAAACAGCTACGTCCCGGAGTCTATACGAAGCCAACTCCACGGACTCGGTATCAGAAGCATGAATAATTCTCAACGTCCTCAATACCTCATCAATATAGCCCTGCGGGTTTTCATCCGGTTTCGACCCGAAAAATTCTGAAGGATTTAAACTTATAAAATCACGAGCCCGGACACTAGTCGCCCTATCACTTGAACCCGCACTCTGCCGCTGAGCCTGCGCGGCAACTAACTGAGTTAGCAACTGAACGGCATCCCGTAAATCCTGATCTGGAGCAATAGGGGGAGGAGCTGGGGCCCTCTCATGTTCCTCTGCCGCTGGAGGGGTAGGAGTGGGAGTGGCATGCGAGGGAGTAACACTCTGAGCCTCACCATGTCCCAACTCAGCTGGAGGTTCTCGGTTGATGCCCTCCCCGGCGGCATCTAATATTATGCGAATTTTCTTCCTTCTTGTCGGCATCGCTGAAATCATAACGCACAATTAGAATAAAGGAAACCTTACATTATGGCTCTATCGCACGATCTATGAAAAAAAAGACGTTCATTATTCCTAAATACCCCGAAGCCTCTCGTTTATAAGTGTGGCGCGCTTCACACCCATAAACAAGACTCTACCGGACACCGCTCGTAGACATACCCGAGGACGAAACCGCTCTGATACCACTTTTGTCACGACCCGACTAGAGGGCCATGACGGGCACCCGGAGCTGACCCCCGAGCACCACGAATCATACTGTCATCGTCTTAACCTGTGCGTATATATGCTCCATAAAACATGTACACACATCTACATATATAAGCCCTCGCGGAAGCAAAAGAGTAATATGCAAATTATACATCGAGGGGCATATAACATCTACTACCCACATACAAGTACCTACGAGCCTCTAACTGAAACTCTAAGGTCATGAAGATGGGATAGGACCCCATCATATCCAAATATATACACAAGAAGATAAAGTAAAGATAAGAAGGTAACTAGTGACTGCTTGCCTCTTAGGGCGGAGCCATGCATGCATACACGTAGGATATCATATCATGTATTCTTTGCGGAACGTGCGGCCCGATCCATATATCATCATATATCAATATATTTCCGTGGAACGTACGGCCCGATCCATCACCCTATATGGCCCGCGTCGGCCATCCCGCGTCGGGATGATATCATAATATGCCCGGTCGATCGGTGGTTATGCGTCTATAGCGCCTCTCCTTTCCCCATATCCCCTATATACATATACATATTATATATTCATATAATATACGTAGCATGCATGAGAGCCCAAATAAAAGTGCGCTCTCTCGGAGTGACGTAAGGTCGTAAACCTCCGAGTACATTATGGCGTCATCATCATCATTAGATCATGTCTCGAGTGATCCATGACATAAGCGAGGCCATATGTTATATAGCTCACTCGGACATAGGCGAGGCTATATGCTTTATAGCACAGGGCCATATGTTATATAGATCTTTCAGACACGAGTAGTGGCCATATGCTTTATAGCCCACTCAGTCGCGTCATGAAATCATTTAGAATTTTAGGCTTGGAAATCTTTCAAATTGGGGTCATCATAAGATTCTTCAGAAACTACAGACATCTGGCATTTCTAGGAGTAAAAATATGATGAATAGCATGTATGGAACCAAAGTATAGGGATCATGCCTTTGAGAAGAAAAGGGGATAGCCTTACATACCTTTGTGTCTCCTTAACGACGTCGACTAAAATCTCTCCTTCCGACTTACGATTCTACATACAAAGGGGTTCGTATGAGGGTTAGATTGTTGAAGGTACATTTAAGCTTAAACTAAAGCGGATAAGGCTAGCGAAAATTGGGCAGCATTTCGTTTATTTTGACAACTTTCCCTCATTTGACAAAACAACTCCCAAACAATACAACGACATCCATAATATCATAATACGCAAATTCCCTCAAGTTAAACATTATTCAATCTCCAAACTCGTTTCCGGAATCTTCCACAACCATAACTATAATACAACTTCACGTATATCGTTCACATGATACTTCCTCGACATCATTAACACCATTTATACTAAAATTATACTTATATCATACCATGAATCACAATTCAACTACCCTTTTATCCAACATACTACTATTTGTATACTTAAGCTCATATCCAATACTTGTTTCTAATTCAAGTTCTTCAACTACTCAACACCCTTAGTAACATGAAATAATTGTAATACTCACCTTTGGTTATGTAGAGATGGTCTTTGGATGAGAATACTTCACTTGAGAAGGACTCTACTTCAATACCAAAGAGATTCTCCACTTCTATTTACCTTTGGGAACATTCACACCCTTAATTCTACCAACTTTTGGTGTTTGATCCTTGATTTCCCTCCTTGGATATATGTTAGTATGGTATGGAGAAAATTCTAGAGGTTTAGAGAGTGTTTGAAAAGTGGGAAATGAGAAAAAGAGGGAGAAACCGTGCATATATAAAAAAGGTTCGGATCCGACCCGAAATATACGGTCCACTATACGGACCGTATAATTTATACGGTCCGTACATTGGACAGTATGTTTCCTCCGAGAAGACCACCCTTCCTTTGGAAGGGTTCTACGGCCAGATATACGGGCCGTGTAAAATATACGGTCCGTATATACGGCCGTATAATCCCCAATTTTTTCGATTTTCGTTCTCGTCGCTTCGTTTGATCTCGAATCCTTATGGAACCTTCTTGGTACTTGTGCAACAGCTCCTTAACGATCCAACGGACATTATAACTTATCCTCAAGACCTTACTAAATATTCCTTAATTCAACGCCTATGAAATCTTTCCTAAACATAATGTATACTCCACTTTCTTTTGACGAATCTAGTTTCACCAAGTCCTATGACTCAAAAATCTTATCGTATGTACGTTAAGGGTACCCTTGATCACCCTCTTGTAGTCGTGAATGTTTCGTGTACGCCTTAACCAATGTCAGTCCATTCATGACGCAACATCACGAAATTGCCGAGATGTAATACATACTTACTTATGCAATAATTTACAATGCAGTACAATCACGTACCTGGCCATATAGGCTCGGTATTATCCGTACTCGGCCCTATCGGGACTCGATGATATTCGTACTCGGCCCTCCCGGGCTCGATGATATCCGTAGTCGGCCCTTCCGGGACTCGATAATATTCGTACTCGGCCCTTCCGGGACTCGATAATATTCGTACTCGGCCCTTCCGGGACTCGATGCATACATACATACATATACATAAAAATACATAAATGAAATCAACATCATCCTTAATATTATTATGCGTCGCATAGGCATATCATGACCTTAGCATAACTAATCGTGACCTTAGCATAACTAATCGTAACCTTATCGTCATCTTGCTCATCATAACACATACATATGCATATCATAGTACCGTATCCGCTCATACACATTTAAAAATTATCCGTATTTGGCCACGTAGTGGCTCGACAATATCACATACATGTCTTCCGTACCTGGCCATGACGAGGCTCGGTATATCTCATCATCATCATTGCCATTACTACGGAAATCTTTTATCATCACATACATCTCATAAGCTTATCATAACTTTTCATAAAGCATGTATTTGGATTAAGGACAATCTATGAAAATAATATCATATGCATGGCATGAACTTCATAAAAATACTGTATACTTACCCTTATTATTCATCTCATAGGTATATCATGGCTTTATCGTAATTTAACATCATTATACATTTATCATCAGAACACACATTAGAAATTGAGGGAAACTATAGCTATGTCGGGGTGACATAAGGTCGTGGACCCCCGATTACGTTATGGAGTAATCGTAAGCGTCATATCTCACCTTGGAGGGACTAATGTTTAAGGTGAGTGCACATAAGGAAAACATCAATAATTCGTAATCAACATCATTAACTTTATGGGTACATCATATCGTATTCATAGCGAGAACTTTATGGAACTAGCACGTCATGAACTTTAGAATTTTTTTAGACTTAAGCTCGTAGTCATCTTTATCGTACTCGTAATGTATCTCTTGTCTCATATGGCTATTCACGAACATAGACTCTTAGTTTCTCTTGAGGATAGAAGGCTCATGAAGAAGAAGGAAATTCATGTCATAAGATTCATGCCTTAGAATGAAAGGTTTAGCCTTACATACCTTTGTCATTTAACTGCTACATTGCTTTTCGTTCTCCCCTTTAATGCTCACGTCTTTACCTTCAAGAGAATTCGTATCGACATTAGTTAAACAATTATAATGACGTGCTTCTTAAAGCTAGAGAAAATTGGGCAGCATTTTCTTTGTTTTGCCACATCTTCCTCCATATTCCATATCAACTCCCAACATTCATAACGACAATCACAATATCATAAACAACAAGCATTATTCATTTGCATTATCCATATTTAGAAATTTCACTTCAATTCTCCATAATCATGAACAAAGTTCGCTATCGCGTTCCTTCCCATACAATACTTATTCCATGTTCTAAATATCATTTATAACATTTTTACAATCACAACATGTCCATCTTCATGATTCAATCCAAACTACTACTCAACAATGACACTATTCACACATTTATGACCCATTTTCTATTTCCTTCTACAATCCAAGTCTTTCAACCTCTCAATACCTTAAAAAATATGGAAATACCATAAAACTTACCTTATATGGTGTAGAAACAAGTCTTGAGTGGAAGTATCCTTCTTGCACCAAAACCCTATTTCACCTTTCTTGGGATTTCTTGACTTGGAAGACTTTGATGTGTCTCACACTCTTGATTTATGTTGGTTTGATGAAGTTGATCATCAACTTTCCTTGAATTCTTGGGAATGAAGTATATGGAATGTTCTAGAGGTCTTGAGAGAGATGAAGAAGTGTGTGGAATGAAATAAATGAAGTTGGGATCACCTTTATAAACTTGGAAGAGTTCAGCCCGTCGGGAGTTCACGGACTCTTCCACGGTCAGTGAACATGGTGCTTGTCCGTGGTTCGGTCGTGGTTCACAACCAGCCAGCCACCACTTCTGCTGGCAGTTCCACGAACCCTTCCACGGTCCGTGGAACATGGTCGTGAAACCCACAGTTCACCGAAGTTGTTCCGTCGTCTCGTTTGATGTCATCTCATGGAGACCTTACAACACTTGTTTATCACTTCATTAACAATCTAAGGGTGTTATAACTCTTCCCCATAACATCATTAAGTCATCATTAATTCAATACTCATAAATCTTGCACGACACATGACATATACCTTATTTCCCCTAACAACTTTCGTCTCCTACTTCCAATGTCTTTGGAATCTTACTCAAGGTCATCAAATGCTATTTCTTACTTATCGAAACATCACATACTTCGTGCTCTTCATTAGCCTATTCACTGTGCATCAACGGAAAACTTTTTGAGGTGTAACATCATTAACCATAAAATAGGCCCTATAGCAGCCCTTCAAGATGTTTCTAAATAAACATTAGCTGAATTATAGAGAAAACCTTTCCGAACGCGACTTACATTTCGTTCCCTTCAACAAACTAAACTTCACATATTCGTATGATTTCGAAATCTTATAGTATACACTTTAAGCTATCTGCTGCTTCCCTTAATCTCATAAGGATTTCATAATTACCTTAAGCTCACATTAGCCTATCCACAAGGCAACACATACGGAATTTTCGAAGTGTAACATTATTCCCCCCTTAAGAGCATTGGTCATCGAATGTTAGGTTCTCGGGAAATTTTAAAAAATTCCCATTTTTTTTAAAAAGGATCCCCCTTAAAAAACAAAAAATTTTTTGGGTCAA
>NC_081347.1:52290605-52403550 GCF_029784015.1 Lycium ferocissimum
TTTACCATAAATTCACAACCAAATCAATAGTTAGCAGTCAGTTACTAAAAACCCAATTTTTTTTACCAAAATCATCGGATTAAGACATTAGACCTAAACATAGCAATCTATAAATTTAGTAACCTTTTCTCACCCTATTCCCTGTGGGATTCGACGCCAACCTTGTTGGGTTACTATATTTGACAACGTCCGCGTTATACCATTAATAGGTGTAATTTGAGCGTATCAGGCGTCCCTAGTTATATTCAGAGAGAACCGTCTTAAGGTTGGCAGTAGTAATGGAGGAAGGATAGTTTTTGACAAACTCACCCCTGTCGCTTTGGGTAAGTATTTTCTTGGGGGTAAAGTCGTCATTAAAATTAAAAGTGCTAGTAATGAAAGGATAAAAGTTTTCTCTGGTCGGAGTCCGTGGATTGCTGCTGCCGTCACCACTCTGGCCAGTTGGCAATTGCGAGGTAGATGAAGGAGAAGGAATAAATAAAGATGGAGGTCTAGATTTAGCCATATTTCTTGGTGGTTAATGTCTTAATTGAAGGAAGCTAAAAAGTAGAATGGATTAAGGAATGAGGTTAGGATTGATTTTTTGGATGAAGAATAATTTTCATCTAGGGAAGGAAAGGTTAAGAGAAGAGATTAGGATGTACTTTGTGAAGTTCTATCACACGGACCGTCATGATTACTAATCATCTCAGATTTCTGAAACGCCCAGCACAACTAATATGGGTGAGACACGTGGATGAAAGTGCCTGAATCGAAGGATTGTACATCACATCAAAAGTCAGGAGGAACCTTTTTTCCCGCCATTGGGTGATAATGTTTTCGGTGACATTTCAGTTCCACTACTTGGTATCAATTCTTTCCACTAGAGAGTGGAAACACTATCTGTATACATGATAACATATGGCCGGGCATGTGGTGTATGACACATGGTAGAGGAAGATTGAAAGTTGCCAGTTATGACATTTAATACGAGTGAGAAGCCCTGGTTGCACTGGGACCAAATCCATGAAGGAAATTGTACTGAGAAATTAATAGCGGAATAACGTTACAAGACCTGACCAGATATGGAGCAGACGTTACAATTCAGTATTAAGGTTGTTTCCCATTATTGTTCATTAATAGGATTTAATTACAGGATTAAGGGCTTAGCTATTTACATTTATTCTCTTAAATTGCTCTTTTGCTCTGGAACATTATATTTGTTCATAGAAGTCTAAGCATTTAGCTGTTCCACCAAAGGAAACCTATCAAAGGATTTGCTCCTCGGATCAACCAAGCCCAGGCTCAATCGTTTTACGAAAAAGGCTAAATATACCCCTGTACTATTGGAAAAGGGCAAAACATACTCCTCATTATAATTTGGGTCCAAATATACCCCCACCGTTATACTCTTGGCTCAAATATACCCTTCCTCCATTAAAGTTGTCTACCTTGGACATCTTTTCCTATGTGGCAGTGACATTTGATGAGGTGTATGCCACGTGGCATTGCCACCTCACCACCCCTAACCCATTTTACTCCTCCCCTTTTCCGCCACTAAAAATCTTAACCCCTCCATCACCATTGTCACCATCCTACCAGTCCTTTTATAAATTCATATCCAAAGAACACTTCCAATTAGTTCATTAGCAATGGCAGCAAAAGTTGCAGAAACCTTTAGCCCATCACCACCATCTGCAATCCAAAACAAACAAGAGTTTGCTTTTCATATGCAACCAATGCCAAAAATGTCGTGCAACACCTCAAATCCTCCAAAATAATTCGTTGTACTTACAGACTAGATTTTGCATATCCAAAACTCCTAAAAATGGTAAGAGTAAGAAAAAATAATAACAGATGTACCCAGAAAAAAAAAAAGATTAAAATTATATTTAAAGAACTTTTAGTTCCAAATTTATAGTAGGAGATATTGTGTACCCATTTTACAGTTAGTTGGTCAGCTTTTTTCTTTCTTTCATTTTTTTTTTTTTTTGGGAAATGGCGAATTTAGTTAGAGAAAAATGAAGTTGTGTCAACTGAAGTTTCAGCTCCTCATGGTTGAAATAAAAAGGTACTTCTAAAATGATAAATAATGAACACAATGGTGGTGGAGGGGGTGAAAATTTTTAGTGGTGGAAAAGGGGAGGAGTAAAATGAGTTGGGGGGATGAGGTGGCAATGTCAGGTGGCATCCACCTCATCAAATGTCACTGCCACGCAGGATAGGATGCCCAAGGTGGACAACTTTAACGGAGGAAGGGTATATTTGAGTCAATAGTATAACGGTAGAGGTATATTTAGACCCAAAGTATGGCGAGGGGTGTTTGACCCTTTTTCAAAAGTACAGGAGTATACTTGGCCCTTTTCTAATCGTTTTATTATTATCATTTATTTTAGTCACTCAATTTCTCTATTATCACTCTAATTATTAAAAATTAGTTTTATTTCATTACTTTTAACAAATCAAATCACACATCCTTTAAACCACAAAACAAATTAACTGTTCTATTTTTGTTTAGGGTACACAAGCTATATAACCATTATGTATAAAATTTAGACATGCATATTAAACAGAAGTAAACTCTGATGTAATCGATAAATAACGTGAGTGTAATAGTCTCCATATAATAAAGAAATATGAAAAGCCTGAAAGTATTAAGTTAGACTAATACAACCCGAAGTTATGAAAACATATAAAGATTACTACGGGACAAGCCCTGCATGATACTAATCTCTGAAAGTTAAAATAACATATGGGAAGGAAGCCACAAGCCGATGACTATTGAATTATGTAAACCATGTTGTCCGCTAGGTTGCCCTCTAGAGCAAAACGAAAGAAAAGAAAAATATGTTAGTATAAAGGTAGTCAGTATGAATTGTCAAACGTTTTCTAAATGACGAGACAAGATATATATACTAAATATAAAGCTTTAATTAAATATTTGAGTCATATCCAATTGTCAAAAAAATGGACCTCGGCGAAAACTAGGACTCATGTGCAAGTTGTGTGTAATGTTTGTATTTACCTAGCCTAGCAACAATTGTATTGTTGTAATGACCCACTAGGTCATTAGGACCATTTTGACCATTTTAGCCCTATAAATTCATTTCCTAGACTAGAAGTGAGTCTAGTGAGAACTTAAAGATATAGAATTTCAAAGCAAAGGCTTGCGATAGTATTTGCGCACTTGTTTGAAAACTTGTATTTATTCCCGTTGGGAGGGGACTTAGTAAATTAGACCTCCGCTGGGAATTCTGAGGCCACGAATGAGTCCGTAGCGCGTTTTTACTTGTGTGTGCCTGTTTGGTTTGTGTCTGTAAGGCCTCGGATTGATGTTGGGATTTTGGGTGAAAATCTGGTGAAAAACTTGAGCTCATTGGTCGATTTGGACCGCTGCAGGGGTGATATTATGCGCTATAGCGGGTCAATTCCCGCTATAGCGAGACCGCTGTAGCGGTCGACGGGAGGCAGAACTAACTTTTATATTGTGGAATTTCGAGTCATTCCTCACTTTACACTAAAAGCAATTCCGTAGAGAATAAGAGGTGAATTCCTTAGAGTCTTGGTGGATCCTCCATTGAATGTAAGTTCCAACCCTTTTATTGTTCATTCCATTGTCATTCTTAAGTTCCTATATGAATTAAGGGTCCTTTAATGGTGGAAGAAAAGTTTAGAATTCTAGAAATTGCAAACCCTTGAATAATTGATGGGTTATTGATTTCATTGTTGTTTAATCATCCAGGAGTATAGATTATCACTTCCTAGGGTGAGAAATTGATTACTAATAGTGGAAATTGTGTATTGAGACTTAGGATTCTAATAAAAAGGGGAAATTTGGACAAAAATCTGATTTGAAAGGTTAAAGGTGATTAGAGACCTATAAATTAGAGGATTATGATTGTTGTGATTGTGGTTATGATAAATTCAGCATTAGAACAATGGTATCACCAGTTGAGAAGGTTAGAAGTAATTGGGTCTTCTTCCCCAATTGTTGTTCTTATTTGTAGAAGATGGTCTATTGCTTACTTAGCATTATATTGCTAGACTTTAAGCGTTCTGAGGTGTTATGAAAGGAGAAAGCTCATGTGAAGTGGTTCGTGGCTCCTGTTCGGCATTCGAGGTAGGTTACGGCTTACTTTAGTTAGACTTTGATTAGCGAAACGTATGTCTTGTGTAGAATTGACGGGAGAAAGAATGATTAGGTCTTCAGACATGGTGTTTGGTTGGATATTATCTAGGTTGGTACGATTTCTGATTATGTAGGCTTGTCTCCATTACTTTATGTACTGAACTTGAGGTGTATTTGCTGTGATATGAGAAGGAATGAGTCAATATATACTCTTCTTGTTGATTGAGATGGTTACATATCCTTGTTGTTGAGTGATTTATCTGAGTCTTATTATGACTTGTGGCATGGTGCCTTGTATTCATTGACCATGCCATATATATGTGTGTGTGTGTGTGTGTGTGTATATATATATATTATTTGACAGGGGGTGAGGATGTGGCCTAGTTATGGGTTCGTGATCTGAGGTCAGTTCCTGAGCGAGTGGTGCATGGACACCATGGGTCCCCTGCAGGTCATAACTTTTGGGCAAACAATACCATTAGCATGTGTGTATAGGTTTGAGGTATTTGGCCAGTGCATTGCATTGCACATCATTACATATTATCATGCATCATCATCGACTCTTTATTTCTGATTTGGTATGGTCGGTTCCTATTATTATGGTGGCATGGATCAGATTATGGACTGGGTTAGATCCTTTGGGTAATGACGCTGCCCAGGTCAGAACTAGGGTTGTGATTATCGATTGAGATTATTATGATAAGACAGATTTGCGGTTTAGAAGCTTCCTCTTAGGTTGTGATTCAGTTATGGGATATTTTGTGACCTTGGATTGAGTATTATGTGCCTATCTGCTTATCTTGTTGATTTTATGCTTGTATGCGTGAACTAATCTTAGTCGGCCTATGATGCATACTCAGTACATGTTGTTTGTACTGATGCTACTCTTGTTGTACTCTTCTTTTGAGTGCAGAGTTTGTTACCAGTTCCAGTTCTTGTCATCGAGGGTGATCCGAGTCTACGTGACAGAGATTCCAGGGTGAGCTTTTGGATTAGATCCGCAACTCGGAGACTCTTCCTTGCAATTAACTGTCTTCTTTGCATTCCTGAGACAGTATTGATATTTGATATTTGTATTTACTTTCTATCAGACTTGTATCTATGTAATAGTGCTCTTGTACTAGTCCAAACCAAATTTGGGGTTATGATTACTTCTGCACTTATCATTTGTATAATTTGAATCTGTTAGCTTAATTATTGTTTATTTCCGCGTAACTCTTATAAATGATTAAAATAATTTGGGAATGGTTTGCCTACCTGGGGGGACAGTATAGGTGCCATCACGATTCACAAATTGAGTCGTGACAATTGTGATATGTATAACTTCTGTAGTTTGATTGTGATGTATGCAAACACTATCAGATAGAGACTAGATAGCTGAAGATTAGCTTTGAAGTAATCTTCATAAAGTGTATAGAAACACAATGTAGCAAAACATATGAAGCATGCATGAAGAATAATTTTGTAATCAAAGCGTTTCTTGATCTTGAATTTCTTCATGGTATCAGAGTTTTGGCTCAACTAGAAAATAAAGAGTTAATATTGAAGCTTTATCCATAGTATCAAGACATGCATGGCTGCAGCGTCCAATTCAAGCTTTTGACTTTTACCCTCTTCATTTCACAAACTCATTGATTTTTGACTAATTAATTAACTAATTTTTTTTTTCGGAGGACGGAAATCCTTCAAGTCATGAAAACCTTAAGGGTTACCAATACTATTCAAGATGAACACCAGTCGAGTCCATTGAAAGTGAGAAGGGAGAGATCACACCTAACCACAAATACACAGAATGAGAAGAACAAGATGTTCTAGTTAGGAGTTAGCTCTTGAGACAATGACAGAGGAGTTAATATTTCTCATCTTAAGATTCTCGATACCTAATAAATGTGATCAATTTTAAGAGGAGTTAATATTTCTCATCTTAAGATTCTCGATACCTAATAAATGTGATCTGTTTTAAGGACACCTAGCTATAAGCAAGCAAAGATAAGGAGTTTAAGTTGAAATGACAACTTCTACCCATCAAAACTGGGATCTAAGTCATTGATGTATACATAAACGAGTACAAAGAAATTTTTGATTGTCTCATGGTTATACATAAGCCTTTATATATGAATATAGTAATGTAATAAACTTAGCTAGAGGCCTTGATAGTAAATATAAATATCTTTGGACTTTGATATTAGATAACCCCATTTCCTACCTTTACACAATCTGTAAACTTGCTTAGAGGCTTAGAGAGAGAACAAAGAACAACTTAGTTGTTTTTATGAAAAATTGGTGCAGTTGGCTTTGTATACGTGGTCAAGGACAGGTGGAACAATATGACTGAAATAATGAGAAAAATAACAATAGAACGTAATGTGAACGAAATGTAATTGAAAATAAGGAGTTATAATAGCTTGAGCCTTGGAGAAGCCTTTGAAGCTAGAGCAAGGTATTTCTTGTATATATTTTCAGATGTCCCTTACAATCAAATGAGAAGCTCTATTTATACTTGAGCTATGGGGTACAAGTTCCTTGAATCGTGCCCTCTTTTCTACCAATATTAATGCTATGACAATGAATGGTAATAAAGGGTATTAATGCACATTCAAGACTGGAAGAAGACTTGGGAATTCTTGTAACGGCCATGCATTGAATGATGTTTGACCAGTGAATTGGCATGCTTCTCCGAGAACTTTACAGTTTCTGTCTCCAGTAGCAGTCATCAAGTTACTTTTCTGGAACGTCGTGTGTTTCTCGAAGCCCCTCACTTCCTGGCTCGAATCTGATACGTCAGCATCGTGATGTATTATCTTTTGATACGTCCACTTGTTGTCTACAGAGTTTTCCCTATATAGATAATCTCCCCACTTACCGGTTACTCGCTGAAATATGACTAGGGAGTGGAAGATTTTTTTCTTCTTGCCAGAAAGTCATGTAACCGCCCTCGTGACTGCCTTATTAAAAACCATGCCAGAAAAACTCAATTGAGACAAACATCAGGCGAAGGTAAAAATAGTATAGTGCTTAGGGATTCATATGACAACTTCGTCACTTGTTTTTCTACCATCAAGGATCAGTTGGTGCTGAAAAAGTACCACCACCATAGAAAGCTTGATCTCGGGTTTTTAGTGTTCACCCGAAACTTTTAATCTTTGAGTTTTGGCTCTTGGGTTTTTAGTTTTTGCCAAAACTTTTACTTTTAGAGTTCATGACTCTAGGGGTTTTAGTTATACCCGAAACTTGTTTAACCTCGTAGCCTTGGAAGCCGAGGATGTTAATGATCAGGAATTTTCATCCGGACTTTTAGCCATTTAACTTGACGGCTTTATACGAAAAAGCCCTTATGTTTCAATGCGTATGAAGAGGACATCTACTGTTCATTTGAGCACAATTGTTCTGATTCATAATCCTTATTTTCTTTCAAGTGTGAGCAAATCTAAGAATGATTTATTTTCATTTCAACATATACTAGAATATTTAGAAGGTGCAAGTTTTGCTTCATTCCATTCCTTGAACGTAAGCAAGTGTTTAAAACTTTGCATATACAACAGTTTACAGGAAATAAACAAAATTACATTGCAAGAAAATTGCGCCCATGCTGACATCTATTGGGTCTAGCTGGTTGTCAATTTTGGTTCTTTGTATTTTTTTACGGGGCTAATATAGCAGTCCCTATTCCTTTTCTTTATTTCGAAGCCAGTTCGGGCTATCTCCGATATATTTAACGGACATAATGACTTTGGGCACAAAGCCTTTTTTTTACTATCCTGAAGGCATCTTTAGATGCTTCCGGTACTTATTGCGACAGTCCCCAGTGTTCATAGACATTACTGTTCTTCATCTAAGTCGTTTTATGGCGAGTCGCTCAAAAATGCTCCTACCTCCTATCAGTTTATGGTCCTAATGGGTATGATTCAAACCGGTGCCTGGAATGCCTCCGATAAAAGTTTGGTTGACCTTGATTTTGGGTCGTAGAAGATATAGATATATTAAAATGATCATCTTCCACGCGAATCTTTGATGTATACCGATTGCGAATAGCTTCCCACGTTGTTTCCTCGAACTCTAGCAAATTTTACTTGAGTTTTCATGAAGCATCCAAACTCAGAGGGTTGAGGCCCATAGTGAAAGCCTCAGTTGCCCATTCATGTCAAACCACAGGTAGCAACATATTTTCCTTCTGAAACCGGGTGATAAAGTCACAGAGCAACTCGGTCTCTCATTGCGTTATGCAAAAGATGTATGCCTTTCGCGTTCGCACCTTCTAAGCTCCAGCATGTTCTTTAATAAACATATCTATGAGCATAGAAAATGAATCAATAAAGTGTTTGGGCAAAAGAGAATACCAAGTTAAATCCCTTTGAGCCAATGTCTTGCCGAATTTCTTGATCAAGACCGATTCGATCGCATTCAATCATTTCCCTTGACAACTATGGTGTAGGCCATTATTTGCTGCTGCGAATTTGTCATTCCATCATACTTGGGGATGCCGACATCTTAAATCTCTTTGGGATCAACGTCGGGGCAGCTTCTGGTTTGTAAGCTAACAGATATGCTTTTTGTATCCGGACCCTCAAGGACCGGTGGAGTCACCGGGACTTGATCGATATGGGCTTAAAGCTCCTTCGTATTCTTTTTCATTTCCTTAGTGATTTTGTTCATCTTATCAGTGATGTATTTCATAAATTGCAACACTTGTGCCTGAAAAGGATCATCTGGGATGGACTCGCTCATGGATATGTCTCAATTCCCAACGGTTCTACCCTTCATTCAGTCTCAACTAGGTGTATTGTTTCCGAGAGTTGGTGTAGGGGTGTCCCTATCGGCCTACTGACTCAAGCTTTTGGGCTGCCAGAAAGTGCTGAGATAGTTTGCCCCATGAATTCCATCTCCTTCATCATTGACCACTACTACTCCCTTGCTATCTGCATTGCTTCTTCATGGGTTTCATCAGTAGGCGTTGTTTCCTCCGCAACCCTTCGATTTAGACCATTTCCCGAGATAGTTGTACCATCGTTGTTTCCAGTAGTGAGATGAGTTTGGTCATCTGTAGTGTTTGTCATATCTGTAACAATTAAATCTAATCGCAAGATCTAAAGAGAATTAGTATAATTAACAGGGTCACAATGATATCACAATATTCCTGGCCCCACGGTGGGCGCCAAGCTGTTTACATGGAAAATAGGTGCAATTGAATTTGTATACGTGGTTAAGGATACGTGGATCAATAATATGACCGAAATAATGAGAAAAATAACAATAGAACGTAATATGAACGAAATGTAATTGAAAATAGGAGTTAGAATAGACTGAGCCTTGGAGAAGCCTTTAAGCTGGAGTCTCCGGGCAAGCAAACAATCAAAGCTTTGCTTAATTGAACAGGAGCAATCGTAGAACTAAGAGCAAAATAAGAGCAAGGTATTTCTAGTATATATTTTCAGATGCCCCTTGTAATGAAATAAGAAGCTCCATTTATACTTGAGCTATAGGGTACAAGTTCCATGAATCGTGCCTTCTTTACTACCAATATTAATGCTATGACAATGAATGGTAATAAAGGGTATTAATGCACATTTAAGACTGGAGGAAGACTTGGAAATTCTTGTAACGGCCATTCATTGAGTGATTTTTGACCGGTGAGTTTGCATGTTTCTCCGGCACTTTACAGTTTCTGCCTCCAATAGCGGTTACCAAGTTACTTCTCCGAAACGTCGTATGCTTCTCGGAGCCCCTCGCTTCTTTGGCTCGAATCTGAGCTGTCATGATTACCACATGTCATCTTTTGATAGGTTGACTTGGTATTTATGGATTTTGCCCTATACATTAGTCAAACACAACTTGACTCGTGACCCTGAATTCTCAATGAAGATGTCGTAAAAATAACTTCATAGGAAGAGGACAACTAAAAGGGAAGAGGAAATAGACAATTTAACAAATTTGGAGGAACAAATAATGAAATAAATCAACAGAAGAAGAACCAAAAATCAAATCCTTGCTAAATTTGTCAGAAAAATAATCACACCGCACTTTCTTGTTTCTACCGATGATATTATTTATATCTAGAACAATTAGAGATTCCTCAAGCGCTTGCAACAATGTTATTTAATGACCAACCTGATACAAATCTAGCTCTACATGAATTTTCATGCTAACAATCATATGGTACATTAGGCAGGCACTTTTACAAATTCATCTCCTTTTAAAGGAAGTGACTGTGATGGTCGGCGATGGTGACAAACTTTATATTACACATGTGGGAGATAAAAAATTTGGATGAGATTCACATTTAAAGGATATCTTTGTTGTGCCTAATCTCAAGAAGAATGTTATTTATGTTAGTAATTAGTTTATAAAGTATAATTCATGGTCATTAAAATTTGCTGGATGTGTTTTAATGTTAAGGACAAAAGAACAGGGACAATATTGACAAAAGAGAATAAGAAGCTTGAATTAGACACGCCTTGTCGGTCAGTCGTCCTCTGAACTGATACAGCAATAGATACATTGGGCTACACACAAGGGAGGTCAATCATCCTCTGAACTGACATAACAGTGCTCAAAAGCGATACGTTAGGATTCATAATGGCTAATCTTTCTCTGGACTAGCGCAACTTCCCCATACATGCCCAAACACAACCAGATACAAGTCAAGACATGTTACTCGAATCCTCAATCATGACTTATTAGCCAAAATCACTTCTCAAGTCATCTTCTCAATAAAAGAAATATTTTGAACTCATAAATCAATTAAGAAGTCTTGTCTAAATCATTCATTCAAGTGCAAGTTCAAGAAAACTGTCACGCCTCAAAACTCACCTTAGACGCAACAAGCATCTGATGCTATGAACAACACCAGAAGCACCTTATAAAATTCATAAACGTCTAATCTCTTTTAATACTCTTTCAACATTTACTTAAACAAGTCATTAAGGCTAAATGAAAACATGCTCATACTTATAAAAGTAACCAGCGAAGGTCTAATATAAATACTTAGTCATAAACGTGGAAAAATGCCCAACAAGCCATACGAAACTTCAACGATCTACCCACAATTCTGACAACTAACTATGGAGCTTCTAAGATAATATATGAATGGACTAACTTGGGGACGCAGCCCGGGAAGTTAACAATAAGACTAGATAAATGGGGTGTGCCATGAACAATGGTATGATCGCACCAATAAGTCTTGAAAGCAGCAATTTCTCCTACTCCCTACACGTATCACGAACCTGCTTCTCTTCATTACCTAACATACCATAACAAACAATTAGTATGCCTGAGTACTGGGTACTCTATGAGTGTCTCTGGGGCAATAGTTAATAGCAAAATATATAAGTAATAAGTGTAATTGTAAATAGTATTAAGAAACAATTCAAAACAATTGATAACATCTCATGAATATCCAATATAATAGTCAATGATGAAGAAATAATCACTTTGAGTCCTTAAGTCATTTCCGTTACCTTTAAGTTCTTTCAGAAACAGTTCAAAATTCAAAGATAGAGTAAGCCAGTAACCTTAGGAAAATCGCCAGTAAAATCCAACAACACAGGGATATATAAATATCAACTTGTTGTACCGTTTATCACATTGAGTCTTATCACTCATGAACTCAAGATCAACAACAAGACGCTCACAGACAATCAAAGTATAAGACATGCCAATACAGGCCTAAATCAATATAACGAAGGGATAACCATTTAAGGTTCCCTAAACTGCATAGAAGCACCACATCGGAGCTATCACCCGACGATGGTTACCCTTCCTCCCGAATAGCTAGACAAAGACCACGCTAGGGCTATCAACCCTCGATGACCACTCTTCCTCTCGAATGGCTAGGCATGAACCACACCGGAGCTATTGACCCTCGATGGCCACTCTTTCTCCGGAATGGCTAGGCAGACCCCACTAGGATCCATAGTGACAACCCTTCCTCTCGCGTAGCTAGGCTAAACACAAACAATAGAAATCATGCATAGTAGCCAAATCACAAATTATGGCATGGAAGACGAATCTCACATCATGGTATGGAAGCCGAATAGTTTATTATGAATTATGTTCATCATCCCGTTAGTAGGCGTACATAAAGACATTAAATGATTTAGAAATCATGTTCCAATCACTAATCAAATTTCAATTCAACGAAACCCGTTCATAGGGCAAAACACATTAAATATCAAAGCCTTCAAAATCAAGTTTAAAGCATCCCTTATAGGGGTAAATCATATTCAAAGTTCAAAGTTTTATAATTCAATTTCAATCGTCCCTTATAGGGAAAATCACGAATACATATATATAATATAATACACATAAGGTTTAATGTGGGCTTGTCCCTCACGCACACAAAACCTGCCAAAAAAACCATTTTTAAAGGTTGAAATATATTCGAAAAGAGACATACTACAAGAGAAGGTTTTCAAAAGTAAAAATACCTTAAATTCCATTAATATATTCCAAACATAAGCTCTGTGCTTCACGGAATCACTCCACATCCAATTTGAAGATTGCACCATTAATATGTACAAGTTTTTTTTTTTTTTTTTACTAATTTTCATAGCTATTGTTAATAGATCAAAAGGCACTGCTTCGAACTTCCAAATCAAATCTCCACCGTTCAAATTAAGACCTATATGTTATGAATACTCAGTTAAAATTGGGCTCGATCCAACGGTTATATTATCGAAAAACACCAATTTAATATGATTGGTCGAAGTGAAAGTCTACAAAAAATACTAGGGTTTTTTCAACTCTTGTTGCTCTTGATTTTATAGGTTTATGGGGTGGATGGATTTATTCTAATATTGTAGAATTCAAAGGTTCTTGATTGAAAGACTTACCTTAGAGGAAACCTTAGGAAACTAGATCGCCATACCAAACTCTTGACGATTTCGTGATTTTTCTCGATTGCAAGAATGATTTTCTTGTGGTTCTAGAAGGATTGGAGTGCCTAGGTTCTTTAGGGATGGAGGTAGTGTTAGGTTCTTAGATGAGGTGTGAATGGGAAATGGAAGAACTCAAAATGAAGGGAAATGCCAAATTTCAAAAATGGAGGGAAATGGAAAAGTTCCTTTGTAAAAGGAACTTTGTCCCTCATTGGTAGGGGACACTAATACTTGTGTGCTTATATGTAGAAGTATTTCTTCTAGCTTATAAAGAGTTGGGAAGAGAGTCTCCCCCCGCACCGTTGTCGTCGCTTGGCTCGGTTTCGACTTCGGTTAAATGATATTTTTTGGACCAAATTTATTTCGTTAATAATAATTTTTGTATTAAAGTTTCATAACCGTTTTGTAATGGTAATTAATGTCCTCTCCGGTTTAATTTTTCGGACATAGTGGTCTTACATAAACAACCATTTTCGCGAAAAGTCACTTGGACGAGTTGCATTTCTTCGGATTGGACTCAACATTCAGGCTATAAATAATGGCTATTTCATAGATTTTTTCCTTACAAAATTTTTTCTGCCCTTGCTCTTCTTTCTGCATAATACTTTCTGCACAAAAGTAGAAAACTACTAAGTGTGATTTGGCTGTTCATTTGTGTTCACTGCACACCAGCGTTTGAGGTACCACTAAATCGGTGACAGTAATCCGTTCTATCCTAGGAGAAAATAATCCATAACCATGGGTACTTGGGGGGATTAAGTTCCTTAAGGATACACTGTGAATTCGGCGGGTCGGATTGTTCATCGTTAATTCAGCTTCTTCTCCATTTCTGATTTTATTTAGTTTCTGTCTCTAGAATATTATTTCGAATAAAGGAAGATAACAAGCTTAAGGAGCTTAACATCTTTTTATATATTCTATATTCTGTTAATCTACTGGAATCATGCACTTTTGACAAAAACAAATGTATTTTTTTTTAGATTAAAAGGAAAAAAAATACTATATTCAGAAATAAAAGTACTTTTTAGATAGAAAAAAAAAATTATTCCACTCAAAGTTACTACTCGATTTAAAGAACATAAAAAATTTATCGAGTAAGTAAATTCGGTTAAACAATATCAAAACTTTGCCAAAGTTAGTAAATTGTGTTGGTTTGAACAAATAATATCTTCACTGGTTCTCATTGTTAAGATATAAACGTATTTTTTTTCCCTAGAAATAAAAATACTCTTTTCAGAGATGTAAAAGTACTTTCCAGAAATAAAAGTACTCTTTTCTGAAATAAAAAGTACTTTTCAGAAATAAAAAGTTACTCTTTTGGAGACTAAAATCTTGGAATTTTCTACTCTAGTTTTGAGATTAAAAGTTCTCGTAACTTTCTACTCATTTGGTTACTCGGTTTGAAGATATATAAACTTCATCGAGTATATAATTTTGTGCATTCGGTTTGAAGATATAAAAACTTCACAGATTTTGTTAATTTTGTTTGTGTTTTTCAAACAGAAATGGGAGACCAAACTCCAATTGTGATCACATCGGTACTGGCACAATTGCCCCTGTCATTGGCCCTACGAGCAATGTTGCTTCTTCCAGTCATTTTGTACCGGCCCCGGCACCGGCTCCGACAAAAAAACCCAAAAAATTCTTCGGCGTAGATTTTAAGCGTTGGCAACAGAAAATGTTCTTCTAGTTGACTACTCTTAGTCTACGAAAGTATATTAAGAAGGACGCTCCGATTCTTCCAGACGGAACTCCGGAAAATGAATGTTTTATTGTGAATGAGGCATGGTGTCACGACCTATTTTGCCTAAGCCATGCGGGCACCTACCTTCCCACCTCAGTAAGCGAACCCTCAACCCATCAATGAAAGAATACATAAATAAAGAAATTAAGCAACGGAATAGAATAAATACATAAGGCTCCCTATATAGATATATAAATAGTAGAATAGTGCGGAATAATAATAACACCCCTAGGGTCTAGTCTAAGTAATATAAGAGCGTCTAAAAGGGGGAATAATACAAGCATAGAATAATAATACAAAAGTGTCTATATCTTTGAATAGAGTAGGACATAAAGATAGAGAAGTCTTCGAGGTAGCGAATGACCATGCTCACCCTGAAAACTCAAAGATAAAGCTGAAGTGACTATCAGCCACGTGTCACGGAAGTAGATCCAACCTGATACTCTGCATTCATAAAAGAATATAGAAAGTGCAGGTTAGAACAAAACAACGGTACTGGTAGGCATCATCGGCCGACTAAGCATAGATAACACAACTCAGATAATAAAGCAAATAGGCAGATAAACCAACAAGTATAAGTCAATGTAATCAAATCCAAGTATGCGTCATCACCTATATAAAGCATCTAATCCCAATTGCACCAATTCTGAAAGTATCCAGTTCGAATCCAACAATTACAAGTGCAACGCCTAAACATCTCAACATCAATCCATAATGCAATGCGATGCAACGCAATAGTGTATGAATGCAATGCAATGCCATGCAAATGTTGTGTACACATGTACTCCGGACGGAAATATCGACATCTTGGTAGCACAACCCAGTGTGACTCGTGAAGTCTAAGTGCCACCCGTCCCAGAACATTGCCCAACAGACAGATGGGACCCCGGATCTTTGCCCACAAGGGTTCTTACCGGCACCACCCCGGGGGACCTGGGGAGTCTATGCACTCACTCAATCAACGATTTCGGAACTAACATCAAACATCGGTCATATCACGTCACTCAAGTAAAAGATTTTAATCAAGCATTAATTGCACTCAATCAACGATTTCGGGATAAACATCGAACATTGGCCATCTCACGTCACTCAAGTAAAAGAGTTTTATTAATTATCATCAGTATCTCAATAGTATGTCATGACAATGAGAGTGCGTGCAATGCATGTGTCAACATCAATAATCATGCCCAATATCAGAAGTACCAACAATGGGTATGCCAACAATACATCCGAATCATAAATACCAACAGTGGGTATGCCAACAATATCACCGAATCACAAGTACCAACAGTAGGTACGCCAACCATATCGAAATCAAGACGATAAATAGAATCTAATATCTATCAATAACTCATGGAATCAAGCCAACATAATAGAGTAATCAATCACAGCACAACGGGATGGCTAGTCCCAACACACAATAAGGCCCAACTTAAGGCATTATCCAACCCAACTTCATACCCGAAGGATCACATGCTGTCTCCGACAATATAATTTAAATATGCACTTCGCTATATGAAGTCTCACCAAGGGTAAGCCATAGCCTACCTGGATAGCTGAACCGCAACACCAACAACTCACTCTTTTGCCTTGCCTTTCCGCTAAACCTCAGAACCAAAGTATTCTAATCATAATCGAAATCTAGATTAGAAATCATGAAGAATGATACTAATATTGCTACTATTCAATCTAGGTCAATTCTAACCCTAGAAATTGGAAAAATGGGCCCATAAGGGAAAAATGGGAAATTCAGAAGCGAAATATAAAATTAAGCACTAGGTGATCATAACCCAATCACTAATTGCTAAATTAACTCATAGATTTACCCAATTTTGTTTTTGAAGTTAAACCCTCAATTTGGGTATAAACCCTAACTCTTTAATTCCAAAATTCAACACTAGAAATGGAAGATATATGATTAATAAGCTTATATTCATCAAAATCTAACATGAACACCATCAATTTCATTATTAATAAGCCTAGGGAAAAGTTCATCAAAACCCTCTTCCAACTTCCATTACTAAGGGATTATTAAAAGGAAGGGGGAAATCTATGATGATTTGGATTAAAGGAAGAGTAAAGGAACTAGTAAGATTTACCTCTAAGAATATTCCTAAAATATCTCCAAGAACAGTTCCAAAAAGCTCTAACTTCGAAATGGAAACAAATGAGGGTCTAAAGGCTTTTAACACTTCATTAATTACACAAACTGCCGGTCACCCGCTTTAGCGTCGCTGAAACCGTCCCAGCGGAGCCGCTTCAGTGGACACACGACCGCTTCCGCTGCCAAGGTAAAAGTCCTTGGACCACTCAAGCGGCAGGGCTATCGCTCCAGCGGTGCCTATGTCGCGGTGCTGGTGCCGCCAAAGCGGGCACCAAACACTAGAAACTTACCCAAGTTTCACTATTTGATCCGATTTTTTGACTAATTTCCGAGGCCATCTACTCACATGCCATACACATAGACACGCATAAAAACGCGCTACGACGCGCCTGTGGCCTCAGAATTCCTAACGGAGGTCTCATTGACCAAGTCAACCCCCGATGCCTTTATCCAATTTCCCAACTCAAGTCTCAAAATGCATTCAAGTGCATTGGGAACCGAGCCAAATACACACACAAGTTCTAAACGAACATCCGGACCCAAAAAAAAGTTCGTTTACCCAAAAGTCAACTTTGAGTCAATCATTTTTCACCTTAAGCCTATATTTTTCAAAAGTTGCCCGAATTCGGTCTAGACACCTCGAGAAGCGTGTCAACGGTCCCCTTGGGTCAAAATGAGGTAATCAATGCTCAGGAAAGGGAAAAAATGTCGAAAAGACTATAACGACCAAACGGGTCGTTACACATGGAGGCACTCAGACATTTGTGCAAGAATTATATTCTTAGCGGACCGAAGGATGATTTGTACAGTGTCTATAGCAATTTGAGAATTCCAAAGAGCTATGGAATGCGTTAGAAAAGAAGTATAAAACTGAAGATGCCGGTTTGAAGAAGTTTAATGCAGCCAAGTTTTTGGACTATAAAATGGTAGATAGCAAATCTGTTGTTACCCAAGTCCAAGAATTGAAAGTAATTATCCACGATCTCCTTGCTGAGGGTTTAAGTATAATTAATACTTTTTTTTGAAAGTATTACGTGTGTTGTTACTTACGTAATTTATTTAAAATACAAATGAAAGGGGATCATACTCGATGATCTCATCGTTCGCTTAAGGATCGAGGAAAAATATTGTTGAGCCTGCCCCAACTAATCAGAGAAAGATGAAAAGGCCTTCTGGATCAAAGAATCATTCCAAGAAGAAAATCAAGGGAAACTGCTATAATTGTGGGAAAGCTGGACATAGGTCAGCTGATTGTCGTGCTCCAAGGAAGGATAAAAAAAAAGGCAAGCAAACATAGTTGAGACGAATGAGGATATGGAAAGGAAGAAAACCCAACTTGAATTACTTTAAAGTGTGGGGGTGTTTGGCAAAAGTGCAAGTTCCTAAACCTAAAAGGGTGAAGATAGGACCAAAGATAGTTGATTGTGTTTTCATTGGATATCTTTGCCAATAGTAAAGCACATCAATTTCTGGTTTACAAATTAGAAAATCCCGAAATTCATGTTAATACGGTAATGGAATCAGCTAGTGTTGAATTTTTGAAAATATTTATCCATCTAAAAATGAATGTGAGTCGATTGGTGAAGGATCCAGACGACCTCGGGAGAAAATGAAAGAAAGCACATATAATGAAGAAGATCCGAGATGTAGTAAACGTCAAAGGATGTTGACTTCATTTGGACCAGATTTTGTGACTTTCATGTTGGAAAATGAGCCTCGAACATTCAAAGAAGCTATGTCTTCTACAGAATCACTATTATGAAAAGAGGCGGTCAATAGTGAAATAGAGTCCATATTGAACAACCATACATGGGAAATGGTTCATCTTCCTCCCAGAAGTAAACCGTTAGGTTCCAAATGGGGTTTTTAGAGGAAAATGAAAGATGATAGCACTATGACAAGTACAAGGCAAGACTTGTGGTCAAATGTTATAGACAATGGGAAGGCTTTGATTATTTTGATAAATACACACCAGTTACGAGAATTATATCCATACAGACGTTAGTCGAGTTAGCTGTTGTGTATGGTCTTCAAATCCACCGAATAGATGTTAAGACGGCTTTCTTAAATGGTGATTTGGAGGAAGAAATTTACATGGAACAACCTGAACGGCTTGAAGTTCGTAACGATCACGGGTCGTTATAAGCTTTTTGACCATTTTACCCCCGTCGACCTAGTTCTCGAGCTTACCGAGCGATTCAAGCCAAAATCAAAAGAATTAGAACCCTTAAGTGAAAATATTTAATCAATAGTTGACTTTTGGGTATACAAAACTTTTTTAAAATTTTAATGATTCTGTAGAGTCCAGAGGTCATTTATGACTTGGTGGGGTGTTTGATTCGGTTCCCGAGGCTTTTGGGGGCGTTTTGTACTCTTGGTTGAAAACTTGATTTTGGCTATTGGGGGATTGACCGAGTCAAGGTGACCTTCGTTGGGAATTTCGAGGTTGCGGGTGAGTTTGTAGCTTATTTTTACTTGAGTCTGCATGTTTGTTTTGTATCTAGGAGGTCTCCGTTGGATGTCGGGATTTGGAGTTGGAGTTGGTGAAACCAAATTTTTATGGTTTTATGGTGTCCCGCTTCCATGGAAGTAGTACCGCCCTTGCGGGTCCGCCCAAGCGGGACTTGGCCTGCAGTCACAGGAAATTACTCGTTTAATGATATCCGCCCCAGCAGATGAGAAATTGCTTAGGCGGGAGCGAGTCTTCCTCCGCTTCAGCAGAGATCGCTGTATCATAAACATTACTTCAATCCCAATTTCGAATCATTTTCCCTATTCACTGAAAACCCAAATCCTAAAGAGTGTGTGGGCGATTTCTGAAGGAGTTGTTAGTGGAATCACTTTGGGGTAAGTCTTCTACTTCATCTTAGTAACTAATCTTGTTTATTGAGCATCTATGGTAGTAATGAACTAATGGGGGAGAAGGGTTAAAACACTTTTGATCTAATTGGATATTATTGATTTAATTTTTTATTTCTACTATCTAATCACTGAGTTAATAGATTCTAGGCTTGAATCTTCCTCTACTTCAAGAAATCAAATCATGAAATTAGGACTTCTTTCCAATCTGGGGATTTTGGTGTAATTAGCGAAATTGAAGGACTAATAGTGGTTAGAATTTAATAAAATTAAGGTTATGGCTTACTCTAGTTAGACTTTGATTAGCGACACATATATGATTGTGTAATATTGACGGGGAAAGCATGACAAGTCTTCGGACATGATGTTGGGATGAATATTCAATTAGGTTGATATGACTTCTGATTATGTTGGCTTGTCGTCGTTATTTATGCATTGATTGACATGTGGTGTATTTGATTTTGTGATTTGGAGTTCTGGGATGTGATGGACTCATGTGTAGTCGTTGAGACTTGATTTTAATACGTTTCCATAACGACTGATTATTTATGCAAGAATTGATTGGTTTATCGTGCTTTGTGATCTCCATAGTATATTCATTGGCATTAATTGCATTGATTTCTCATTCTTGCATACATATATTCATAAAGGATGGAAATGTTGTGGAAAATGGTTGATGAAGGAATTGTGGGTTAATTTGATGGAAAAACGTTATGAAAACGTTTGGAAAGAATAAAAGAGAAAGATGAAAGAATGTGGATGTTGCTATCGATTCGAGGTTTATGCGAACGTGTAATGGTTATGTCACAGTTAGGCGATATAGTGAAGGTTCACAGTCTGGAGATAAAATCAGGCAGTACAGTAACGGTACACGGACTTCGCGGGTCTCCCATGGGTCATGACTATTGAGACGTCGAACATTTCGTCCTTAGCATGTGTGTACAGGTTTGGAGTTATTGGCCATTGCATTGCAAGGCACCCATCTCATTTGCATTGCATGTCTCATTATCATATTATACATCAATTGAGTGGATTGTTGGCTATGTTCGTGTTGTGGCTACTTGAGAAAATATTGAGAACTTGGCAGACTTGTGGCGTAGGAGCTTCACCTTAGGTTTGACTCGACTTGTGATACTCTGTAACATTTTATGTTATTTTTTGGCTATCTGTTGACTTGTTGATTCTGTGTTTTCATATGCATGAACTAATCTAGTCGGCTTATGATGCTTACCAGTATGTGTGTGTACTGATACTACTCTTGTTGCACTTTTTCTGAGTGCAGAGTTTGAGCTAGGACCCTCTTCGAGACCTTGCTTCTAGCCTTAAGGTTGTTCCTGCTGAGATTCCGAGGGTGAGCTACCTGCCTACCTACAACCCTGGAGTCTATCTTTATATTGTCTACTTCTCATTTCAGTAGACAGTGTTCTCCGATGTTCCAGACTATGTATTATTCATAGACACATCTGGATAGCGGTTCTTGTACAGTGACTTCAGTTCTTGGGGATGTATTATGACGTTGTATCTTCTACATTTTTAGTATTTATGTTACGACTTAGACTTATTAATGGTTATTTTTGTTATTTACTTGATTCGTATTTGATTAAGTAATTGAAATAAGGGGATAGTGCGCCCACCGGGGGGTTAGTGTGTGTGCCATCACGACTGTGATATTTGGATCGTGACATAGTTCCAGGTAAAGAAAAAAAGGTGTGTAGACTTATTAAGTCTCTTTATGGATTAAAACAAGCCCCTAAATAATGACATGCAAAATTTGACCATACAATGTTGTCAAATGGTTTTGAGATTAATGAATGTGATAAATGTGCGTACATTAAAAATACACCAAATCACATAGTCATTGTTTGCTTATATGCTGATAATATGTTGATAATAAGTAATGACATTGTCAACATAAATGCTACTATGTGTATGCTAACTAGCAAGTTTGATATGAAAGATTTAGGAGTTCTTTGATTTAATCTTGGGTATTAAAATCCATAAGACTCCTCAAGGTTTGGCATTGTCACAACCTCACTACATTTAAACAGTACTTCACAAGTTTAAGTACTTGGATTTCAGAGTTGCAAAGACTCCAATTGATGTAAATCTTGCACTTGCAAAGAATAAAGGTCAATTGGATTATACACGTGTGTTGGGAAGTTTAATATATATTATGAGTCATACACGACCCGACATAGCTTGTGCTATAAGCAAATTGAGTTGATACACGAGGAATCCAGGCCAATCACATTGGATAGCAATGAAACAAGTCTTGGGATATTTAAAACATACCTAAGACTTTGCTTTGCACTACACTAAGTATCCCGCAATTATTGAGGGATATTGTGATACAAACTGGATCATCGGTTCAACCGATTCTAAATCAACAAGTGGATACGTATTCACAATTGGTGGAGGAGCAGTATCTTGGAAATCGTCCAAACAAACTTGTATTGCCTGCCTGCAATAGAGGATGAATTCACAGCCTTAGATAAACCCAGTGAAGAAGCTAAATGACTCCAGAATTTGATGGAGGATATTCCATTTTGTTCCAAAATGTTAGCACCAATATGCATACATTGTGATAGTCAAGCAGCAATTGGAAGGGCTGGGAGCGTGATGTATAATGGTAAATCTCATCATATACAAAGGAGACATAACACTATTAGACAACTACTCTCTAGGGGAATTATCACAATTGACTACCTGAAGTCAAGCAATAATGTGTCGGATCCACTCATAAAAGGCCTAACTAGAGAGGTAGTTGAGAGATCATCGAAGGGAATGGGACTATAGGCAAGGACAAGTCATCGTAGCGGTAAATCTACCTAGAAGACTGGAGATCCCAAGATCTAGGTTTCAAGGAGCTCAAACAAAGTTATGAATGACGGTTTAACATTGTCAAAACAACTTTTTGGTCCATTCTCATGATGAGACAATGTTCAGTACCAAGGATAAGGTGTAGATTTCTTTTAATGGTTTCTAAGTTTGATACGAGGTATATCAAATAGTGTATCTAAGGGGTGACACATTTAGGAATCACCTATGTAAGTGTGAAGTCTAAGCCGCTTAAACGAGAGTTCTGTAAGGGCAATTCTCTACGCACTTATGAAACCAAGAGATGTTCATGGCTGAAACGAACACAACAATAATAACCAAAGATGGTTAAGGTTTAATTGTGCGAGGTATGTTGTCTAGGCATACACTGAAGTTCTACGATTTTAAAAATATCAAATCTACTGATTGACTGAGTATATCTGATATGCGTTCACTACGGAAGTTTCAAAGGGAAACCAACATATCCTGATACGGTTAATCCGTACTTGCAAATCACACAGTTTTTCATGCATGATTCCATTTAGCCATTCCCCATTCATGGGGGATTGTTAGGTTTTTGGATGAGTTGTGAATGGGAAATGGAAGAATTCAAAATAGAGGGAAATGCCAAATTCAAAAATGGAGGGAAATGGAAAAGTTTCTTTTTTGCCCCTCATTGGTAGGGGAAAGTAATACAAGTGTGCTTATATCTAGAAGCACTTCTTGTAGCTCATAAAGAGTTGAGCTAGAAGAAGAAGCATTCCATTTCCCCCCACTCCTTTGTCTCAGTCGCTCGGCTCGGCTTCGGATTTGAATTTGGATTTGATCAAATGATCTAATTAATTGATAAATTAATGTTTCATAACCGTTTTGTAATGGTAATTTAATTTCCTCTCCGATTTAATTTTCCCATTATTTTTCAGACATAGCCATTTACATAAACAACCATTTTCGTGAAAAGTCACCTGGAAGAGTTGCATCTCTTCGGACTAGACTCAACCTTCAGGCTAAGTACTGGCTATTTCACAGATTTTTTCCTTACAAAATTTTTTTGCACTTTCTCTTCTCTCTGTATAATACTTTTTGCACAAAAACAGAAAACTACTAAGTGTGATTTGGCCGTTCATTTGCGTTCGCTGTACATCGGCATTTGAGGTACTGCTACACCAGTGACGGTAGTCTGTTCTATCCTGGGAGGAAATAATCTATAACCTTGGGTACTTGGGGGGGGGGGGATTAAGTTCCTTACGGATACACTGTGAATTTAGTAGACTCGGATTGTTCATCGTTAATTCTACTTCTTCTCCATTTCTGATTTTATTTAGTTTCTGTCTCTAGAATATATTTTCAAATACAGAAAGATAATAGGTAGAGAGAGTATAAATAGTCTCTTAGGGTTTATAATAGTGTTAGGGACGTTTTTACTTCATGAAATAATAAAATAAGGAGTCCCAATTCGGTTAGGACAAAGCTAAAAAATGTAACCCAAAATCTAAAAATTCTGCTCCGGCCAGCATTAGTAAAATAGGCATAACTCTTAGCACAGATCTCTATTGGAGCAACACCATATATGGTTGGAAAGGTATTTCAAAGATCTACAACTTTCATGTTTTGCGTTTTCTCAGATTCCTAGTGTAACTACCCAAAAATAGGGCATAAGTGATTACTACCTCAGACTTAGACAAATTTAAGAACTCTTGCGAACTTCACTATTTGGTTTGACTTCACAGCAACTATCTTTCACCCAAATTCATCCGGAAGGTATTCTGTAACATCCCATAAACCTGAGTCAGATGTGTATGTGTAAAAACTAGTATTAAGATGATACTTTAGCTATATGAATCCATTCGGAATGGATTTTGGGTGATAAACAGTCATTTTGAAGTCAAACCGAAAAGTGAAGTTCATAAGGCCTTCTAAATTCGTCTAAGTCTGAGACAGTCTGTACTTATGTCCACTTTTCGGATAATTGCGTTGGGAATTTGGGAAAACTCAAAACTTTAAAGTTGTAGGTCTTTGAAAACCTTTCCAATGATATATTATGGAGGCCGAACGGAGCTCTGTACAAGAAGTTATGTCTATTTTACCGAACACTGCATAGAAACTAACACGGGTCGCGCGATGGCCACGCACCGCGCTCCTGAGGGCGCTTGAGACGGCTCCATGTCTTGCGCCGAGTGCAAAAAAACACCCTTTTTGAATCTCAGGTCTGCAGGGGGTCCTGTGATGGCCACGCATCGCGGGCCCATTGTAAAAACGTCAGATTTTGGGTCAAAAGTCGGGTTTTCGTGTTTCTTTTTTATATTTAAGTTTGGGGTTAGTTCCTAGAAATCTCTAATCATGAAAAATCAACCCTAAGGCCTCCCAAAAGCTCTAAGGTGAGTTCGTACTCCATCTACGTCGATTCTACACTAAATTCACCTCTTCTTGACACTAGTTTATCTCTCCAAACCCTACATTCTTGAAAACTCAAGAAGAAGGAGATAAGGGCGTGTGCAGTTCGTCTAAGAGGTAAGAATTCTGATTTTCTAAGTTTAGTAATAAGTTTTGGATTGGTGTAGAGCATACTTCAAGATTAGAATTCATTAATGATTCTCATACAGATTCAAGAACAAGTTTTAAGGCTAAAAAAACCCTAGTTTTTCGAATAAGGGTAGAAATCCCTAGAATTGGTTAAAGTTCTAAACTTTGTTATTAATAACCATTGTAGTGTGATTGTTGAACTTGGAAGGAATCTGGTTTCTAGCTTATAGCGGGATTAGAGGTATGTCTTTTTTTGAACATATTAGAGGTATGTCTTTTTTTTAACATACTCTTTCGATCGGTTTTTATGAACTCTTTGGTTATGGTTTGTGTGCGTGAGGGAAAATCCCACATTAAACCTTATTTTTACCATATTATTTATATGTACTCCTGATTGCTTTCCTCTCTAAAGAATGATTGAAGATTGAGATATAAAGCTTTGGTATTCGAACTTGAATTACCCCATAAGGGATGTTTAAACTTGATAATTGAAAAGCTTGACTATCTCATGTGAGTGCTTTATAATGGATTATGTTGAACTTGAAACTTGCTTAAAGAAGTGAACCCGGTTTCCAAAACTGAAATGACTTGATGTACCCCCATAATGGGATGGTGAACATAATACTTAATGAATAATGTGACTATCATGATATGACTTGTGATTCGGCTTCTATGCTAGGATGGTGATCCGGCTCCTTTTCCAAGATTTATATTGTTTGTGTTTGGCCTAGCTACTCGGGAGTAAGGGTGGTCACTATGGATCCTAGCGGGGTTAGCCTAGCCATTCGGGAGGAAGAGCGGCCATCGAGGATTCGCAATCCCGGTGTGGTCTCTGCCTAGCTATTCGGAAGAAAGGGTAGCCATTGGGGTTGATAACACTGATGTGGTGCTTCTATGCGGTTTAGGGAACCTTAAATGGTTACCCCTTCTTTGTGTTGATTTGGTCCTGTATCCGCATGTGTTATACTTTGGTTGCCTGTAAGTGGCTTGTTGATGATCTTGAATTCATGATTGAAAGACTTAAATGTGATAAATGACATAATGAGTTGAAATTGATTTATTTCCTCTTTAACGGTTTTCCTTAATGGTGTAACTAAGTTCTTGATTAATTCTTTCTCTGAAATTAAACTGCTTTTATTGATGTCGTTTTATTGATCTTTATTATATTATTTTGCTATATTAACTATTGTCCCGGAGACACTTACTGAGTACCCAGTACTCAGGCATATCGTTGTTGTTTTTGATGGTGTATTAGGTAACGTTGAGAAGCAAGTTCGTGATACGCGCGAGGATTAAGAGAACTTGCTACTTTCTGTACTATTTGGTGAGACCACGTGCTTGTTCGTGGGGCACCATCCTATCTTAGTTATTATTTTAGTTTCCGAGCTGCGTCCCGAAGTTAGATTATGTTTTATTTATCATCTTAGAGGCTCCATAGATAGATGTTATTTCTGTGGGTAGTTGTTGAAGTCATTTCTTGACTCTTTGGGTGTTGCTACGTTTTATAACGATACATTTATGACAGACTTCTATTGATTTTATTATTTGATGGTGATAATAAGTTAGTTAGCTATTTAAAACATATTGATATAACTGTTGAAAGATCATCAAAAAAGATTTAACATTTATTAATTTTATAAGGTGCTTCCGGTATTATTCATAGCATCGGATGCCTGTTACGCCTAGGGTGGGTTTTGGGGCGTGACATATTCATATAGGTAAAATGTCACATCAACACCCATTATACACATTCACTCCTATCCCGAATTTACGGAGTGTTACAAATACCCATTCAAAAGACTAGACATTGCATGTTTCAAGCTTCAACTTTTAGAAAACATGTTCAACCATCCATTAATAAGGTAATATAAGTTCAACAAACTCATAGATTACGTATAAGGTTCGAAGCAAGATTGACCCTACACACACATGACTTTGGTCAAGATCATTTTAGAATCGAAAAATATGTTCTAAAACAAACATCCTTCAAAATAAGGTTTCAAACTTAGGTGTACTTCAAAAGAGTGTTTTCAAAATATAGACATGCTTCTAAAGAAGATTTCAAATATGTAGACATACCTCAATTCCCGCTAAAAACAAGAAAATGTATTCCTCCACATTCAACAATCATTCTACAATTATTTTTAATGATAAAAGTTCAGAATTTTAAGCAATTTTACAAGTTCCCACCCTTAATCGAAAAACTAGGGCATTTCGTGCTCAAAAAGCGTGTTCTTGACCCCAAGAATCATCCATAGATTTAATCAATTCTAACATCCAACATTAGTATAAATCCCTTTAATTACATCAGAAATGATCAAAGGTCTTATCTTCAAGAGAGTTCCCAAATATCCCTTCAACTTCTCTCACTTCGGTTTTCAAGAATCTAAGGGTTGGAAGGATGAACTAGTATTAATCAATAGTTGATTTGATGTAGTTATCATAGGAATTGAGAAACAACTTACCTTAGGGTTTTGGGGAAGCCTTAGGGTAGTTTTCTCTCTAAATAGCCATCCAAAATGAAGTGGGGAAAAGTTTTAACGAAGTTAGAAACTTATAAAACTCAGAACCAGAAACACGGGCACCCAAGACCCCCTTGCATCGTAATACACCCTCTTTGTGCCACCCTTGAGTCACAAAAGTGGAGCAACATTCCAAAAGATATTCAAAAACACGAAAAACTCACTCCACCATTGCGATGCATGGATCCCGCGACTGCCGTCAGAAAAATGGGCATAACTCTTAGCATAGAGTTCCAATTCACCCAGTCCATATATGGATGGAATGATATTTCAAAGGATTACAAGTTTCATGTTATAGTTTTTCTCAAATTCCCAATGGATATTTACGTATACTTGCTGAAATTTAGACCTATCCTAAACTTAGTTGATTATATCGAATCTTACGCACCTCACTATTCGTCTTGATCTTAAAACAACTATTTTCACCCAAACTCACTCTAATATGATATCATATGGCTAGAATGTCACATTATCATTCTCTTAATGTATTCACACTTAATTCGAATTTACGGAATGTTACAAAAATGTTCATGGTGCTATACAATATTTAACTCTTCCTCGACTAGAGATATCACATGTTGTGAATATCTTATGCTAGTTTATGCAGAATCCAACTTAAAATCATTGGTCTGGCATCAAGAGAATTTTACTTTATAACGTTGGCACTTCCCATCTTGGGTTGCACATCACTGCTCAATAATCTCTTCATCTTGTGAGATTTCTGATGCAAACCGGGTTGGATGTCTCCTCACATGATGTTTTATGTCTAGCATATGCATTTTTCTTGGAGCAAACTACATTTCTTGGGCCTCAAAGAAGCAACGACTGTTGTAAAATCGATTGTCGAGGGGAGCACAGATCTTTGGCATCATTGGTTGCAGTGCAGAACTGACATGGCCACCTATATTTTGAAGGATAGGCATATGTTTGTCTCGCCCCACCAGTGCTCTTCATAAATAATTTAAGTGTGCTTCATCTCACGGTGAATTCTTATAACGAACCGGTTGGTCGTTATGCGCGTTTTAACCCTTTAGTCCTCGTTGACCCTTGCCCTAGTCCCGTTAGAGTGTTTTTAACCCACGAGAATGGGCGACATGGTTTCCGAGGTCATTGGGCGAGTTTTGATCGTATTGGAGGAAGTTAGAACCTAAAAGTGAAAAATATTTGACCGATAGTTGACTTTGGGGTAAACAGGTCTTGTTCAGAATTCTATTAACTCCATGAGGTCCAGAGGTTCGATTATGACTTGGTGGGATGTTTGGTTCGGTTCCCGAGGCACTTGGGAGCATTTTATACCTTTGGTTGGAAATTTGGTTTTGGCCGTTTGGGGGTTGACCGGGTCAAGATGACCTCCGTTGGGAATTTTGAGACCACGGTTGAGTTCTTACCGCATTTTTATATGTGTCTGCATGTTTAGTTTGTATCCGGGAGGTCTCGAATGGATGTCGGGATTTTGGGTGAAACTTGGTAAAAACAAAATTTTCTAGTTTTCTAATGTCCCGCTTCTACGGGGGTGTTTCCGCCTCTACGGGTCAGCCCACGCGGGACTTAGCCCACAGAAGCAAGTCTTTGAGTCATTTAATGAGTTGCGTAAGTGGGTCTTGCTTCGCGTAAGCGGAGATCACTATATCAGAATCCTATATTTTCCCAATTCGAACCATTCTTCTTCCATTCACTAAATTGGTTACCTAAGGAGTTCCAAGGGCAATTTGAGGAGCATTTAGAGTTGAATATTCATTGGGTAAATTTCCTTTCACTCCATTGTGTTTTAGTTAATTATTAAGCTTGGATTTTATGGTGGAATTAAGAGGTTTAGTTAGAAAGAAAGTTTGTAGATCCTATGTTGACTTCATGAATCTTATGCTATGAAAATAGGTTTTGTTAGTAAATCTTGCTTGATTTGGTCAAGAAATACTTGGAATGGTAGTTACTAAGTTGAATCTATCTGAATTTCATGGATTATGATTATGGGAAGTTAGGGTTTCTTTTTAAATTGGGGGTTTTCGATTAAGGGTTGAAATTGTTGATTGATTGAGTTTAATTAGTAATTGAGGGATAGTACTAGGCTCTTTAAGCGTTGATTAACTGATTTTTACTAGAAATTCCTATTTTGCCCTTGTTGTGGGCCCGATTTCCTCCTTAAAAAGGATTATTTCCAATTTGAATAGTATTGTAGAAATATGGGTATCGTTAATCTCCATTTCTACTATAGAATACGTTGTTGAATGACTTCGATCATTCAGAAGCTCTCCGGAAGAACAAGGCTCTTGTTGGATAGTTCGTGGCACCCGCTCGGCATCGAGGTAGGTTACGGTTTACCTTTCGGTTAGACTCATATTAGTGAAGCATATGTAGGAGTTAGATATTGATGGGGAAAGCATGCTAGGCCTTCGGTGTATGGAGTTGGGATGGAATTCTATTAGGTTGGTTGTTGTTGTTTGTGGGCTTGTCTCCTTGTCGTTGTGATTCGGCTTGTCACCTTATTTGCTATGTTGTGACTTACGTATGCATTCATCTCTCTCTTGTTATGCCATTTATCATCGTAAAAGAGGATGAATCATGAGATTAGGCTCGAATTATAATGTGTGCTTATGATAAGACACGGATGAGATTTTTTATTACAATTCCTTGTTGATTATGATATCTTGCATGGAATACGATCTCATTACATATGTTACATTGATATGAACTCTGAATTGGTACTGATGATGATAAGGAATACAAAGGAACATCTGAGGTCGTTGCCGGATCGTGTAAAAGAGAGATGAGAATTTGTGATCCGAGGTTGTTCCCGGAGCGAAATGTGTTATACTCGCTGCCTGAGGTTTCTTGCCTGGACGAAGGTGTACATGGATTTCGTGGGTCCCCTATCGGTCATGACTATTGAGACGTGGAGGTTTCTGTCCGTAGCATGTGTGTAAAGGTTTGAGGTATTTAGCCATTGCATCGCATATGCATTCACTTTCACATCCATTCTTCATTGATTGACTTGTACATGGTGTTACGGTTCGCTTTTATGCGGGTTAAGGCATGAAAGTTACTATGAGGTTGTTGGTACTCTAATTAGATTTTAGTGTTTTTAGAGTCGCCACCTAATTTATTTAAAAGAAAACTAGGAAAATCGGGTAAAAGATTTTTCAAGCAAGAGAGAAATCTTTTGGTACCAAAGTTCGAGGTAAGGGTTCTGGTGATCCCCTAGGGAAGGTTTTACGCACCCTAGTATTAAATATCCGTAGAATACGGTTGATCTATGAACTTCAATGTGTGATTAATGTATTTATTTGTTCAAAAGTGTTTGATTTTCCGCAAAAATGTCATTTTTGTCCATATCATAATTTCAAGAAAAAATTGGGCAAAAATTCCCCTTGAAAAGGTCAAACCTTTGTCCAACTCACTTTGTCCAAAATCCACGTAAGTGTCCAACTCACTTTATCGCCGGACTAGGACACACTCGGAATTTCTCCTGAGTAGAGTCGCTACTATTCTAGTCCTAATAAGATGAGTTTAGTTCTTACGGTTTTTTATTTTTTATATAAGAAAATATGGAGTATTCACCTATATTTATACATATATATAAGAAAAAGGGAAAAGTTTTATTAAGTCCACATTTCATCATCTGTTTGAAGCTCGCAAGGTCAAACCATATTCTAAACCCAAAGTCCATCATACCTCAATCTTGGTCCAAGTATAATTCTCCTTATTTTTTATCCGTTTGGTTTTGGACTTCCGGGCCCAAATCAACCCTTTTTCTTTATCCAACTCTTAAAACTCACAACCGATTTTCAGTCTTAAAAATGTACCCGTTTTTTTTTTATCTTTCAATCGTCCAAAAAAACAAAACAATTCCTCGAGTTCTTGCCAAGAACTGTTTCTACGATTTTATTTCCAGAAAAGAATGCCAAGCAGTTTCCTTTAGAATTCACAAAGGGCCTGTTTGGAAAGCAACCCAGGTAATTGGAATTGGTGTAATTGGGTGTAATTACACAGTTTGGCCTGTTTGTTTGACCAGGTAATTACACAGTTAGGTGGGAATTGGGTGTGATTGAGAGGGTGTAATTACACTCTCCAATTCTGGGGGAGGGGGGGGGGGTGGTGTGCTAAGAATTCGGTGTAATTACACCCTGTAACTTTTTAGTTTATTTCTTTTTAATTTTATTTTAATTTGTTTTCTTTTTTAATTTATTTTTTATTTCTATTATTTAATTTATTTTTATTTTTATTTTTTAATCTCTTTTCTTTTCTAATTTATTTTTTATTTCTATTATTTAATTTCTTTTTTTTATTTTTACTTTTTAATCATTTGTATTTTTTAAAATATATTTTTCTTTTTATAGAATTTATATTTCATTTTCTTTCTTCTCATTCCCAACCTTTACTTCTTGTGGTTCCATGTAATTGCTCGTATTTTTTTTTTAATTTTTAATTTTATTCATTTAGCATAACCATGTTAATATACTAATTTTTGAAACTACATATTTTAATATTAGAAAGAATGAGTCATTAGCAAACTTGACATATAAAAAGTGATGCTATTAAAGTAGAATTTCGTTGTGAATGAGGTTATTGACTTATATTTTCTCTTTCCTTTGAATTATAGGAGTATTTACTTATGTTACGTTGAAACTTACTTATGTAACATTAGAATTTGACATAAGAGTAGTATGTTAAAATATTCTTTCGGATTTTGAATTTAGGCTATATTTTCGATTTTAAAAATATTTGTTTTAGTACTATTGACTTGTTATTTCACATTACATGTTGTTTATTTTTCACCTACAGTTGATAGAATTATTGTCAAACATTTGAATAATGTTATGGCATTATATTTATAAATATTCTTTTTTTGTCAAACATCCAATCCTATGATGTTCTCACAAAAAAGGTATGCTTTTAATTTTTATAATCAATTAAAATTAAAATATTATTAATTTGAAATTATATATCAATTATTTTTTACAATATTAGTTACAAATATATGATTATTAATTAACATATTTTCAAGAAAAAATGTATTATTAAATAACTAATTTAATATCATTTATAAAGGAACATATTTTTAAAATATTAATTTTAATTTTTTTATAATTATTTTATTTTTAAATTAAACTAACTGTGCAATTACACTTATGCAACCAAATAGCACGCTTGTAATTACACTGTAATTACATTATGACAAACAAACAGGTTGTTGTAATTATAATACTGTGTAATTACTAGGGCAGTAATTACACCAATTCCAATTACCAGGTGGCTTTCCAAATAGGCTCAAAATGATTTCCCAATTTCTTGAAGAAAAATATTAGTCATTACTCTTTTTCCTTTGAACTCAATAGAAGAAATCCCTTTTTCTTTTACACTTCTTTGCCACAAACAGCGTTACATTAAAGCAATTTGAAGAGATTTAATCTAAGTTGATTTTTCATGTAAAAAATTTGATTTTTTTTCATCCCAGTTTCGGAAAAAGTTTGACGACTTTCCTAAAACACTAAACGTTGATTTCCTAAGTTCTACACTTGCATAGAGTTCCAATATTTTTTGTAAGAGTTTTTACAACTACACATACATAAATAGATATAAAAAATAGAGGAAGAATTCAGGGTGGTGGGCCTACCAAGCCCACCAATAAACTATTTTCACCCATAGTTGGGCCTTCAAATAATTTAGTTTCCCTTTCTAATTCTTCAGCGGACTCGATCAAGAAAAGAGTGGTTGGGCCTCTAGCCTAACAGGTTTAATGCAAGGGCGGCCCAAATGGCCCGGGTCGAAATCACATAGCACAAAAAAAAAAGGATAAAGAGTAGTAAATGTCTAAGTATTTTCAGAGTTGGAGTATAGATAATTTGTGTTCAAATACATTAAAGGCACAAACAAGCAGGTGCGTATAACGAGGAAAAATAAACAATTTGAGAAGGAGACTATTCCAGGCCCAACTCAGATGAATAAGGAAGGCTTAAGGCCTTGATGAGCCACTTCAACCAAATCAAAGCACATTGCGCCAAGTATAGATTTACACTCAACATATAAGAGGAAGGCCAAACAGCAAATAGAGAGAGGATAGGCAACTTACAACAGTCAATATTAAAATTTTATACAAGGGATATACTTTAAATATACACGAATTCATTCGGTCCTATACATCTGTGAGGATATAGAATGAATATGCTCTGTATATTCTGGTATATCACCTAATATACATGGTGATGAGGGAAGATAAATTATTAAAGACTCTTTTGAACTCATGTAAGCCAGCCAGTAACAGAATTAGAGCCCAAAACCAAAAAGCAAACAGGAAAGTTTATGAGATAAATTTCTTAAGCAAAACTAAATGGACAAATAAGATTAATGATCCTACACCATCACCAGCCAACATACCATGATTTTACACACCTATGGAGAGATAAAAACAGCTCAAAAGGGAAAGCTCTTGCCCCCTTTTGTTCCTAATGCCACACAAGATCCAAAGGGTTTCCAGGAACCCCAGGCATGGTAGGCATTACGGAGGGTTTGGGCTTCATCCCCAAGTGTTGTTTTGCCTCTCCACTTATTTATTAGGCTCATAGTACTTTGGGAAATGAAGTATGTAAAGGGGATCAACAAAAACAGCCTCCTACATTTATGCCTAGGTAGGTATTTTAGAAGATTTAGCTACATTATTCATTATTTATCCTATTAAGTTCAAACAAGACCTATGCAAAGATTAAATGTTCCCACTACTCAGTCAAGTTAAAAGTAGAAGATGAACCACAGTTGTGAACACAGAATCAATATGCCCAATAGTATCAGCATTTGACTAATTCAAATAGGTATTCTCATAAAACATACAAGTGAACTTAAGTAATGAATGATTAATCTCCAAAGAGAAACAATTAATAGCCAAGGGAGGTCACAAACAGGTCATCAAATAGGTAGCAATTTCCAGAACTTGTACATCTCCAACAAAAGCCAAGTCTAAAATCAGGAAGAACAATCATGGTTTTAATTTTAAACAGAAGTTCTTTATTAGTCTTCAAACCCCTTTTTTTGAAAAATAGCACTTAATCTGAAAAGCATTGCATATTCATTTATCCTTAAAATGTTGAGTGAATCAGACAAAGAACACAAAACTGGACTCAGACAAGGGAAAACGAACATAGCAATTATTCAAGAACTGAGTTGAATCAAACATCAGGCAAGACCAATTCTTAAACATGATAAAATAATCCAAACTTATTAAATGAGACTCATAAAACAACCAAATAAGTGATAAACTTTAAACATGGTATGCCCAACCACTTTGGATCCATCAGATGTTCAAGCCTATCCACTACCCTTTTAAAGCTTAGTTAGGTAATAAACCTCATCCTCACTTAATGTCATGTGACAATACCTCACCTTTCTCCTTTTTATAATCTCAAAGGAGTATGCACTTCTCAAGCCCCTAAACTAAAAAAAAAAGTAAATCAGGTTCAACACTACAAATAGTGTCATATTTAATTACATTTAAAGCTAACAGAATCCACAAGCTAAGATGTTTAACAGATTAATCAACGCATGTTGCTTCATTCAACAACAGGTAACTTAGACTTAGTTAAGTACTAATGTTTTCATGGTTGACTCTCATCCAAGACAGAACTCATTCTATAAAAAAAAAAAAAAAAAATAAGGCAAGCAAATTTTAACTCAAGTCATCACTTCTTAATCACAGGGCATATTAACCAATTAGTGTGATCTAAATCCCAACATACACACACCTAATAAGCTTAGACAGTTCATTAACAGGAGATAAAGGCAAACAGGACATGATTAGACAGGTCTTGAACTTTGTCACACATTACTGATTTAGAATTAAATGAACATAATCAAGTTGGGAATTTTCAGACTCAATAAACTCATGACTAAACTGTTTTTTTTAATAACACAGATCACATCTCAAACCAAGAAAGACCACAACTTAACAAGGTGACTTCAATATACTGATTATTAGAACACATTGTCTTCATAATTTAAGAGATTACTGATTCATAATCTAATCAAATGACTTATTAAGAAACTCCTAAGGCCTACATACTCAATAAGTAAGTGCACACAAGGCTAAATAACTACAGAGCTAAGTGAAATAGTATTAAACTACAACAAAGCTAACATTATAAGGCTAACAACATCCTAAACAAAACATCAAACATTAAACCATACTAACAACTGGAATATAAATGACTGAAATGAAAAAGGGAAATTAAAGGAAGATTACTTCTTTGATGCACAGCCCTAGTCGAGTGTTGGAATTAGAAGTTTTCGCACCCTTTTCACCTCACAACTCAGCCACAGAACAAAGAAAGGATTTAAATTTTTTAACTTAGAACTTGAAATCAGAGTTTCAAAGAAAAATTGCCAATACTAAGAGAATCAAGTTCTTTTCGTGAATATATGTATATATCTCCAAAAAGTCCTCTAATTTCAAGGGTTGGGGTTTTTTATATAGAAACCCCAAAATCTGAAACCCTAGTCCAAGTTCGATGTGGGATATGTGCAATTTTCAGAATTGCTTCCCTCAATCAAGATTCAATGGCCAGGATTCAAGTAAATAAACATATGAAGGGTCAAATTCAACCCTAATTTCGTCAATCTGTTGTTGGTTTCCTCACGAACCAATAACAATCAAGGATTCAAATTCGAGTAACAATAAAACCCATTAAAGAAATTCAGTCAAATGACCGTTGATTCACAGGAAAAGTATAAAAGGAAGAGGTAATACCTCGGTTGGGTTGATGTGCAATGTTATTGGTTGAAAAATGGCACAACAATAAATGCTCTTGCCATTTTCAACCACTTTGAGTCTATAGGATGCCTCGAGGGCCCGCAAACCCTTGCCATTTCCGACAAACGACGTAAGAGAGAGAAAAAAATACAAAGGGGGCGGTTAGGGTTTTCTCCACTGTGAGAGAGAAAATCCTAAGGGTGCATTTGGAGTTAAAAATCGGAAAGGAAAGAGTATACCTCTTCCTTTACTTTACCAGAGTGGGCCGGGTCGGTCCTTGTTGGGCCTGGACTCGATCCAGATTTAAGGGAAATGAAAAGGGGCCATATATATATACGTGTATACACATGATATACATGTATGCACATGTATATTTGTGTATATACTCGTATATATATGGGATGGTTTTAATCTTTGTTAAGGCAAATGGCCAAAATTAATAGAAGACTAATCAAATTAAGCACAACTAACCAATTTCCCGATCTTAAAGCACGGCTAATGTTGCAATAAGTTCAAGTCTGCAATTATAACCTTTACTGAATTCAAACCATGAGATTGGCTATTCCAAATATGGCCATAATTTACCAATTTGCTCTTTTGATTGAGTTAATGGCATGATTAATTATGCAAAAGACATAACTTGCAATTATAACCTTAATTGGATTTCAAACCATGAATTTGGTTGTTTCAATTATGGTCAAGATTTAAACCAAACAAATAATTAAAGGCTAAATTTGAAATAATGACCCCAATTATGGAAATTGATTTTCAATTGGGATATAATTCGGACTACTAATTGATTATTTCAATTATTGTCATTTAATGGGTAATTCTAGAATAAATCACAATTAAACACTCAATTAATTGTGATAAATTCTACTAAATTGATTAAACAAGAATTAAGGGGTAAAAATGATTAATTTATTTAATCAATCAGATTCCTTGCATTAAACAGAGTAAAACATTTGCTAATTAATTTTTGACAATTTAAACAATTAAATAAATAATTATTTTGAATTATTTCTTGACTAAAATTAGCAAATGTATCATAATTGTTGTAAATTAATTTCCACATGATTTATATCATTATAGAAATTATTTTTCCACACAAGAATGGTAAAATATTGTCTAAATAGTTCTATAAAATCATTTTGACTTCTAGAAAATACATATTTCACTCCGTTTAATATTTAAGGACTCTAGGTAATAAAAATAAATTATGGGAGGTCAAAAATTAGGTGTCAACACATGGCATTGATATTGAGTTGATCTTATCTTTGATTTGTTCGTGAACGTGCTTGATTGTTTACATGTCTAATTGTTGATTTCTTTCTTCATATATGTGAACTAATTGTTATCGGCCTATGATACCTACCAGTACATAGTGTTTGTACTGATACTACCTTGCTGTACTCTTTTTGGAGTGCAGAGTTTGCTACAGGATCCGTATCAGGCCCTCGTGAGTGATTCCCGAGGCAGTCCTATTTGGAGATTCAGGGTGAGCCATTGCCTGATCTTCCGCCTGAGTTTCCACTCATCTCAGTGTCTGTCTCTTGCCTTCGGATAGTTATTCCTTTATGTTCATGAGCCTTGCATGGCCATTCAGACTTGTAGTATTTAGTAGCTCTTATACTGTTATAGACTAGATTCCCTGGGGATAACATAGTTCTTTTTCCGTACTTATTCTATCTTATTTATGCTAATACTCTCTGGATACTTCTATTTAGGAACGAAATTCATGTGTTAGTTTCACAGAGGTAAATTTAAATCTTAATTGCTCAGTAAAAAAAGCCTTAAAGTTAATTAGGATTAACAAATCCAAGTCATGTCCAACATAGTAAATTCATACCAAATAAAAGCATTCTAGAAAAGTGGAAATGAACAAAATAACATGAGACTTTTGAGGCTTGAGAAGTAAGAAAACCCTATATTATATTTGATTTAGTAGAGAATTGTATATTGGATTTAATAATTTAATGGGTAAGGCCTTAGGTACTAATCTATTGGACCTTTAGAAACTAGACTTATAATACTGAGCACATATGATATAGGTAGGGCTAGATAAAAGGTATAAAAAAATTGAATTTTTAGATATCCAAAAATCCATAGTACTAAATCCATATCCGATCCGAAATCCATAAATTTTAAAAATAAAATCCGAAGTCCAATCCATAATCCAAATAAAAGTGAAACAGATAGGAGGAGGGAGTAGAGAGAGAGAGAGAGCTTTTTTCAAAAAAAAAAAAAAAAAAATTACTGAAGGACCCAAAATAAGGTCATTCATGTAATGCCACGTATTAAAAAATTTCAAATTATTTTAATTGAATGTGGGTTGTTAAAAATAAGCGTAGTTTAGAATCAATAAGTTGATGTCGGGGGTATTTTCGACCCAAAAGATAGACGAAGGGCATTATTATACCAAACTTGAAAATCCAGGGACATTTTATGTCCTTCTTTGTTCCTAACATTTTCCGTCATACCAAAGACACCCTAAGTATTCCTGATCTCCGCCAATGGTCCGACGAACTTCATCTTTATGGAAGCTGCGATAGGTATATGTTGTAGGTTGGATTGATCCAAAAAAGTACCTTTCAACATTGATTCTTGAGGATATTGTCAAATTGTAAAATTTTACATTAATAATAAATAAATTTAAAAAATTATTATAAAAATCAAAATGAAAATAAGTGTAATATTGTAAACAACAGAGAATTTTAGTATTACGAAACAAAATCTAGAAATGTCTCTAAAATTGATGTTTTAATATTTCGTTAGTTTAATAATATAAAAACAAATTAAAACAACAAATTTCTGACGGACTCTTAGGCGGCGGGTTTCTTTGAAGAAATTGCAAGTTTTTCCCTTCAAATGGGTTGGTCTTTAATTTTTGTTGTTTAACAATCAAACTTATGTTTTGCAGGGTATATCTTCTTTAAGGGCAAAAGTCACACGGGATATAACTATTGAAATATTATAATGCGAATTGGACATAAATAACTAGGGGTATAACTAAGTGCCAATGACCCGTTATCTTTCTCTTGCTGTCCTAACGCAAATTGGAGATACGAAAAAGAACGAAAAAATTATGTCACATAGAGTGCGAAATTAGGTAGATTGTTAATGTGTAATTAGAACCCCAAAGTTTAATGAGCATGCGGGTAAAACGAATGCCTAAAAATTTATTGACAGATTATTGTAAGTAGCTGTTATATCCTAAAAAAGTACATTATTTTTAACGGAATAGGTGACTGAGCAATAATAAGAATTATACATTTTCGTATTTTAATTCTAAAATGAAAAAGATCTTTATTCAAATAAGAAAAATCCTCACTAGAAAATATTACATAAGGGGTTTATCGTTTCCATTTAATATTTAGAGGGGGTGTTATTTTCCTAACTCTAGGGGAGTAAAGTGGGATTGACTCTTTTCTTAATAATAACACAAGGAAAAAATGGAAACTCATGTGAGTGAGGTTTCATTTGCATGAGAAAAGGGGATACATGTTCTATAGGGGTGGGCGTTCGGTTTTTCGGTTCGGTTTTATCAAACTTCGGTTTGGCTATTTCGGGTTCGGTTTTCTGAAGGTGGACACCGAACACCGAACCAAACTAGTTCGGTTCGGTTCTTTCGGTTTCGGTTTTTTAAAGTTCGGTTCGGTTCGGTTTCGATTTTTTCAATTCGGTTTTTTTTATATGATATTAGAAGCGATTCCCTTGACGCTAATTCATATTCTCAAAAGCAATAAAACATAAAACTGATAAATTGAAATCAAAATCAAACAAATAGGATATACAAGAATAGAAAACTATAACCATGATATAGGATTACTAGGTGTTATATACATACCGTAAGAATAATTAAGAAAACACATAAAGGACATACATTAATCCTAAAGACACATCCTAGTTGCCTTCCTTAACATATTTGATTTTCTCAACTGAAGTAGAAAATTAGGGATACAAATGCAAAAGAGGGCTTGTTACAATTGGGTTTTTTTGGCTTTAAACTTAATGGGCCTGGACTATTTTAATTTTTTTGGGTAATGTATTAAATTTCGGTGTGTGTTCGGTTTTTCGGTTCGGTTTTATCAAACTTCGGTTCGGCTATTTCGGTTTCGATTTTTTGAAGGTGGACACCAAACACCGAACCAAACTAGTTCGGTTCGGTTCGGTTTTCGATATTTATGCCCAGCCCTAATGTTCTATGATTGGGTCTTTTTCCACGTAATAATCGAAAGTTGTTTTTCCCTATTTTTGTGCACATCTTCTTCATCCCAAAGCTCTGTATTTATTATACTTCGACCCCCCGTCCCTTTCCATTTACCACACTTCACAATGTAAAGAGCAATTCATTACCATCAAAAGACGTGGTGCAGCGGATGGGGTTATTCCTCCCTTAATCAGATGTTTCGTGTTCGAGTCCTGAGTATGAAAAAATTCTTGGTATGAAGCGCTTCCCCAGGAATGAGCCCTACGCGGTGTGAATTCGGCTTTAATCGGGCTCCAATGCACTTACTGGACATCGAGTGAGAAACAAAAAAAAAAAAAAAAAAAAAAAAAAAAGAGTAATTAGCTCCCTCCCTTTCAATTATTTGTCTGGTTTGACTTGACACGAAATTTAATAAAATTAAATAGGATTTTTAAATCTTGTGGTATTAAATATGTCATGTGACAAGTTGAAAATAAAAAATTACCAAAAAAAGGAGAGACATTTTTTTAAAACGAACTAAAATGAAAAATAAGACAAACAAATTAAAATCAGATAGAGCATTTTTTATTCCTTTCCCTTTTGGGGAAACTTCTATTACTCTTTTTGTTTCATTTTTATATATGACAACTATTACCGTTTAAAATAACAAATAATTGTTTGATTCTTACATTTTCAATATTCTAAAATATATTAAAATGCAAAAGAATCGTGGATTTTATTGTACTTTTTATTTGACTGAATACATAATTTATGAAAGAATTTAGGTATATGCTAGATGGACATGAGACATGCTACAAGTACGGTTAGTATCTGGTAGTATAACATGTCTAGTATGTTACTGGAACTCATCATCGAAATCAGAATCAACAAATTTATATGAGTCTCACTCTATACATTTTCATGCCAACTATTCATCATGACATTTCTTCTTAATTCTTTTACTCACAAAAAAATTGCCGCCAATGTCTTCTTTGACTCCACTTTCTACTCAAACAAAAACAAAAAATAAAAATCTATCTATATATAATATAAAGCTAGGCATAGCCAATCCTATGTGACACCTCTCTATGGTCTCTATTGACATTTATCTTTTTTCTCTTTTTTTGACTTTTTCTCTCATTTTTTAAAATTATTTCATTTTAAATAATTATCTCCTATACTCACATTTCATAACTTCTACTTTTAATTATTAATTAATTATATTCATAACACTAAAGCTTCGTAACCGCCAAAAGAATTATTGTGCAAGTTTATGCGCACTTTATGTCATGTAATCAGTTAAAATATTGCTTAATGTCTTCTAACCTTTCTTTGTTGTAGAAAGTTCAGATTCTTTCTTCTTCTTCTTCTTCTTCTTTTTTTTTTTCCTGTTTTTTAAATTAAAGAGATTCACACTCTTAACTCAAGAAAAAATAAAAATACACACTATCTATCTATTAAATACTTGGCCCTTTGCTTTCTCAAAGAAAACCAAAATTGAGCTGTTTGCTACGGTGCTCATGGATCAGTTACAAATTATTATTTTTTTTGATTGGTGACCTTCAAATTAATTACAAACCATTCACGTTCATATCCTATATATTTTAATAGCCTGATAGGCTTCAAACATGGCTAAGCCCCACCTTCAAGTATTCGTGCCATTAACTAGATTCTTCTTCTCAAAAATGCATCTATGCCAAAAGTATTCATGATTAAAAGGCTCAATGTTGTTCAAATTATAAACTAATTATCTACTTGTGTGTTTCAAACGCAAATGATTTCCCCTACTTCCTGTTGAATTTTGCTTGAACAAGGGATCCGGTTTATATAATCGATGATGAAAAATAATTCAATAGCATTTTTGGTGAATGCATTTATGTATTTTGGAGGCTAAGTATTTGGATGAATAAAGTCTTTCATAAATTGGTTGAAACTCTTTCTTAAGCTTGTGAATCATTGTTGGTAATTCCTCTCATCTTCCTGAGTTGCTACAAGTAACAAGTCGTACAGACGTCAGAGAGTCGGTCTTGTGTTTTATTTGCCCTGTTGCTCCTTTTATTTCTCCATATTTATAAGGGTGTACTCATATATATGGTATATAGCAATTTGCTTAGTTTTTCTTTGGTCCGTAATAGTGATTATTAAATTACTTTTTTTAGCTTAAATATTGGAATTTTCATATTACGTTCATGTTAGATTAAAAATTAGTCTTGTAGTTAAGGTTAGTGTCTCATTACATTGTTAATGCAAATATGATATTCCTGTTGGATTGCTTTATTTTTTGTTGATGTGATTTCTCAATATACTAAAGATGATTTTCACCAAAAAAAAAAAAAAGGCTTTTATTGTTTTACGCATAATATGCCCTATAAAGATATATAAGCTTTGAGATAAAGTGATTTTTGAATATGGCTTAAACGGAGTTGTATATTCTTGCCCTAGGAATATCAGTATTGTTTTGTGTATGTTAAGAATCGTGAAAGTGAGTGGGGTGGATTACGTTTTATTCAATCATAATGCTTATCTATTTATTTTTATCCTTTCATCTTATTTTTTCAGTTTACATTATCTAAAATGTTAGCTCATGCTTGAATTTTTTAGTTACTTATAATTTCTTTTTGAAAAAAAAAAATGAACGTTTAAAAAAGAAAACTCTGAAAAAGAACAAAATATGAAATAAAGAAGATAAAAGGTGAAAGAAAGGAAAGAAGGAAATGAACTATAAAGACAACAATTGAGTAAAATAAAATCAGTTTGATTTTGTGAATTTGGGGTCCACGGTTCGCCCTTGCTCTTCTTTGTTTTTTCCTTTTGAAGAAAAGCAAAGCACCAAAGAAAGGTAAAAAACTAGCTCGAAATCAAGCAAGAAATGAAACACTAGAAAATAATATATATAAATATTGTAAAATTTAACTACATAATGAGAGTGTATATCACACACACATATATAGATATGCATGCACAGATGTAAATCAATTTTATTGAAATTCTTTTTCCTTCTTTACACTTTTTTAGAGAAATCGCCTACTATTTAATTATATAAAAATTAACTATATTTAAAATACAAAAAATTAAGTTGTGGATTACAAGTTGAATTGAATGTATTCGGATTTGAAGCTAAGAATATTTTCTAAAATATTTTTTATATCCAAATACTGTGGAAAAGATTATTTTATAAATTTAATGATATTTTATTATTCGCGCGTAGCGCGGATGAGTTCACTAGTAAATAAATAAATAAAAATAAAATACTAATTATGTGTGATAGAGATGACAAAATTAATAGTAGGCTATTCTATCTTCATGAGTGACGAAAAGCCTAGTCGCAGAGGCGAATCTAGGATTTAAATTCTATGGGTTCAATTTTATGATTTTAGCATTGAATCAATTATATTTTTAAAGTCATGGGTTCATATCCACTATTTATTACAATTTCAGTAATTTTTTACACATAAATTTATACTCGTGTCGAAAATTTGGGGTTCAATTCTAAGGTTAGATACACCTCTGCCTCGTCGTATTTAATTTCTAGGTATTGATAGAGAAGAAAGCGAAGAAAACAAAATAACGTCTTGGTGTAAAGTTATGATGGTGAAGGGGGAAATTTTGGCTAGTCAATGGATCAGAGTATATGAAGAAGACATGATATGCTGGTGATGCTGATGGACAATGAAGTGAAGAGATGTCATCAACAGGTCTTTTGTTGAAATTTCAAGTGATTAATTTTCATGGTTGAATTTGATGAAAGACAACAAAATTGAATGGTGAAAAATATGAAAATGGATGCTAGTGATTTCTCTGTATAGTTGATTAACAGACGATAGCGGTGGGACAGTGGAGGGAAGAATATTAGTGAGTTTATCAAGAAGATTGATCTTTTTCTTTTTTGTGGCTTTTGTAAGGACAGAGAAGATAATGGCTAATTGGCTATAACACTACACCCTAAATTATCCTAATTAGATTCAGTTTTCTTTTGTATGAATTGCTTGACTTTTCGTCTGGCTGACACTGACACTGAGAGATGAAAGTTAGGGGAGCGAACGGTATTAAATACTCCAGTAATGCTAGCTGTAAACGATGGATTTTAGGTGCGATTATCGCGAATACAACAAAAAATAATTAATCAAATTTTCCTGATGCAGGTCATAGAGGCAATCAATAAAGCCGCATAAGTGAATATATATAGATATAAGAAATCAATAGCGAGGAGCTTTGTCCCAGCTGGAGCTCCATCTCGAAAAATAATGCAGTCAAATCTGAGTTGGAGCTCAGATAGTTTTGAGGGGCAAGTGTGGTCCAAAAAATTAACATTTGATACCAAAATTTAACGAAAAGTAAAAGTGATATATTTTGAATAGATTATTTCTGACCCTTTTGCGAAAACTTAAAGAACATTTTTCATATGTAAGTCAAATAGATGTATAATACTAAAAAAAAAAAAAAAATTAAGTAGATGAGTGATCGTGAAGGTTGCATGCATGTCTCTTTATTTTTCTCCATATAAAATAAATGATTGTATCAAGTGGGTCATAAGTCATATCATTAGAATAAATGAAAATATTAAAATTAAATAGTTTTCAGGAAAAAAAATCATTTCTTCTGGATTGATTAACACGAAAAGTATCACATGAAATAAGCGATAGAGTGTTAATTACTAGACTAGATCATTCATTTGCGACAAAAAGATTAACAAATATATGATCATCTGAACTAGAGCAGGGAAACTGCGTCAGTGACCTCCGCGTATATTTCTATTGCATTATTGCATGCGACAGATAGTCGTTGGTCAACTTTGTCCATATTATATTTGAGTTTCACATTATATTTTCTCAAATTCACGTTCAAATCGCGGATGGTGTACACATGATACAATTTGGTCAGTCATATTAAAGAGCGACGTGTCCTAGGAAGAAATCGTGGCAGATTTTGAGGGGTTGCAAATTGTACACGAGCTTTTCAGGATATATGAACCAAAGCCCCATATGTTTCTTTGGACAACAAATCATCTGTTGTCCTTCTAAATTGGAAACATAAGAGGATAATTATATCTTTGCGTGGCAGTATTTCAGTGGATTAGACTGTATGTAACATTTCACCAAACCAAAATAAGGCATATGAAGATCTCCATCCATCAAAGAGCAAGGGACATTACTACATGAAGCATTGAGGGTGCTTTTAATTTGATGTCGGGAACTTGAAAAGCCATTGCAACTACATACATGCTTATACATTTTTGATGTATTAAACCTAATCCTGTCTATTTCAAAGTGATAGAGGCAGGAACACTAAAAAAAAAGTGTAAAAAGTGATACAGGCAGGAACACTAAAAAAAAGTGTAAAAATGTCATACAAAAAATTCAAATCTACGGCCTAAAACTAGTTTTGAGTCACCAAATTTCTCGTATGTCAAGAGAATTCAATGGCCTATATATATACAAAAATACTTATTTATTCTATTTTTACAATATAATTTTTCGACGAAGGTGATTAAATTGAAATACTTTCGAACCATGTAGTTCCAACTTTGCCTAAAATGAACTCGTTCCACCCAGACGGATGTCAATGTTTTAGTCATTTGTTTTCAAGGACAGCTATATACTTCTTTGAGTTATCTGAATTGTCAAGTTGTTCCTTAATTAGAAATTGATATGTTTGTGTATATGAGCCATCCTAAAAGACTCTTTAACTAATTAAGAGACTAATCAAACTCAAACTTGTAGTTATGAAAATGACCACAAACTTAAGAGCTAATTGATTGATATTTTCAAGTCTTAAAGTTCGCTCATTTGCCAAACCTAATCGTGTTAGCTAACATTAATATTCCATTTGCATTTATTATTCGAGGTTATATATCAAGGAGATAGTAAGACTTCACGGGGTTCCCACATCTATTATCTCAGACAGAGGAGCTCAGTTTACAACTAACTTCTGGAGATCATTCCAGAAGGGATTGGGGACACAGGTGAGTCTTAGTACAGCATTTCACCCTAGGCGACGGACGGTACGGGCGTACTATTCAAACGCTAGAAGATATGTTGCGGGACTGTATTATTGACTTTAGAGGTAGCTGGGACGATCATTTGCCACTTATTGAGTTTACCTATAATAATAGCTACCACTCTAGTATCCAGATGGCACCGTACGAGGCTTTGTATGACAGGAAGTGCAGGTCACCTAGTGGTTGGTTTGATGTTGGTGAGACTAAGTTAATTGGCCCAGATATGCTTCAGCAAGCTGTCGATAAGGTGAAGCTTATTCAGAAAAGGTTATTAGCAGCCCAGAGTCGACAGAAGTCATATGCAGATAATCGACGTCGACACTTGGAGTTCCAGATTGGTGATTGGGTATTCCTAAAGGTGTCACCCATGAAAGGTGTAATGAGATTCGGCAAGAGAGGGAAGCTTAGCCCGAGGTATATTGGGCCTTATCAGATTATTCGTAGGGTAGGCAAGGTTGCCTATGAGTTAGACCTACCATCTGATTTGGAAGCAGTGCACCCAGTCTTTCACGTGTCAACGCTTCGCAAATGTATTGGTGACCCTTCTAGAGTATTCCCCGTAGATGATGTCCAGGTAACGGAGGAGCTATCTTACGAGGAGAACCACAGCTATACTTAATCGTCAGGTGAGAAAGTTGCGTACTAAGGATGTGGCTTCCGTCAAGGTATTGTGGCGAAATAATAACAGGGAAGAGATGACCTGGGAAGCCGAGGAGGAGATGAAGAATAAGTATCCTTACTTGTTCCCTATGCCTACAGGTAATCTAAACTCCTCATTTGATTATATTGATTGGTAGATGAAATTATATGTTATAGCAATAAGAGAAACTTCCCCGAAATCCTTATAAGACCTTGTGAGGCTAGTTTAACATTCGAGGACGAATGTTCTAAAGGGGGAAGGATGTTATATCCCGTATTTTTGTACATTGGAATATTTTTAAGCGAATTGAGATAAGTTTAAGGACAAGATTATTTTGGGATATGAGATAGAGACTTTTAATCTCCGATTTTAATTAGTGCACGAATTGATTATAAATTTTAATTGGTATAGAAATATTAGTGGAGATTAGGGATTAATTAACCATGATTAAATTATTAAGTGGGGATTAATACTAATTATCATTAATTAGGTTGTTATTGGGCCGAGTGGACCCCACCATGGCATGGCCAAATCTGATTGGCCCATGCCTTGAGTGGGGCACGTGTCTAGCCCTTGGACACCATATAGTTGATGACTAATCCTAAGGCATACTTTCATTTTCATCTTCTTCACATTATTGAACTATAGCGATAGAGAGAGATTCGGCCATGGCTGTCCATGGTGAAGCTCACGAAATTGTAGCAAAAAATTTATTTTCCAAGGTAGTTCAACCATTTGAAGGGTCTATAGCAACGTGAATTGATCCTTAGAGCAACAAGAGTGTTTATTAGTTGAAGTCACCAATTTCAGCAAATTAAGGAGCCAAGTTGTTAAGGTAAGATTTAATCCTCTTTTACATGTTTTAGAGGTGGTTTGGACTTGGATAATTTGGTAGATATGAATTGAATCTAAAGAATTATGTATGTTGGTGTTGAGGTGTGGTTTGAGCCGTGTAAGGGGGCTGTTTTAGTTAGAATTGGTGAATTAATTTTAATTAGCATTTTGGTTGTTGTTGTCATGGATTATATGATGAGAGTGAAAGAATTAAATGGTTAAAGTTGAAGTTGAATTTGTTTTGTGGACTGTTGTAAGGACTTATTGTGATATTAATGTAGTTTTCTTGCATATGAATGAATGATGTTGTTGTCGTGTGTTTGCTGGTATAATTCACTAATTTAGATGAAAGGAGTGTTTGCGATAACGTATAAGAAGCGTATGTGGTTTGCTTGGTGTATTCGTAGACGTTCGTGAGATTATCGGGCATCTTTTTATGTTGTGATTAGGGGCTGTTTTGGGCATGTCGTTATTCTTGTTGGATTGGAAGATTAAGTGTAGTTAAGTTTATACATTGTGTTGTTATATTGGTTGGGCTGTTATAAGGTCGTTTCGATGAAAATGTTATGACTATGGATCATTAAGAATAGCTTGAATATGTCGTAGTCGTATGTGGATTATTATCGAATATTGTAATATGTGGGCTGGTTGGAATGTCATGCGGGCTGTTCGGGGTGTTCTCGAATCTGGTCTTGGTTAGTCTCGATATAGTACTTGAACGTGTGGTTATTGATGTTGACTTGGTTGTTATGTAGTTGGTTTGAATATAAGGGAAACGTCGTCTAATTTTCTAGAAAGGAGCTACTAACGTTGGAATACGTTTTGAATCTCCCCGTAGCTTAACCATAGTTCTTGGCATCTTATTATAGGTTCAGACACTTCGGGCAGCGTATACGTATTGTGTTACGAATAAGCGTTAAAGGTATGTAAAGCTATCCGTTCTTTCTTTTGGCATGTCTTAGATATAAATGACGTATGATATGAACTTTGGGGTAATTCTATTCATAAGCTTCGAGTGTGATTCATGATCTTTATTCACTTCTTGATGTTAGAACTCTTAAGGTAATTGAGCTATTGTCTCTCAAGTCTTCTATATGTTGGATAGTAGTCGGTATGTATAAGCTCCTATTCTTAGAGACTCTACGATGACTAATGTCCTTGACTTCCATAAGCTATTGCATGTTATCTTGATACGTGTCTATGATTCCTGAGGCTCTATTCGATATAGTCCATAGTGGCATTAAAAGGGTACTTAACATGACTATCGCCTTGATACTCAGATGTTAGTTCATTCTACTTATTCTATTGAGTCTCAGATGATAATTTAGTTTGCATATGGTTGCTCACTACTCTGCTAGTGCATCTTTGTTATTACATCTTTCACCGAGTCCCTCGCTAGAGGGCCGGGTACGGTATATGTATATGATGATATGATGATATGATGATATGATGATGTGATGATGACACCGAGTCCCATGATGGGCCGGGCATTATATACATGTATACGACTGATTCACCGAGTCCATAATGGGCCGGATATGGTATATGATATAGCTATGCATGATTTTATTTCATAAGGCACAGGTACAGTGATTTCTTAATTATCATACTTGTCTCCTGGAATCTCTACTTCAGTTATGATCTTTCTTATTGTATTTTATGCTTTATATACTCAGTACATATCTCGTACTGACCCCCTTTCTTCGGGGGCTGCGTTTCATGCCCGCAGGTGCAGATACTCGCTTTGGTGATCCTCCAGCTTAGGATTTCTACTCAGCCGTCTTGGAGCGTTCCATTGTTCCGGAGCCTAGACTTTTGGTATAGATCCTTTTGATGTAGATATGTGTTTATCCAGGGATACGGCGGGGCCCTGTCCCGTCATATTTCACTATCGATACTCGTAAAGGTCTATAGACATATGTATGGGTTGTATGTAGATGTTGTTCAGTTGTGTCTATATGACTTATTTTGGGACGTTCCCGTACATAGTGGCAGCCTTGTCGGCTTGCGTATATATATATATATATATTTTGGGATGTTGTATGTAGTGGCAGCCTTGTCGGCTTGCATATATATATTTGGGACGTTCCCATACGTTATGACAGCCGTGTTGGCTCGTGTATTATGTTATCTTTTGATTGGTTGTAACTCCTCAGGAGGCAGGTTACCTCGATATATACATGTGACGTTCGGAGATAACGTTCTGTTTCCACAAGCTTCCATATTGTGTTTAGATTTGGTTTGACTATATCTAACAGGTACGTATACGAGTATCCAGCTCGGGTACTAGTCACGGCCTACGAGGTTGGGTCGTGACAAAAGTGGTATCAGAGCAGTTCATCCTCGGAGTGTCTACAGACCGTGTCTAGTAGAGTCTTGTTTATCGGTGTGTTGTGCACCACATCTATAAACAGGAAGCTACAGGACATTTAGGATGTTATCTTTCCTTCTTACTCTAGATCGTGCGATAGAGCTATATTATCAGGATAATCCCTCCCTAACAGATTATTATGTTTACAGCGATGCCTCCAAAGAAAGCGATAGGCGCCGGAGGGCAAATCGGTAGCGGGGAGAGACTAGCCGGACTCGGAGAGTTACTAGGGCCGTGCCCGTCTATGCCGAGATTGTGCTCCGGTCGGCGAGCTCGCTACACCGCCACCTCCGGAGGAACTTAGAGCGACGGCGGCTTCGGATCGGGGGCGGCTCCACCGCCGACTCCCGAGGCTCCGTGCCGAGCCTCCGGCTCCTCGGCCGGGGCGGAGGATAGGGCCATGAGAGATGCGGTTCGATTGCTGACCCAGTTAGTGGCGAGCGAGGCTCGCGAGCATGGATTAGGAGGTGACTATGCGGATAGACATGATAGTTTAAGGGCTCGTGACTTCTTGACTTGTAACCCCCCAGAGTTCTACGGGTCAAGGCCCGAGGATGATCCGCAGGAGTTTATTCGGCAGATGCAGCGTACGTTGAGGATAATTAGAGCTTCTGAGCCCGAGTACGTTGAGTTGGCTTCATATCGGTTGCGTGATGTAGGCGTTAATTGGTATGAGTCTGGGAGTTGTCTAGGGGCGAGGGTGCTCCTCGGCGGTATGGGATGAGTTTGTGGAGGCCTTCCTTGGCCACTTTCTACCTCCGGAGATGAGGCGAGCTTGAGAGTTGATAGATTCTTACATTTGAGCGAGAACGGCGAGTGTTCGAGATTATAGTCTTGAGTTTGATTCGTTGGCTAGACATGCGCCCACTATTGTAGTCGATATGGTCGATAGTGTGCATCATTATGTGATGGGGCCGGATCGTTACTTGATTGATAGGCATAGTAATGGCTTCTCGATCGGTATGGATATTGCTCGGGTACGAGCATATGCACGGGGGGTAGAGGATCGACACGGGGGACGTCGGCCGGATAGAGATTATGACGAGCCGAGGCAAATAAAAGAGCTAGATCGGCTGGTTATCTGGTGAGTTTCGAGGCGGGCGGCCTCGCCGGTATAGTAGATATCCTTCTCGGCCCAAGACGGAGTGCACCCCCACAGTTCACAGGTAGGAGATTTGATAGCACAGGGTATTCAGGAGCCGGTCAGAGCTCCAGGGCTTTGCCTCGGTGGAGGCCACCTTTGCCTCGGTGTTCTCGGTGTGGTAGGCTCCATTCTGGGGAATGCCGTCTCGCTACGGGTGCTTGTTTTTCTTGCGGCCGTCAAGGCCATATTATGAGGGAGTGTCCGTATGGGGGTAGTCCAGATGGTGCAGCTCAGCCAACTAGATCAGTTGCTGGTTCATCTTCTTCTATGGCTATGCGCCCTATGGGGCAGGGTATTCAGACACCATCAGGCCGTGGTAGAGGCCGTGGCTGAGCTTCCAGTTCTAGCGGTCCTTCGAACCGCATATATGCTTTGGCTAGTAGACAGGACCAGGAGGCGTCACCAAATGTGGTTACAGGTATATTATCGATTTTCTCTCGGGACGTATATGCATTGATAGATCCAGGCTCCACCTTATCATATATATATCTGTCATACCCTATTTTAACCGGGGTCAAAATAGTTTACAACATCCGGGTAATTCCGGGGTTATTTAAAGTTAAGGAGTCGCCACCTAATTATTTACGGTGAATTAGGGCACCTAAGGTTAATTAAAGTTATTATCTAAAGTTGATTTGTTTTAAAGTCTACGAAACCAAAAAGATTCTAGGTACGGGTTCAACTAACCTAGAGGGAAGGTATTAGGCATCCTCTAAGTTCCATTAAAATGGTTAATCCGACCAGACTCAAATTTAATTAGGCTAAGTATAAATATAGCATTGTAGAAAGAAAATAACTTTATAAGTGTTGTTAAAGTTATAATAATGTTATTTAAAATAAGACTTGTGGAAAATATAATAGTTTGTGTAAAAGAAGAATTTTAACGGCTATTTTAAAATATGACTTATAAAGATTGTTAAAGTTTTGAAGAAAAAATATAATGATGCTATTTAAAAATGCTTGTAAATATTGTTAATGCTCAAATGAAAATACAATAATGTTATTCGAAATAAGATTGGTAGTAGATATAGCAATTTGCATAAAAGGGAACTTAAAATACCATTGAAAGTAAATTTTAAAAATGTAATGATTTGCATATAAGTAATAGATTTTAACAAATTTGAACTTTGACTAAGATAGTATTAATAATATAGATGCACTAGATCTAGCTTTGCTTTTATAAGGAAGTGAATTTCTTTCTCTTTATTTAACTATGTTTGGTTTACAATATGCATAATTGATTCAAAACTTAGAGAGTTATTTATAAAATAATTTGATTTCATGTTTGCGTATTGGTGATGTTTCGAAATTTCTAAGGTAGTAATAAGTAAGACATAATCCGTTTAATTCAAAATATGCTATTTAAGAATCAATTATTTGAAAATAAATGTTAAGATACTATAAATAACTCTAATATAAAAGGAGAAAGTGAAACTTAAGGAATTAATTGTTAATTTTCCTTAAATTAATTACCCATTACTAAAATTTAAACTACTAAGTCATCTAAGGTTCATCTAAATTAAGAAAACAAAACAAAACAAAGAGTTAGTCATGCTATCACAAACAAATAAAATAGAAGGGGCGCGGGGGGGGGGGGGGGGATTTCAATAAGCTACATGGGCTCAACCCATTTTTTTAGGACCGTTCTGGCTAATGGTTCTTTGTTGGGCTTTGCCCAGATTTTGTTTGTCATCTGTTTGGCTGCGGGCAGAGTTACATGGAGGAGGTCACGTTGATATTATGTTGGGCTTTTAGCCCAACGTCAAATGCGGGAGATGAGCGAGTCCCTCGGACTCGTATGCGGTAGTCATGCATAAAAAGAAAGGGAAAAGGATTAATATACGATCAATGGATAATGTTAAACATATAGAAATATAAACTCAATCTAAACAAATGCATGATAAACTCCATGTCGATATACGGAACTCACTAAACATCTAAATCATATAATACCAATTGGGACTAACGGGGTAGCATGGGCAGACCAAACGGCCTTAAAAATGCAACTATAATCCACTCTAAGTGCAGCAAAAATTCGGCCGAAACTTGTGGTGGTTTCGTGCCCCAAACGAACATCATAACGCAAAGAACTAATTGCCGAATATAACAGTAAAACAGCAATTAATGCGTCAAATTTACTCATAAGGGTGTTAATTTTCATGAATGGAGAAGAAATCATGGACATGGCAGAAAGGGCAAACATTGATGCAGTTCAGTTAACTTGATAATGGAAAAACACTTAACCCTCATAGTCATTCAAGTACCTATTAAATGATGACCGTATTTTTAAGCGATCTAACTTACCGAGATTTCAAGCTTATCTAACATATGTTTAACACAACTTCACCGCCGAGGCAAACCGACTTACTTATTGACCCATTAAACTAAACTAATCAACTTCACGGATAACGATTCATAACTCAAGGTAGACTAATTCACATACTAAAGATAACCGACTAACACCCTCGTGTGCTAAACATGTATGGAACCAAAAGAACGAACTAAAAGAACAAGCTTAAGCACATAAAACCGATAACTACTACTAAACTAAGTCATGAATTCGATAATTAACAAATATATAAAGTATACAAAAACATGGTAATGTATTTACTAAACTAAACTAAACAGTAACTAAACAAACAGGGGTTCTACTAAATATCAAATGCTAATACCCAAACTAAACTGATTAACAACTTACATGCTAATCAAACATAAAGCTAATCTAAAACGAAACAAACATTTACTAACATTAACTACTACTATACTAATCTAGCAGTTAACTAACATATTAAACATATTTTAAAAAAAAAAAAAAAAAAAAAAAAAAAAAAACCTTGATAACCTATTCTATATCCTACGTATATTCAACTCTAACTAGGTTCTAAATCCGGAAATTCGGTCCAACATCCGAGCTACGGTATGCGTCTTTCAAGTTCATTTTAGCGACTATCATCCTATTCTAACAGCTCCCAAACACTAAACGGACAATACGACGACGAAGAAACCATATAACTAAAAACGGCAGAATAGGCTAAAATTTAACTAACGCAGAAATTGAAGACTAAAGTAATAAATGCATCGAGATTTACCTGGTTTGTGCGCAGTGAACTGGGTGTCGAGGCCTCGGGTCTACACTCGATTACGACGAATGATTTGAACCTCGGCAGAATGAACTCGAACGGTTTGCTTGTGACTATCAGCCAATGAAATCAAACCTTGATCACGCTTAAAGTTCCGAAATAAAGAAAGTATGTTTTTAGAAGATGATCTTGTATTTTTTAATTGGTCGTCGGCTAAAAAGAGTTGTCCCTCGGCTGAATGTATAGCGATCTATTTATAGGCTAAGGCTAGGTTTTTTGGTTTGAATCTTTTGGGCGGGAATTGAAATCAAATTCGTTAAAAAAAAGAACGTTGGGTGTGATTTGATTCGATGTTACCAAAAATGGTTAAACCCTTTTTTCGATTTTTGAAGGTTAATTGTTTAAAGCAAGAAGGTGAACGCCTTTCTCTCGTCAATCGACGAGTAAACCCGAACAAAAGACATAGAGATGCTTTTGTATAAAAATGGAATAAGCCAAATCGCCATGGCTAAAGGGAAGCACGTCTTTGTTGAAAAAAAAGGGAAAACGAAGGAGACGACAAGAGAGAGAGAGAGGAGGAGATTGCATGAAAATGGATAGGCAAGATCGTGGTGTTGAAAGGGGTTGAGGTCTTGGTCGAAAATAGACAAGAGAGAGATGAGCGGAGAGGAGAGAGAGAGAGAGGAGTGTAGGGAGAGAGAGGTGCGGCTGCTGATGATAGAAAGAGATTAGGGCTGAGTTTTTTTTTTTTAGGTTTTAGGGAAATAACGACGTGGGCCGGGTCGGGTATTGGAGATGTGGGCTGGAGCGGGAATTGGACTGGTCTGTGCATTCAACATATTGGGCTGGTCCGAAAATTGTGGCATTTTCTCCTTCAGTCTTAATTCTTTCTTAGGCTTCTAATTTAGTAACTGGTATAATATATGTACTATGATTAATAATGATATTAATAGTAGTAGAAATAGTAGTGAAAATAAAATATTTAACTCGTCAATAAATTTAGAAACCCGAAGAAATAAATTAGAATAAAGGAGGGACAAAATTGGGTGTCAACAGATGCCCCTCTTCGACCGGAGACGATGTAAGAGTTTTCGGGCGAAGAAGTTGACGTAGAAGCCGATTTTGTTCCGACCAACAAATATGAACTGGAAGAAAAATGAGATGAAAAGAATTATGGCCGAACCTAATCTCGAGTCGCCTACATGTTTCGGTTTTTTATGAAAATTAAGCTGTGTGAAGTTTAAAAGAAGCGGGTTGATCCTGACGCTACGTTTTTCCCCAGTGTTGAATTATGGTGACACTGGGATATAGTAAAACTACAAGGTTGTGAGAAGAGTTGAGTAGAGTTGTAGCGGTGGATATGAAAGAGAAATTAACCTATGTAGCACGTGTTTGTGGACATAGGCGGAGTTGAGTTCGAGAGTAGATCCGTGACCCTTGCTTGTGAGTTTGGTATTCCTCTTTAGCAAGTTTGCCCCAGTTCACTGCGTAAGATAAAGTTCCACGTTGTGCTATGTCTCTGTAGATTGTACTTTCTGTCAAAGACTGAAATTCATGTCAAAATTAGTAATAAAGTGGAAAGTATAAAATTATAAAGAGTGTAACATGATAGTAAATATGAGTGTGAGAATGAGGATGAAGCCGTGTGGCTTATAATGAGGCAGTGTGGCCCAAATGTCATCTCTGGTTGTCTTCAGGGACTTGAATGAATGTGCAATGTTTATGCTGACTATCTCCAGTTGTATTTGAAGACTTTAATGATAATACGGCCTCCGGCTGTCTTCCGGGACTCGATGATAAATGATATCTGCGGAATTTAAAGTAAAATCGTTAAAGTAGATAAAGTGAATGGTAAAGTAAAGTAGTAAAGTAGAGAGTAAAGTAAAAGTGTAGCCGTTCGGCTTATGCAGATGAGGCCGTGTGGCCATGTGATGTCTCCGGTTGTCTTCGGGGACTTGATGAAGATCTCCGTAAACTCGGGGTAAAATTGTAAAGTGGATGATGTCTCCGGTTGTCTTGAGCCTTGATGATAATTCTTAATGATGATCCCTCCGGTTGTCTTCGGAGACTTAATGTTGATTCCTGCAAAATTCAGGGTAAAGTGGTTAAAGTAGGTAAAGTGAATGATAAAGTAGAGAGTAAAGTTATAGTGTAGCCGTCTGGCTTATGCATGTGAGGCTGTGTAGCCGAATGATGCCCCCGGTTGTCTTCGGAGACTTAATGATGATCCCTCCGGTTGTCTTCGGAGACTTAATGTTGATTCCTGCAAAATTCAGGGTAAAGTGGTTAAAGTAGGTAAAGTGAATGATAAGAATGTAGATTCCTGTAAAATTGGTAAAATAAATGATAAAGTAGAGAGGGGAAAGTGATAATATAGCCGTTTGGCTGATGATGTTGACGGTATCGTGATAAGCCAAACAGCGACACGTAATCCTGATTTAATTCATCTTCAATCTCGGTAGCCTACAAAACAGGTATAATTGTTAATAAAGGCATAGAGTTATTGTAATAAAGAATGAAAGTAGAGATAAAGTTGGAAATAAAGCCGTTTGGATTTTAAGGCGAGGCCTCTCGGCCATGTTTGATGGACTTGACTGTTGATCTCGCGATTTCAGTTCCTGCACTCAAAGAAAAATTCTTAGTTTGGGAGGGGAAAGTTGATTCGTGTTGACTCAAAGCTTGACGTTGTTGGCACTCCATTCGTCTTGTTTGTTTGGATCTTGTGATCTCCGTTCAAGCCTCGGTAGATGAACAGTAGTGAAACAATTGAAAGAAAGTATTTCATTTGAAAGGTAGGTATGTAAGTATATGTATAAGGAAACGTAACTATATGTATATAAGTTGTAAAATACATATATGCAAATGGATGTATGTAAGGAAAGATATATATGTAAATATATGTATGTAAGTTGTAAAATATTTCTGCCAACCTCGGATTGTGACACAATTGAAAAATCATTTGTCTATACTATTTCCTGTCTGGTAGCCTTAATCTTGTCGATGTCTAACTCTGTTCTTGTCTAATCTTTCAAAATATGCCCCAGTTTGATTCAAAAGGGTGTACTAAACCTATGTTGCGGTGTGACCGAACCTTATATAGGTTGCCTACGTATCCCGCCAAAGGAATCAGGTCAGAACGTAGTTCATAAGGTACACGTGGAAATGGTTTGAAATTTTCTAATAAAGAGACCGAACCCGATGTGAATTGCCTACGTATCCCACCAAGGGAATCAGGTCGGCGTAGTTCTGTTACGTAAATGGCTAAAGGTTTGTTGGATTTTATCTAAATGTGTCGACTCGTCTATTGATAGCTTCGCAAATCCCGCCGAGGAATCGGGCCATGTATAGTTATTCTTAGGTAATAAGGATTTTTGGATCTTTTGTTGTAATGCAACCGAACCCTATGTGGGCTGCCTACGTATCCCACCACGGGAATCAGGTCAGCGTAGTTCTCACTGTTTTAAAGGAAAGGTTGCAAACTAGGTTGTCTAACCTAATGTCGTACTTTGATTTTCTTGAATGATAGCTAGCTTTTAGGCTTATGTCATTACCTATCGGCTTTTAAATGGAATCTTGTCTTGTCCTCTAATTTCTTTGTTACTCTCTCGGGGTGTATGTTGTCTATTTGTTTACGTCACAATCATAGAGTTGGCAGATTTGATAAATAAAGTAGAAAATAATAATAGATGATTGAGGAAAATCAGAAATGCATTCATAGTTTTTGCAATTTAAGCTTCCAAAAGATGAGGCAAAACAAAAGTTTTTAGAGCACAACTTAAGCCTCAATTTTAAAATTGTGCTATCTCAAAAGTTCACTACATGTTCAAATCTACCAAGACTCCCGGCGAACCAAGGACGGAGTACAAGTCCACTTCTTCAGAGTCTCTCCTGGTTCGGCACTCCGGATGGTCGGTGTCTCGGTGTTGCGAGTAGCAATCTTTACTGGTACTTGTTTTGGATTGTCCCCACGGAAGCAACAAAAGTCAATGACATGCCCCTCTCCATCCTTCCAATTGGCGTAATGGCCTCTTAACTTCTTTGATAGTTATCATGTTCGCGTTAGCGTTTTCGTGAGTAGGCAAAGGGATTGTTGTTCACATTGGGTTGAGCTCCAGTGAGCTGGATTGCTCCTTCCTTAATCAAGGCTTCAATCTTGTTTTTGAGCCCATAGCAATCTTCAGTGTCGTGTCCAACGACTCCAGAGTGGTAAGCACAGCGTTTGGAACCATCAAACCATTTTGGAATAGGATCGGGAATCTTCCCTCCAATAGGTTGTACCACGCCTGCAGCTTTCAGTCTTTCAAATAATTGAGCCAAAGGTTCAGCGAACCGAGTGTAATTTCGGGTACTTTTGATGTTCGGGTGTGGACGGGCTTTATGTGTGGTATGTGGTCGATTTTGGTAGGTGGGAGCTTGAACAGGTTGGTATGGACGTGGGTTTTGATAGTGAGGTGCTCGGGATTGGTAGTAATTGGCTTGGGTATTATAGGCAGGGTAAGGAGTTAGTGGAGCTTGGTAGAGTTCAGTGTAGTGGTAAAGGTAGAAGGGTTGTTGTGGATAGTTATGGTATGTAATGGCTCGGTTTGGTGAGTTCAGAGGAGTAGTTTTAGTGTTGGTGGGTAGAGGAATGTAAGGCGTATGACCTAGTGATTGATTTGGCGAGTTGACAAGTGGTGGATTTGCAAGGGTGATTGAAGGAAAGTTGTTGTTGGTAGATGCGTTATTTCGGGGAGGAAAATATTCTGGAACTGGAAAATGATGCGGGTTTGGTGCGACGTTCATAGGTTCAGGAGGTAGACTTTGGAGTGTAACGGATAAGTTGGTCATGTTTTTAACCCGATTTAGTTCTTCGCGTAGATCCTCGATCTCTTGAGTCAGGCGGGCGATATGTTCATCCTGTTGAACGGTAGTGCTATGTTCGGAAGTCCCAAGGGGATCGCTAGAGACCACGATGTTTTCGAATCGGCTGGAAATAGACGCGGCCGGATCAGACATAGTAATTTCCTTTCCTTGAACCATCCAACTGCGTTGAGGTAACGAAGACATCTTTGACCTTGTGAAGTAAGGATGGTCAGCCATCTCGAGTGTCAACACGAATCAACTTTTGGGAATAAAAATAAGGAAACATAAACAATGCAAATGATATTAGTTTTGTGATCACATAAAATCAAGAAAGTTATGTAGCAAATAAGTCTCCAAATAAAGTCAAACAAGTTGTCACACAACTATATCAAACAATAACGCGTCCTAATTATGCATGTGACCTCTTTGTGCCAGAGGTAGACCTAACGTTTGTTTGAAGGGTAAAGTGTGCCATAATACATCATTCCATTGCTTTTGATTAATTAAACAAATTCTATTTCCCAAAATAAAGTACAAAATGTAATATTTATTACATATTAAATGAATACAACATAAAGTTTTCCTAATCTAAGTAAAGTAAATGCAATTTCCTACGTCTAAACGTAAAGCTCCACTTTGTGGTGTCCTTGATCTCCGTCACTTGTTGTACTCCGATGCAGATCCATACCTGCCATAAAATGTTAGTTGTTCCCTCCCTCCTAGAGTTTAATCAATTAAAGCAAACAGTCAATATTTAGGCACAGTTACCCTTCAATCATGCACATAAAGTATGATTTAGTGTCACTTGGGGTCGTGAACCCACTTGGACGTTTGGGTAAAGTCATCTAATGAGTTTAATACACCAAGGGTATTAAACCTCCTAGGTCATGAAATGTATGCCCCTAATAGCGGGTGTTGGTTTAGCCTCATCTTAGGCTGACTAAGAGTTGGCTTCCTATGACACAAGGTTCCCCCAAGTGGACAACTCGGGAGTGGAAAGTCCGTGGCTGTCGACTGCACCGCCGATCGACTAAATCCACAAGATCAATCCGACTAAAAAGGTGTTTCAGTAGTGCACGGCCGCGAACCGCGAAACCGTTTTAAGTGTGTGAATTTGTGTGAATTTTCCAAGAGTGGAGGAAAATGATACGGAATGACAGTTTATCAAAACAGTAACAACTAAACAGTTTATATCAAACAAGCAGTTAATAGCACGTAAAAACAGTCAATAACAATCAAAATAAGCACACAAAGCCTAATTAAAACTAAGTCTGTTATGGTTAGAACCTAAGTATTCCCCAGCAGAGTCGCCAAGCTGTCATACCCTATTTTAACCGGAGTCAAAATAGTTTACAACATCCGGGTAATTCCGGGGTTATTTAAAGTTAAGGAGTCGTCACCTAATTATTTACGGTGAATTAGGGCACCTAAGGTTAATTAAAGTTATTATCTAAAGTTAATTTGTTTTAAAGTCTACGAAACCAAAAAGATCTGGGTAAGGGTTCAACTAACCTAGAGGGAAGGTATTAGGCATCCTCTAAGTTCCATTAAAATGGTTAATCCGACCGGACTCAAATTTAATTAGGCTAAGTATAAATATAGCATTGTAGAAAGAAAATAACTTTATAAGTATTGTTAAAGTTATAATAATGTTATTTAAAATAAGACTTGTGGAAAATATAATAGTTTGTGTAAAAGAAGAATTTTAACGGCTATTTTAAAATATGACTTATAAAGATTGTTAAAGTTTTGAAGAAAAAATATAATGATGCTATTTAAAAATGCTTGTAAATATTATTAATGCTCAAATGAAAATACAATAATGTTATTCAAAATAAGATTGGTAGTAGATATAGCAATTTGCATAAAAGGGAACTTAAAATACCATTGAAAGTAAATTTTAAAAATGTAATGATTTGCATATAAGTAATAGATTTTAACAAATTTGAACTTTGACTAAGATAGTATTAATAATATAGATGCACTAGATCTAGCTTTGCTTTTATAAGGAAGTGAATTTCTTTCTCTTTATTTAACTATGTTTGGTTTACAATATGCATAATTGATTCAAAACTTAGAGAGTTATTTATAAAATAATTTGATCTCATGTTTGCGTATTGGTGATGTTTCGAAATTTCTAAGGTAGTAATAAGTAAGACATAATCCGTTTAATTCAAAATATGCTATTTAAGAATCAATTATTTGAAAATAAATGTTAAGATACTATAAATAACTCTAATATAAAAGGGAGAAAGTGAAACTTAAGGAATTAATTGTTAATTTTCCTTAAATTAATTACCCATTACTAAAATTTAAACTACTAAGTCATCTAAGGTTCATCTAAATTAAGAAAACAAAACAAAACAAAGAGTTAGTCATGCTATCACAAACAAATAAAATAGAAGGGGCGGGGGGGGGGGGGGCAATAAGCTACATGGGCAAACCATTTTTTGAGGACCGTTCTTTTATAGAACTTTATTGTTTGTTGGGCTTTGTAGCATTTTGTTTGTCATCTGTTTGGCTGCGGGCAGAGTTACATGGAGGAGGTCACGTTGATATTATGTTGGGCTTTTAGCCCAATGTCGAATGCGGGAGATGAGCGAGTCCCTCGGACTCGTATGCGGTAGTCATGCATAAAAAGAAAGGGAAAAGGATTAATATACGATCAATGGATAATGTTAAACATATAGAAATATAAACTCAATCTAAACAAATGCATGATAAACTCCATGTCGATATACGGAACTCACTAAACATCTAAATCATATAATACCAATTGGGACTAACGGGGTAGCATGGGCAGACCAAACGGCCTTAAAAATGCAACTATAATCCACTCTAGGTGCAGCAAAATTCTGGCCGAAACGCAGCAGTGGTTTCAGCCCCAAACGAACATCATAACGCAGCAACCAATTGCCGAATATAACAGTAAAACAGCAATTAATGCGTCAAATTTACTCAGAAGGGTGTTAATTTTCATGAATGGAGAAGAAATCATGGACATGGCAGAAAGGGCAAACATTGATGCAGTTCAGTTAACTTGATAATGGAAAAACACTTAACCCTCATAGTCATTCAAGTACCTATTAAATGATGACTGTATTTAACTGATCTAACTTACCAGTTTCAAGCTTATCTAACATATGTTTAACACAACTTCACCAGTTGAGGCAAACTGACTTACTTATTGACCCATTAAACTAAACTAATCAACTTCACAGATAACAGATTCATAACTCAAGGTAGACTAATTCACATACTAAAGATAAACTGACTAACACCCTCATGTGCTAAACATGTATGGAACCAAACTGAACTAAACAGGAACAAGCTTAAGCACATAGTAAAACTGATAACTACTACTAAACTAAGTTGACCCGATAATTAACAAATATATAAAGTATACAAAAACATGGTAATGTATTTACTAAACTAAACTAAACAGTAACTAAACAAACAGGGGTTCTACTAAATATCAAATGCTAATACCCAAACTAAACTGATTAACAACTTACATGCTAATCAAACATAAAGCTAATCTAAAACGAAACAAACATTTACTAACATTAACTACTACTATACTAATCTAGCAGTTAACTAACATATTAAACATATTTTTTTTAAAAAAAAAAAACCTTGATAACCTACTGTATATCCTACGTATATTCGACTCTAACTAGGTTCTAAATCCTGGAAATTCAGTCCGAACATCCGAGCTACGGTATGCGTCTTTCAAGTTCATTTTAGCAGCTATCATTCTATTCTAACAGCTCCCAAACACTAAACGGACAATACGACGACGAAGAAACCATATAACTAAAAACGGCAGAATAGGCTAAAATTTAACTAACGCAGAAATTGAAGACTAAAGTAATAAATGCATCGAGATTTACTCCGGTTTGTGCGCAGTGGGCGGGTGTCGAGGCCTCGGATCTACACTCGATTACAACGAATGATTCGAACCTCGACAGAATGAACTCGAACAATTTGCTTGTGACTATCAGCCAATGAAATCAAACCTTGATCACGCTTAAAGTTCCCGAAATAAAGAAAGTATGTTTTTAGAAGATGGTCGTGTATTTTTGAGTTGGTCGTCGGCTCAAAAGTTCTTTTTCTTCGGCTGAATGCATAGCGATCTATTTATAGGCTAAGGCTAGGTTTTTTGGTTTGAATCTTTTGGGCGGGAATTGAAATCAAATTCGTTAAAAAAAAGAACGTTGGGTGTGATTTGATTCGATGTTACCAAAAATGGTTAAACCCTTTTTCTGATTTTTGAAGGTTAATTGTTTAAAGCAAGAAGGTGAACGCCTTTCTCTGTCAATCGACAGAGTAAACCCAGACGAACAGACATAGAGATGCTTTTGTATAAAAATGGAATAAGCCAAAACTGCCATGGCTAAAGGGAAGCACGTCTTTGTTGAAAAAAAAGGGAAAACGAAGGAGACGACAGAGAGAGGGCAGAGGAGATTGCATGAAAATGGATAGGCAAGATCTGTGGTGTTGAAAGGGGTTGAGGTCTTGGTCGAAAATAGACAAGAAAGAGAGATGAGCGGAGACGGAGGAGAGAGAGAGAGGAGTGTAGGGAGAGAGAGGTGCGGCTGCTGATGATAGAAAGAGATTAGGGCTGCGTTTTTTTTTTTTTTTAGGTTTTAAGGAAATAACGACGTGGGCCGGGTCGGGTATTGGAGATGTGGGCTGGAGCGGGAATTGGGAGTCTGTGCATTCAAAATATTGGGCTGGTCCGAAAATTGTGGCCTTTTCTCCTTCGCACTTAATTCTTTCTTAGGCTTCTAATTTAGTGCGGTATAATATATGTACTATGATAAATTATGATTAATAATGATATTAATAGTAGTAGAAATAGTAGTGAAAATAAAATATTTAACTCGTCAATAAATTTAGAAACCCGAAGAAATAAATTAGAATAAAGGAGGGACAAAATTGGGTGTCAATAATATCCCTTTGGTGCTAGTAGAATCGGAATAAAACCTGAGTTGATAGAACCATTTGAGGTGGCTACACCGGTAGGAGATTCTGTTATAGCAAAGCAAGTATATAGAAATTGTTCGGTGGATATATATAGTCGTCATACCTTGGCAGATCTGATAGAGTTAGATATGACTGAGTTTAATGTTATTATGGGTATGGATTGGTTAGCTTCTTGTTATGCTAACGTTGATTGTAGAGACAAGATAGTTCGGTTTCAGTTTCCAGGAGAGCCAATTATAGAGTGGCTAGGGAATACGGCATCGCCGAGGGGTAAGTTTACGTCATACCTCAAGGCAAGGAAGATGGTTAGAAAGGGTTATATTTATCATCTGGTTCGTGTGCATGACTTGAAAGCAGAGGTACCGACTCTTCAGTCAGTTCCGGTAGTTAATGAATTTCCAGATATATTCCCAGATGAACTTCCAGGTCTTCCTCCTGAGCAGGAGATAGAGTTCACTATAGATGTATTGCCAGATACTCAGCCCATATCTATTCCTCCTTACAGAATGGCACCCGCAGAGCTGAAGGAGTTAAAGGAGCAACTGAGAGACTTGTTAGAAAAGGGCTTCATTAGGCCCAGCACATCACCTTGGGGAGCACCGGTACTGTTCGTGAGGAAGAAGGATGGGTCGCTGCGGATGTGTATTGATTATAGGCAGCTGAACAAAGTAACAATAAAGAATAGATATCCCCTCCCCAGGATTGATGATCTATTTATTGCTTCGTGTGGTGCTAAGTGTTTCTCGAAGATAGACTTGCGATCAGGCTATCACCAGGTGCGGGTAAAGGAAGCAGATATTCCGAAGACTGCATTCAGGACCCGATACGGACATTATGAGTTTAGGGTGATGTCTTTTGGACTGACCAATGCTCCAGCAGTATTTATGGATCTAATGAACCGAGTGTTCAAGCCATTCCTGGATATGTTCGTGATTGTATTTATCAATGACATTCTGGTCTATTCACGATCAGAAGAGGAGCATGCAGATCATTTGAGGACGATACTTAGGGTGCTCCAGCACCAGAAGTTGTATGCCAAGTTCTCTAAATGTGAATTCTGGTTGACTTCAGTAGCATTATTGGGGCATATTATTAGAGCTGATGGTATTCGGGTAGATACACAGAAGATTGAGGCTGTAAAGACTTAGCCTAGACCTACGACACCTACTGAGGTACGCAGTTTTCTGGGGCTAGCAGGATATTATAGGAGATTCGTAGAGAAGTTTGCCTCAATTTCAGTGCCTTTAACAAGGCTAACTCGAATAAGCTAAGTTTAAGTGGACCGATGCTTGTGAACGAAGCTTCCAGTTGCTGAAAGATAAGTTGACTACGGCCCCAGTTCTAACTCTTCCTGAGGGACCAGATGGCTATGTCATTTATTGTGATGCTTCCGGTGTTGGGCTAGGTTGTGTATTGATGCAACATGGCAGAGTTATAGCCTATGCCTCCCGGCAGCTCAGAAAACATGAAAAAAATTATCCTACTCATGATCTGGAGTTAGCAGCGGTAATTCATGCTTTGAAGATATGGAGGAATTATTTATATGGCGTATATGTTGATATTTACACGGATCACAAAAGTCTCCAATATATCTTTAAGCAGAAGGAGCTGAATTTACGACAGAGAAGATGGCTAGAGTTCTTTGAAGGATTATGACGTTGATATTCTATACCATCCGGGGAAGGCAAACGTTATAGCAGATGCACTTAGCCGTAAGTCTATGGGTAGTTTGACGGACGTGCAACCGTAAAAGGAAGGAAATAGTCCGTGAGATTCATCAGCTAGCTAATCTGGGAGTCTGTTTGGCTGACTCTGGAGATGGTGGAGTTTCTATTCGAGAAGTTGCTGAATCCTCTATTATGGAAGAGGTAAAGCGAAGCCAGTACGAGGACCCTATTCTGGCACAATATAGGGATGCAGCCCTTCAAAAGGAGAAGACCCCATTCGAGGTTACACCTGATGGAGTACTACGATATGGAGGCAGATTATGTGTACCTGAGGTTGCAGGGCTACAGCAACAGGTTATGGGAAAGGCACACTATGCCCGTTATTCTGTCCATTCGGTGTCAACAAAGATGTATCATGACCTCAGATGTTTATATTGGTGGGATGGTATGAAGAAGGACATAGCGGAGTTTGTTGCTCAGTGCCCGAATTGCCAACAGGTTAAGATCGAGCATCAGAAGCCTGGTGGATTATTACAGGAGATGGAGATCCCGACTTGGAAATGGGAAGCAATTAATATGGACTTCATTACAGGCTTACCTCGCACTCCACGGAAGTATGATTCCATATGGGTTATTGTAGATAGGCTGACAAAATCAGCCCATTTTCTTCCAGTCAGGACTACATATTCAGCTGAAGATTATGCGAGGTTATATATCAAGGAGATAGTAAGACTTCACGGGGTTCCCACATCTATTATCTCAGACAGAGGAGCTCATTTTACAGCTAACTTCTGGAGATCATTCCAGAAGGGATTGGGGACACGGTGAGTCTTAGTACGCATTTCACCCTCGGATCGACGGACGTGCCGAGCGTACTATTCAGACGCTAGAAGATATGTTGCGGGCCTATATTATTGACTTCAGAGGTAGCTGGGACGATCATTTGCCACTTATCGAGTTTGCCTATAATAATAGCTACCATTCTAGTATCCAGATGGCACCGTACGAGGCTTTGTATGGCAGGAAGTGCAGGTCACCTATTGGTTGGTTTGATGTTGGTGAGACTAAGTTAATCGGCCCAGATATGATTCAGCAAGCTGTTGATAAGGTGAAGCTTATTCAGGAAAGGTTATTAGCAGCCCCAGTCGACAGAAGTCATATGCAGATAATCGACGTCGACACTTAGAGTTCCGTTGGTGATTGGGTATTCTTGAAGGTGTCACCCATGAAAGGTGTAATGAGATTGGCAAGAGAGGAAACTTAGCCCGAGGTACATTGGGCCTTATTAGATTATTCGTAGGGTAGGCAAGGTTGCCTATGAGTTGGACCTACCATCTGATTTGGAAGCAGTGCACCCAGTCTTTCACGTGTCGATGCTTCGCAAATGTATTGGTGACCCTTCTAGAGTATTCCCCGTAGATGATGTCCAAGTAACGGAGGAGCTATCTTACGAGGAGAACCCTGTAGCTATACTTGATCGTCAAGTGAGAAAGTTGCGTACTAAGGATGTGGCTTCCGTCAAGGTATTGTGGCGAAATAATATCAGGGAAGAGATGATCTGGGAAGCCGAAGAGGAGATGAAGAATAAGTATCCTTACTTGTTCCCTATGCCTACAGGTAATCTAAACTCCTCAATTGATTATATTGATTGGTAGATGAAACTATATGTTATAGCAATAAAAAAGATTCCCCGAAATCCTTATAAGACCTTATGAGGCTAGTTTAACATTCGAGGACGAATGTTCTAAAGGGGGGAAGGATGTTATATCCCGTATTTTTGTACATTGGAATATTTTTAAGCGAATTGAGATAAGTTTAAGGACAAGATTATTTTGGGATATGAGATAGAGACTTTTAATCTCCGATTTTAATTAGTGCACGAATTGCTTATAAATTTTAATTGGTATAGAAATATTAGTGGAGATTAGGGATTAATTAACCATGATTAGATTATTAAGTGGGGATTAAGACTAATTATCATTAATTAGGTTGTTAGTGGGCGTAAGTGGACCCCACCATGGCATGGCCAAATACGATTGGCCCATGCCTTGAGTGGGGCACGTGTCCTCTTCCTTGGACACCATATATATAGTGAAGTTGATGACTAAGATTAGTCATACTTTCATTTTCATTTCATCTTCAACATTATTGAACTAGAGAGAGAGAGAGAGAGAGATTCGGCCATGGCTGTCCATGGTGAAGCTCATGAAATTATGAGCAAAAAATTAATTTTCCAAGGTAGTTCAACCATTTGAAGGTCAATAGCAACGTGAATTGATCCTTGGGCAAGAAGAGTGTTTATTTTAAATTCACCAATTTCAGCAAATTAAGGAGTCAAGTTGTTAAGGTAAGATTTAATCCTTTTCTACATGTTTTAGAGGTGGTTGGGACTTGTTGTAATTTGGTAGATGTGAATTGGATATATGGAATTATGTATGTTGATGTTGAGTGTTGTTAGCCGTGTAGGTGTATGTTTTAATTAGAATTGGTGAATTAATTTTAAGTAGCATTTTGGTTGTTGTTGTCATGGATTATGTGATGAGAATGAAGGAATTAAATGGTTAAAGTTGAAGTTGAATTTGTTTTGTGGGTTGTTGTAAGGACTTATTGTGATATTAATGTAGTTTTCTTGCATATGAATGAATGATGTTGTTGTCGTGTGTTTGCTGGTATAATTCACTAATTTAGATGAAAGGAGTGTATGAAATAACGTATAAGAAGCGTATGTGGTTTGCTTGGTGTATTCGTAGATGTTCGTAAGATTATCGGGCATCTTTTTATGTTGTGATTAGGGGCTGTTTTGGGCATGTCGTTATTCTTGTTGAATTGGAAGATTAAGTATAGTTAAGATTATACATTGTGTTGTTATATTGGTTGGGCTGTTATAAGGTCGTTTCGATGAAAATGTTATGACTATGGATCATTAAGAATAACTTGAATATGTCGTAGTCGTATGTAGATTATTATCGAATGTTGTAATATGTGGGCTGATTGGAATGTCATGCGGGCTGTTCGGAGTGTTCTCGAATCTTGTCTTGATTAGTCTCGATATAGTACTTGAACGTGTGGTTGTTGATGTTGACTTGGTTGTTATGTAGTTGGTTTGAATATAAAGGAAACGTCGTCTAATTTTCTAGAAATGAGCTACTAACGTTGGAATACGTTTTGAACCTTCCCGTAGCTTAACCATAGTTCTTGACGTCTTAATATAGGTTGAGACACTTCGGGCAGCGTATACGTATTGTGTTACGGATAAGCGTTAAAGGTATGTAAAGCTATCCCTTCTTTCTTTTGGCATGTCTTAGATATAAGTGACGTATGATATGAACTTTGGGGTAATTCTATTCATAAGTTTCGAGTGTGATTCATGATCCTTATTCACTTCTTGATGTTAGAACTCTTAAGGTAATTGAGCTATTGTCTCTCAAGTCTTATATGTTGGATAGTAGTCGGTATGTATAAGCTCCTATTCTTAGAGACTCTACGATGACTAATGTCCTTGACTTCCATAAGCTATTTCATGTTATCTTGATACGTGTCTATGATTCCTGAGGCTCTATTTGATATAGTCCATAGTGACATTCAAAGGGTACTTAACATGACTATCGCCTTGATACTCGAGTGTTAGTTTATTCTACTTATTCTATTGAGTCTCAGATGATGATTTAGTTGCATATGGTTGCTCACTACTCGCTCGTGCACGTTGTTATTATATCTTTCACCGAGTCCCGGCCGGGTATGTATTCGTGTTCTTCACCGCATTGTTCACCGAGTCCCTCGCTAGAGGGCCGGGTATATATATATATATGATGATATGATATGATGATATGATGATGTGATGATGGCACCGAGTCCCATGATGGGCCGGGCATATATACATGTATACGACGATTCACCGAGTCCATAATGGGCCGGATATGGTATATGATATAGCTATGCATGATTTTATTTCATAAGGCACGGGTACGGTGATTTCTTGATTATCATACTTGTCTCCGGAATCTCTACTTCGTTATGATCTTTCTTATTGTATTTCATGCTTTATATACTCGGACATATCTCGTACCGACCCCTTTCTTCGGGGTTCTGCGTTTCATGCCCGCAGGTGCAGATACTCGCTTTGGTGATCCTCCAGCTTAGGACTTCTACTCAGCTGTCTTGGAGTGCTCCATTGTTCCGGAGCCTAGACTTTTGGTACAGATCCTTTTGATGTATATATATGTTTATCCAGGGGTACGGCGGGGCCCTGTCCCGTCATATTTCACTATCGATACTCTTAGAGGTCTATAGACATATGTGTGGGTTATATATAGATGTTGTTCAATTGTGTCTATATGACTTATTTTGGGACGTTCCCGTACGTAGTGGCAGCCCTGTCGGCTTGCGTATATATATATATATTTTGGGATGTTGTATATATATATATATATATATATATAGCCTTGTTGGCTCGTGTATTATGTTATCTTTTGATTGGTTGTGACTTTGGGATGTTACCTCGATATATACATATGACGTTCGGAGATAACGTTCGTTTCCTGACTTCCATATTGTGTTTAGATTCAGTTTGACTATATCTAACAGGTACGTATACGAGTGTCCAGCTCGGGCACTAGTCACGGCCTACGGGGTTGGGTCGTGACATAAGTAGTCCTGTACCTTGCCGAGGTACAAAACATGAACATGACATGAATTGATCCAATAACCCGCAATGGGTAAACATGACGGAATCGTTCTAACTAGGCGGAGCGATATATATAGTTTCGGGTACTAAACCTTCGTTGCAACTCCCATAACATGAACATGGATATAATTGGCTTAGTAGCCCATGATTTATACAAACATGATTGTAAACATGACTCGTAAGTGTAATATAACATGAATATAGGTATATAGTAAAATTTGTATGAAAACATGGAAGCATGTAGAATTTCATGAAAATAGACATAATAATTCATATCTTGTATTTAAGAACCCATGGAATGCAAAGTATGGGTTTTCATGGATTACATACATATTCTCAATAACCAAAAGGGAATATTAAGAACAAAATAACGAACTATTAAAGCAAACATGGTATATCATGGCACATGCACTTAAGGTTATCATGAACATGTCTAGAACTCTAGTTTTGGTAAACTTTCGTATAACCATGGAAGAACGCGGCATGGGGAAGAACAATGATGTTCTCACACGTAGATAGAAACCCTACATACCTGTTAATGCTCCAAAACTTGTAACTAATGGTCTGAACTTGGAGAAGAATCCAAAAGCCTTAATCTTGAATCCATTAGATGGATTTTCTTGAAAACCCTAGGTTAGGAACAATGGATTCTTGTTTAGAAATCATGGATACATGTTAGAATTCACTTGAAAGTCTTGGAAAAAGCTTACCTTAGTGTATCTTGATGGTAGGAGGAGAAGAACTTCGTGCTAGGGCTTGAGAATATGAAAAGTGGGATTAAAAACTAAACCCACGTATTTATACTTTTGCTGAAGCGGGATGAAGTACGGGCACAATGTACAGCCCGTACATTAGGGACGTACCTCGTATGTCGATTTTCAGAAGGTATGATTTTTAGTCTGTGAGGTGTGTGATAAAAAGTACGGCCCGTACATTATTGTACACCCCGTATAAATTGTACGCCTTAAAAGTACGACCCGTATAACTTGCCCGTACCTGGAATTGTCAAATTCCAGTGACTTCTGATTTTCCCTTGTGAGGTACGTTCAAGAAGTACGTCCCGTACATAAATGTACGCCCTATACATTTTGACGTAGACGTACTTTTACTGTTCTGAGGCAATTTTTCTAATCCCAACACTTCCGTCTTAGTTTCTAAGTCTCAAATCATAAACGTAACATAGTTAGGAAGTACGAGATGTTACATACATGTATATACAAGACCCAAATTAAAGGGGTGGCACTTGTAATGCCCTTATTTTGTGTTGGTCTTTAATTTTTGCTCCTCATAACAAATATAACAATGTTTTTGTGGGGCATAAGTTTATATTTTCACATCATAATATGCCACACATTATGCCCCACGCCCTTAAAGAACTTATGCCCACGAGGCATAACTACGATTGTTAAAGGGCAAAATTAAAGACCAGCCCGTTTAATTTGAGGGAAAAAGGGGAAAACAACACAAAATACCCCTAAAATTTAAAATATTTAAAATATTTACCCGTTCATGCTCCCTCCTAAACTAGTTTCGCTTCTTACCCAACCGGCTGAAAATATTTACCCGAGTACCCCCCCCTCACCCAAAACCCTCCCTTCATGATACCATAGCAGTATATTTATATATCATGATGGTATCATGAAGGACTAAGAGAAGGACTGAATCAGTTCTCCATGATACCGTCTCAGTATATGTATGTACCACGTTGGTATCACGGAGGACTAAGGAGTGTCTCGTTGAAGGACTGAAGCAGTTCTCCACACAATATATGTATATAAGATGATGGTATCATAGAGTTTTTTTTTCCTGAGAAAAGTGTGTCTTTTGCATAAATGAACATGATACTATCTCAATATATTTATATGCCCTGTCGGTATCATAATTTTGGGGGCATTTCGGGTAAATAGTTTTAGGGACATGAAAGTAAGAGGCGCATATAATTGTTTTGTTTTTAGGAGGCAGCGACGTTCTCCACACCCCCCCCCCCCCCAACCCCCTCCAGAGAAAAAAAATAGAGACCAGCCCATTTGAAGGGAAATTCGTGCAATTTCTACTAATTAAAGTGAACCGTTGGGGTTGTTTCCAAGGCGAGAAATTAGGAAGGAAAGGCGTCAAAATTGTGAAGAATATTCGGAACCAATTGCTGAACTAATTCAGATTTGTTTATCAAGAAATTTTTCATTTCAGGGTTCAAATCCAAAATCTCTAATTAAGAGCAGAGATATGTTAACCATTCCGTCACACCCTCGGTGGATGATTGCTAGCTTAAGAGGTGAAGCTTTGAGAAATCATTAAATTTGGAACTTCCAATTTGACGATTCCAGGTCTAAATTAACTAATTTGCCAAATTTGAAGTAGATGGGAAGTCCACTATAAGAGCAAAATATAAAACATTTGAGTTTGAAAAATCTACTTCAAGGGTAACCTTTTAATGTAAACTCAAATTAAGTTGAGGATAGAGAGAAGAGTTCATTATATTGCCAAGAAGTGCACAACATAGGCATTGCCAAGAGCCCTTTATATTATAACCCATTATATTTTTTAGTTCATTCCTCTCAATAAAAAAGTATTAAAAAAAAAAAAAAGAGAGAGAGTGAGACCCTCCCTTCTGAAGAGAAGGTTATGTTTAATCGGAATAATAAAGACAGAACAGTCTGTTAAAAGCAATTTGGATTCCATATTAAGTTTTATTCACCTTCTGAATACAGATATATATCAACATAGGCATATTTCATGCATTAGATAACAGAAAAAAACATATTCGCCTTCACTGTTTACACTAACTCAGTAAATACATAATATGTGTCTGTATATATTATTATCACTTTACCATAGTTAACTTAAAGTAATATATTTTCATCTCATTGTTATTGGAAAAATATTAGAGATGATCACATTAAGAAAAACAAATAAGAAACAAATAAAATATATAATAACAATAAAGATAAGACATAGTTGAAATTGAAAAATCCGGTTCAAGGCGCGCTATGAATGGCGCTGTCTTCATAGTAGATTTCCGTCACTATCCTAGTGCAAATAGCAAAGTGACGTTCTACTCCCAAGATACAATGAACCACTCGGGAATCTTCTAATGTGCACTCAAATAGAAATTCTAGAGAATCTTTTTTGTTTCTCGGCTGCTTTTGTAAAAAGGAAGAGGTAAGAATGCAAAACTTTATGTTGCAGGAATATTTTGTATTCTTTGAAATTTTGTGTTGCTGAAATTTTTTCTAAGCGTTGGAAATTTACGGCAGACCTATTATTTATAAGGTGTAGAAAATAAATAACACACCCTTTCAAAGAAAAGATATACCCTTTAAGATTGGATGACACTTTTTCGGTGTATCCTTTAAAGAATAGGTAACACTTTTTCACAATATATTGTGTCCTTTCAAAAGTGTGTTTAACCTTGAATCACTTTTAAAATAAATTTCAACAATTGTTTTGCTAGATAAATAAATTATTGTGGTTTAATATAAACGCTGGAGCAATGTCGATAAGTTTTTGTTTTTGTATTTTTTACATTGAACAACTTTTAGGTCTCATTGTTTATTAAGAGGGGGGCAAAAAAAAAAAAAAAGGCCATGGATTCCCATGGGTGGCCTAAACTCCATCGCGAAGAATCCTATTGCAACGCGTGTATTCAGGAATATTAAAAGAATCAATTCTTTATTTCATACATATTTATTAGTAAAGCAACAAGTGGAATTAGAAAAGAAAAAGAAAAATAAGCATTAATTAAAAGGAGAGGAAGAAAGAAAAAAGAATTGCTCCTTTTAACATTTCATAAAAGGGATGGTGGGGTTGTCAAGCTTTACATTTATTATTTTAGGTCATTGGTCAAACAACACAAGACAAACAACACCTCCTAATTATCACTTCCCTTTTCTTCTTTCTTGCTTCCTTCTTCTCCCCCCTTAGCGACTAGCTACTAGTTATGAAATTTATTTGATGCTCTTATTTGCACTATTTTTTTTCTGCCTTTTGTTCTTGATATTTATGTATTTTATTAGCTATCAAATCTTAGGTAATATCCCATCCATCTCTCTCCCCTAAAAAAGAGGAAGAAGTTGAATGCCAGAGAGGTATTATATGTCATAATTAGACAAAACAAAAATTGAAAAATCTTCAAATTTTGCTATAAGGGCAGGTTTTAGCCTTTGCATTTTCAAATGTTTTCTAGTCCATTCTCTTCAACTTGGGACTGATTTTTCCTCTCTTCTCACCCTCTAAAAGCTCTTTAAACCACGCTTTCAACACTACTCCTCTTTCTTGATCTCATTCCTCTAACCCTCAAATTGAGATTAATCTAATAGGAAAAGCGAAAAACTAATGGTGAGCTCCTCTTGTTTTTTCTTTCTCAGCACCAAAATTACTAGGTTCCGCCAGACTCGTAATCGGCATGCTAGCTCCCCCTAATTGTCTTGATCATATCCTTTCTCCTTTTCTACATATATATTTATTTACTTATAAGTTCCACCAATTAACATGGTTTGTATTTGCAGGAAATAGAAAGCCAGAGCAAATTAATTAGCACTTCTTGGGAAGGCTATGCAGATTGGAGAAATAGGCCGGCACTCATCAATCGTCATGGTGGCCTGGTTGCTGCATCCTTTGTCTTAGGTAAACCATTTTAAGATCAGTATAATACAAGAGTCAGTTTGCTCACATCTCGATTGTTCTATCATCAGCATAAGTAGCAGAAAACTATGTCCGTCAAATCTAGACAAATAAGAAAAAATCACTTTTCATGATCTAAATTTTATATATGATAAACTCTCACTTTGGACGTTTATCATAAATATATATATATATATATAAATTGTCAAGATTTTCTTTCTTCTCGTAGGCCGGGCGAAGTTAGCCCTTCAGTTACGGGTTCGGCCGAACCTAATAGTTTTAATCTAAATCATTTATTTGTATTAAAATTTGTTGAATATATGTGAACAAATTATAAATTTAGAACGTAATAACTTTAAAGGATTAGAATTTCGTACCCATAAGCTTCAAATTTCGACTTCAAATGTTTAGGTTTTTTGATGAATTTTGGAGAATAGCACATGATTTTTTATTATGTTTTTTTTTTTTTTTTTTTTAAAGTGGTGGAGGTGTTGGAAAACTTGGCATATCTAGCAAATGCAAGCAACTTGGTGATGTACTTGTCAGACTACATGCACTATTCACCATCCAATTCAGCAAATTCTGTGACCAATTTTATGGGCACCTCTTTCCTACTTGCACTTCTCGGTGGCTTCTTATCTGATGCTTTCTTTACAACTTATCACATCTATCTTATCAGTGCACTCATTGAATTTCTGGTAAATCTTCCAATCCTATTTCTGATCAATTGTCTTTTTCTATTTCTGTGTTTTTTCTATCACTATCTACTTTTTTGGGCCCCTTCCTGCTTTATCGTACCCTAATCCTGGGAAAGTTCATTAGTAGTTTTTTTTTTTTTTTTTTTTGGGATTTTTCGCTGAGGTTCCATATCTCGAGGTCGATTAAATTTAAATTTGCACCGAAAAGTCTCTTATTAGATATGATGCTTCTTAAGAAAGGCAAATTTGTATCCAACAAGACTCAAACCCAAATATAATATAGGAGTACTTACCGCTGTATCATTATTTTGTTTTTTTCGTCTCGTCTTACATTGCGTTTTCAGTTGAAGGAAGAAGAGCAAGAGAAAATACTTCTGGCAATAATTGCTATAGTATTTCTCTATCAAAAAAGTTAGGAAATGTGATTAAGCAAGTAACGACGCCATGCTTTTTTATAACTTTTTTTTGTTTTCTCTTTCCTCTTCTTGCTTTTGTTATTGCTTCAACTTAAATGCTTGACTCATTAAATAATTACACGTCAAGGAAAATCTAGAATCTATATTAAGTTTAAGATATACTACTAATCATGTTAATACGAAATTTATTACTCTATTTTTACCTCATTTCATTTTACGCCCCTTTTCTCTGTTTTTCACTGTTATTTATCATAGTTCGTTTACTTAGCTAGTACCTCTTTAGGAATCTAACTTGGATTTACGAACTTCCAAAGGTCCAATCACCCGATCTACTTTAGATATAGTAGCATTCAAAAATCATATGTGAACTTTAATAGTTTCAGAATGTCAAAATAAAATATCACAATGCTTGTTTATTTTAAATTAGATATAATTTATTCTGATATACTCTACATTTTTCAACTATGGCTTTAATTACCCGATTAATATGGGTAATATAGTAAAATAAATATTTACTAAGTGATTTATTAAGGGGAGTGAAAAGTTAATATTGGACCAGAGAAAGAGTAGTTTTCTAAGTACTTTAAATGCTTCTAGATGGTCAGCCTAAAACAAATTTAAGGTGGTCTAATTATTTTACTAGTAAACTTACTTAAACATATAGATATCCACTGTGAAAAGACAATTGGAGTAAGTAGGAATCATTTTTAACATAGTGATGATCACTTTGAATTCCACTAATAAGCTGCAACTTGCAAAGTGAAGCAAATTGATTAATCCAAGGTATAAAGTTTCTTTAGCATATAGTATTAAAGAGATATGGAGAATTGGTTGCTTTTCAAATTTCTCTTTTTATCTTCCTTTTCTGTTTCTTTTCTTTTCCAAAATAGTCCCATCCATCATGATAAACAGTCTTCTTAACCAATAATTGGAAAACATTGATGCTGATATGGATTTCTGGTCGTTATTAAGTCATTTAATTTCTATAGGCGTATAAAATCTCTTCACAAGAAAAAGTTAGTCGATCTGTCATTAGAACCCAAACAAAATGTGAGATGATTCGATCTTGTGAACATCTTTTGTGTCACATCGTTAAAGAAAAATCTTTTTTCGTGGGAAAGTTATGTAATTTCTCATATTAGAATCATTTTCAGTTACAACTTTCTAGTAAGATCATTAGAACAAATATCCAACCCCCCCCCCCCCACGCCACCACCACCCCAACCCCCAAATTAAAAGGCCTTTTTCACCACCAATCTCTATTAGTTCCACATGGAGAGCCTTTTATTTTTCTTTTCAGCACTTAATGTCAATGTGAAGTTCCATATTTAACGACCTCAAATTGTATATTTGGACATTGAGGTCGTCAAGATTTGTACATAGATGATTGCACATTAATGTACCCTCTATGACAAACGCTAGATTAGCAAGTTTATTTAGAAAGTTGTAAGAGATGACTGCCTGTATGATCCTCATATATTCGTCCTAACAATTTTTTCAGGACTTAGTGGTTGAAAGTGAAAATTGGTCATGCGATTCAAAAGACCAAAGAGTTGAATTAGTTTATATGGAAAGAAAAAAGGCAGAATAGCAACCCAAGAAAGAGAACAAGTTCATAAAGTAATAAATACGTGTTGAAATAATAAAGATGTGTATAAGCCAACTAACTCTAACACTAGAGTTTAAAAAAAATCGACATTTTTAAAAAGAAATGAAGATTTTTAGAATTTGAGATAAAAAAAAACATGGCGTGATACCTCATAATTGCATGGTTATAAAGTTTTTGTGACTTATGATTTAAAATAAGTAATAAATATTTATGTGGCTATAAATTATCCCACTAAGATAAAATGAGAAATTTAAATTAAATTAATTTTGATTTTTTTTTTTCCAGAAATATGTCAAAATTGGAGTGGATGGAGTATGACATAATTGTCTGTTTGTTAGCATTAATGTTGGTTGTCTAGAGGGTAGGGGCACAAACAATGGTGCCTCAAATGTCAGCCAGTAACAGTGTATCGCCGCTAATGGCACATGTTTCATTTTGACATTGCACCACATAGTATCTTATCCATTCACACACAACCATTTCTTCCTAACTTGTATATACTCTTGCAAGAGTTGTTTTTGTTTGATTTTGATGTGTTGCTATTAATTGTGTTTACATTTATCCAATTGTATCATATTTTTTGTTGTAAATGATGGTGGGCCATTCTAAATTGGGTTACTTGTTCTTCTCCATGAATTATCCAATTTTTGATAGATTATTGGATAATTATCTAATTGTTACAACTCCACCCAATAATTTTTTGGTATAGTGAAAAAACATACAAACTAAAGATCTTAACATTGTTCATAAGCAATACAACTTAAGTCTGCTAGGAGAAGGAACTGCATGTCCATAAATGTATGCCTCTAGAGAATTAGAACACCTCAACCAGATCAGAGTAGACAACAATGTCGAATCAAGCCGCCCTTTGCTTTGAAAGACTCTTTATAATTGTGTCCTTCGTTTTTTAGAGAATCGACACATTAATTTTGCCTCCCTCCAAACATGTCTAATCGTAGTCTTGTTGACCTGCAATAAATATCAACGATTTTCAATGATAGGTCTAAGCAGATGATGTCGCACATCCTCTATTATGGTAAGTTTGACAGCTAGTAAGCAATATGTTTCCACGTATACTATTTGATAATACATTTGGTTTGCGACAATTAACCTTTTGCTTGATGTTCCACAAGTTTGTAGTATGCCTTGAAGTGCTACTTATTACTATTGGCCTAAGAGAATATATCATCCATAAATGGTGATAAAATAATAATATCTTCATGGAACAGCTGTGTGGCTGTTAGGACCGTAGCAATGGTACAATTACCTTAAATATATACAAACTTCCCATTGGTAGAGATATGGCCACATATGACATTCCATTTTCAGTATGCAAAAGGCCAAATTTCACACCTATCAAACTACCAGAAGTGTCCAATAAAATAGTTTATATTTGTTTCGAAAAGGCCAATCCTATATGTTGGATTTCTATTAATGATGATGACCACTCGGATCTTGTGGCCCAATGCAAATGGCCCACTTAGCCCAATCTTGTATGCCATAACCTAAGTTTGTCTTTATTGCATTACATGAACACTTTTTGGGTCATTGTATTTAGAGTTTTGAGTATTAAGCGCTCAGGGTGAAAAGAAATATTTATACAAGCAAGTTATTAAAGGAAAAATGACCTAATAATACTACTTAAGACTATAAATTACAAAATATAAGGATATTTTTCCTTATTTACAAAATATAACAATTTAATTACTAAACATACCAGATTTGGGATTAATGTGTCTTTCCATGATTTTGGGCCCTTTTTTAGGAACATAATCTGGATTTTAATTTTTGGCTTAGCATAGTACAATTTTTTTTTAAAAAAAAAAATTAGTATAGTACGATTCAGTTTCTACTTTTAAAGTCTTTATCAAAAAAGATTTTTCTACCTCTCTTCCCCTCATCATCATCAAAAAGATTTTTTCTCTCTCTATTCCCCTCATCTTTTCAATCTCTCTAATTTCTCCTCTGTAGCAGTTCAAATACACCATTACTCAAATTCAAATTTCATATTTTTTACCCAAATTTCATATTTTTTCCTAATAACAAACGTTTTCATATTCATGACAAACCAGTATTTATTCTTCAATTGGTGTTTTATGGTCAAAATGATTGGTATGAATTTTGTCTAGAAAATGGTATGTTTCATTTTTATTTTTGGGTTTATTATTTTGGGTATGAATATTATTTTGGGTATGAACAAAAAGTGTATGAAAATGGTATGTTTTATTTTTATTTTTGGGTTTATTATTTTGGGTATGAATATTGTATAATTTAGGTATATTTTAGTATTTTCATTTTTATTTTTTGTTCTCACTATTTTGTGTATGAATATTGTATGAATTTTGGTATGAATTTTTTTTTTTTTATAGAAAATGGTATGTTTCATTTTTATTTTTGGGTTTATTATTTTGGGTATGAATATTTGTATAATTTGGGTATGAATTTTGTATAGAAAATGGTATGTTTCATTTTTATTTTTGGGTTTATTATTTTGTGCTTAATGTTGAGAAAAAACAGTACATTGTGCTTAATGTTGAGAAAAGACATGATTTTTGTGGATTTTGACTTCCAAATTTTGAAACGGTTGTCATATAAGATGTAATTTTGAGAAATAGCTCTACTTGAAAAATCTTAAATTGCTAATTAATTAGTCAAAGTTGTTTGGGGTGTGAATATGTTACCAGCATATCCATAATTAGGATACTCATTTTGGCATGTTATGACTTACGGTTGCTTAATGGAACAAGAAGTTTGGTGTGATTCAGTGCTAACTAAATACTCATATTTAGCAACTGTAAGTCATTGTGGCATGTTATGACTTACGGTTACATGATTTATGGGTTATGCTTTACTGCATATTAATTTTTTTTTTACTATATTTGATATTTTGTATAGGTTTTGTAAGTTTTCTAATGTTAGGTTTTGCAAACTTAAAAGTATTGTTATATTTTGTAAATTCACCCTCTATATATATATGTTTTTCTCCCTTATTTAAAAGGTAATTGCAAGTAAATTCTTATGATAAGTACTAAGTACCAACCTTGTAAAAGTCATAACTAGTTATCATAGGTTAAATTACGATTCATAGCCTAAACAAATTTTACACAGTCAACATATATATTGTAACTTGGATCGTTATATTTATTTATTAGTTAATGTTTCCTTCAAAAACTCATATTCCCTCCGTTTCAATTTTATGTGATACTTGATTGAACATAATGTTTAAGAAGTGATGGACCATTTTTTAAATTTTGTAGTCTTAAACATTTGTATAGTTGTGCATCATCTAATTAAGGTAAAATTGAGAGTTTAAATATAAAAAGGAGACATTCATTTTTTATATAGAATAGAAAAAAGTGTGCCACCTAAATTGGGTAAAAGAAATATATAAAGTCTCAGCCTACCATCAACCAAATATGAAATATCCGCGACCCGCTTCTTGAAAACAAAGCTAAAACTGAATTGGCTTTGGATTCAGAATATAAAACATTTCTGTATATGGCCAGTTAGGGGTTCTTTGATGCATAAACTAATTACATAAAAATTATAACACAGTTACTGCTGCATGAGATTAATCATGCCCGTATAGCTAATATTAGTATAAGCTATCTGATGTTGCATCAAGCATAAGAGAATACTTAAACTGATGCTGGTGGTATTAGTTCTTAAACTGATGCTGGTTATTAGTTGTCAGTTGTACTTTATATAAAAGAAAAACTACAAAGTTATACCAAAAATGAAAATGTCAAGTAAACATTGGACAAAGAACGCTATAAGTTTTGTACTGTGATCATTTTTTCCAATCCCTCCCACCAAAGGACCTCTTAGTGCTTCAAACACAACCTATATACATATACAGAGCTGATTTAAACAAAAGTGTTGGTTTTTTCATCGTCCAATCCACAACAAATCGAATGAAATCTAGTTAGAACATGTGTATATGTTGTATATATTCGCCATCTTTAAATTTTGGATTCACTTCTAGTTGGACAAGGTTGTGTGATATTTCCTCACTATTTCTTGAAATTTTGATTTCGACACAGGGTCTGGTGGTACTCACGATACAAGCTCGTTCAGACTCGATGAAACCAGGAAAATGCAAGCCAGACACGCCCTGCGAACAAGTTCACGGTGCACAAGCTGCAATGCTATTCATAGGCCTTTACTTAGTGGCATTAGGTGTAGGAGGTATAAAAGGATCCTTGACACCCCATGGAGCTGAACAGTTTGATGGAGAAACTCCACAAGGGAGGAAACAAAGATCAACTTTCTTCAATTACTTTGTGTTTTGCCTCTCATGTGGTGGCCTTATTGCTGTCACCTTTGTTGTTTGGGTTGAAGACAACAAAGGTTGGCAATGGGGATTTGGGATTTCTACTTTGGCTATATTGTTGTCAATCCCAATTTTCCTTGCTGGTTCGCCTTTTTATAGGAACAAGATCCCTCGCGGAAGTCCTCTAACGACGATATCTAAGGTAAGTTTTTATATGTGCATTTAATTGAACTTAACTTATATGCACCGACAGTGTGACAACAGTATGTGTGACATATTATAGGATAATTAACTTCTTGGGCCGCCCTAAAGAATAATGGGCTTTTTTAGTTTTGGTCCGTCGGCCGAAATCAATTTCAGGCGCTGCAAAAATATACAAAATATATACACTGGTTATGTATATTGTATGTATGTTTATGTATATAATATGTGTATATTTTATGTATACTATATATATATTGTATATGTTTTGTATATTAAGTATAAATATACATATTATATACGTACATAATTAGTGTATACTATTTTTTGTATATTTTAGCTAGCGCCCGTGGGAAAAAAAATGAAAAGATCTCCCGATTATATTGATCTATGCGTCTTGTTTTCCAGGTTACTGACCTATAATTAGATGACTTGATAGTTGATAGTGTAAAAATCTGTTTCTATTGTCAGAGTACAAAAGTAGGAACTCTTTCATTGTAAACTACTTTTACATAAGAGTGATTTGAGCTTTATCTTGTACAAAGCAACTGATATACTGTTGTTATGTATCTAGGTTCTAATTGCTGCCTTGCTAAATTCGTGTGCATCGAGAAATTCGAGTAGTGCAATAACAAGTCTGGGATCAAGCCCTTCTACAATTCCAGTACTATCCAATGAAGATGAGGAAACTACAGACAACAAAGAGGTAGAATCAGTCAATATTCCATCGAAAAGTCTGAGATTCGTTAATCGGGCAGTTATAAAGACACCTGCAGCTTGTGGTGCGCTAAAATGCTCAGTACAAGAAGTAGAAGAAGTGAAAACTGTGATGAAAATCCTCCCGATTTTTGCGTGCACCATCATGCTTAACTGTTGCCTTGCTCAACTATCCACGTTCTCGGTCCAACAAGCTGCAACGATGGACACGAAATTTGGCAAGTTAAAAGTACCACCAGCTTCACTTCCCATTTTCCCTGTACTTTTCATCATGATACTCGCACCAATTTTCGACTACTTCATCATCCCATTCGCCCGTAAGGTAACTAAGACAGAGATGGGAATCACTCACCTCCAACGTATAGGAATCGGTTTGTTCCTCTCCGTTGTGGCCATGGCAATTGCTGCTCTTGTTGAAATCAAGCGGAAAAACGTCGCTACTGAAGCAGGACTAATGGATTCTACCAAGCCATTACCTATTACATTCTTCTGGATCGCGTTGCAATACTTGTTTCTCGGATCAGCTGATCTTTTCACTCTAGCTGGGCTACTTGAATTCTGTTTCTCAGAAGCACCATTTGGTATGAGATCATTGGCAACATCTCTCTCTTGGGCTTCATTAGCCATAGGATACTATCTTAGCACGGTGATAGTATCCATAGTAAATAGTGTCACAGGAAATTCGAAGCACCAACCGTGGCTCTCAGGTGGAAATTTGAGTCACTTCCATTTGGACAGATTTTACTGGCTAATGTGCGTACTCAGCGCATTGAATTTCGTACATTATCTGTACTGGGCTAGAAAGTACAAATATAGAGCAGTAAACTCTTAAGTGAAAAAGTGGGAGCGGATATGTATAGATTAAAAATATATCGATTACTGCAGCCTTATACTGTAAATATGTCTGATGAATTGCTGGACGCGTTGTCCAAGCAACAGGGCTAGGCCAGCAAAGAGGGAATATTGATCCGGTTTTGATCTATTGATGTAGTCTCCAGCCACTTCACAAGTTGTATTCACAGCTTTTTGTTATGTTACATCTTCAAATAACAGCTTAAGGTTATCAAAATGAGCTATTTGTTTGATGATTGAATGCTCATAATTCTGGTAACTATGGACAGCTGCAATTAAAAAGACAATTAATGTACACCTGTGTTTCTAATAAATATGTTGAATTTCTGATAGAGATGGAATAAATAGGTTTTCATGATATGCCTGTACCATATGTTGCCCCATTTAACAATCTGTCTTCAAATAATTATTTCAAACATTGTTGCTGTGAAGAAAATGATTGACAGATAAGCACGAAAGGGGAAGTTGCTCAGATGGTAGAGCTCTCGAGCTTAACACGCTAGAGATACCTATTTGTACCCTTCATCTCCAGTCAATATATTACGTAATTCTTTACAGACTTTATTTATGGATAACGATAGCGTAGGGTATTCTTTTCACTATCAATGAGTTAGTTATGAAATTATGCTATTGTATGTACTCTTAACCTGGTAGTACAAAAAATGTACTCTCCCCCAGTACGCGTATTTGTAGCATAAGTTTTGCTCAGATTTCGTTTATGTTCTGCGCTTTTTTCCCTAGCTAAGCTACTTGTGGTCCATCACACAGCTGCAGCCTGCATGTGTCTTATATTAATGGTCTCAATCCAAACATAGTCCTATGTTCCTCGTAATTGATTATTCATTTGGACGTTAGCCATTTACATTGCACGGCAAATGCATTGCCCCAATACTGCACAGAGAAGAGTCTCATCCTTATGCATACATATTTATTAACCAAAGGGCCCCTACACACCTCAGTATCCCTCTCTAGACACCTGTTTGCTGCTCTACAACATCTTGTTGGTGTCATGGTATATATAATTCGAGTTGAAAATAATAGTTACTGCTGCATCAGTGTTTAAGTTACACTGTTAGCAATAAGTTCTATAGAATTAAGTAATTTTAGCTCAAATCTTGTATTTATGTTAAAAAAAATCAATATATACTACTCAGAGGATGTAAAAAGAATTGTGGTTCACAACTCATAAAATAAAATTCTGGCTTCGCTTCTGTCCTACTACATTCGCCCTTGTTGAAAGAGATGTTTTTGTAACCACAATAAAACCTGCTGCAATGGAAATTTACTGCTAACTTTGAATTCTTCATCCTCCACATCTCTCTGTTATCAAATTCTACTGGCCTTACCACTATACAACTTTTACTTATCAATTTGTTATTCTATTGGAAAATAAAACTTCTGGAAACTAAACAAAGTAGAACAGAAATAGAGAAGAAGCATAAATAAATCAGAGCCCACTGAATTCATATTGTTTCCTAATTGTTAGCGGGAAACATCAGAAATTGAAATGTAAGTTTGGTCCAAAAATTGAAATGGGCGAATGTAGTATTCACCTCTAGAAGTGTAGTAGTTCAAAATTTCATTTATCTACATTTTATTTTCCTCCATTCCCCAACACAACTTTTGTACATTTTTTGCATAAAAGAATTACAACAACCACAAGGACAAGATCAGAAACCCTCAACCATTCCACTGAACAAAAATTACAATGGACTACCACTACACAATCACTTTGTCTTGATATAAAAACATAGGTGATCTTTTCAACAACTCAAAAAAATTTATTCCAACTGTCTACAAAAACTATAAAGCACCTAGCAAAAGTTTCACATTTTCTAAACTCAAAAAACAACAGAGAAAAAAAATGCTATGGTGGTCACTTTAACCTCACCCAAACACTATAACTAGGAACACCTTGATGAACCACAAACACCATATAATAACCTGGAGGTGCAATATTCTTTGATGTAGGTGCAAACATTGTAACTTTGTAATTAAACATAGATAGCCCTTTTATATCCACAATTTCCAAAAACAACAATCTTTGGTTCATCCCAAATGAGTGTGTAGTAAATGAAGGTGCAACCATGCTTACCATGAGCTCTTCCCCAGGATATCCAAGAGTAAAAGTGATTGAAAATTGCTGACCGTACGATAAGACACCCATGATTTGTCCTTCAACGGCTATGATTGAAGGTCTGATAGGAGAATATTGTATAGCCAAATAAGGTGGTGAAAATGCTTCTACACTCAATTCCGTAGGGTACTTTACGCCTGTAAAGTTGTACCTTACATGTGGATTACTTCCACCCACTAATATCCTTCCATCTGGCAGTAAAGTAGCTGATGAATGATACATTCTTGGAATGTTACTAGGGTTAAGAACTAGAAACCTCTTATCCGGGTCGGGTTCATAAAGCTTGTAAAGAACCGGATTTAAAACCGGGTCAACAGCATTTTCCCATCCAGCTGCCCCATTACTTGCTCCATTTAATATTATCACATCACCTGTGGGTAATAACAACATATCGGGCATGACCCGACCCATTGGCATATCTTCCATGACCCATTTAGGATCCGGGTCAGTTATTCTCATACGTCCACATGTATTTGAAGCTCTCCAAAACACACCCTTCATTGCATTAACATACGCGCCACCCCAAGCGCCACCACATATCATCACCTCAACCGTCGGAACCCTAGCTGCATTTAAAATTAACGGTAACATTACCGATGAACCGGTTGCTGGATAACTCCTTTTTTCACCTGGAATTACTGGAAACTCTTTTAAAACCTTATTATTCACATAATCCAATACTATAGACCTTTGATTAGCAAAAATGTATAAGTTCCCGTCTGGTAAAATGTAAAGAAATGGATAAAGATTGTTTTCTTCTTTAGGATCAGTAGTTTCTTTCAAGAAAGGTAGGTCAAAAACTTCATTATTGTCGCCATTCTTGGGAAAAAACTCATAACTAAAAGCCCTTCTTCCACCAACAATAATAACACGTCCATCAGGTAATAAATGATCAGAACTATACCATCTTTGTACCGTTAAATTCTGTTCCAATTCAGTCCAATCACAACTATCATCACCATCATTACACGGCGAAAAAAAACGTATTTTACGATCACCTGCATGGTAACCACCTGTTTGTATTAGTGTTCCGTTAGAGTTAACAGCACCAGATGAACACCAAACATCAGTTTGAACCATTAAAGGACGATAAGTATTCGATAAAACATCGTAAAGAATTGAATGAGCAGTGCAATCTACACCGTTTGGTAGAGCTTCATCGTTATAACGGCATTTACCGTTAGGAAGTGAAAGATTAGAAGCACCAAAATCAGTTCTGTCAAAGATAACGACTTTGTTGTTGTAAAGAAGTTGCATGTGCATGGCGGATATACCAATTGAATCATGTAAAAGTACCCATTCACCACTTAGAGTAGTTGATGGTGTGTAAAAAGACGGACCGTAAATATTAAGCTGTGAATTTCGACGGTTATGGCGTTTTGAACGGCTATGATGATGCTGATGGGATAATGATGATGATGTGATGATCAAGATTGTGAAAAGGAATGAAAAAGATTGAATCTTGATCAATCCCATTGATGGAGTAAATTTGGTTTATTTTTGTGATCAAAGTGGAAGTGGAAGAAAGAGAGTAAAGCAAGAAAGTAGGCAAAGTTGAAAGAATTGATCATTAGCACAGCTGTTTCGCTAAATGATTTCAGTTACTAAATAGATGGAGGAATAGCCGCAAAGAAATTCTTGCACAGTTAGGACTATTGACTCAAGAGTTCATTTATGCTTTTTTTTTTTTTCCTCATAAATATTTTCTGTTGCGCCTGTGTTTTTTATTTTATTTTATTGAATTGATATTCTTTATTTGTTTTGTTCAACAAGAGTAGTATAAGTTAATTTCTCATTTCTTGCAAAAAAAAAATTTGTATAGTTAAAGTTTGTCTCCCAAGAAGACACGCGGCCATTATTAAAAATGTGGGCTTAGGGCGATAAGTATCCCGGCTTTAGTTGAATGTTATCTAATTTCTCTACGAAGTTTGTAATCTAGTAGGAATTTTGTTGCTCTCTCCTCAGTACATTTTTACTTGTTGACCGTGCTAAAATAGATGTTTAGCTTTAATTATTTTAAAAAATCAAGAGATAATTTATCATTTAGTTTCTCATTTACCCTTACTATTAAGTACGTAGTATAATCATTTTTCCAATGCATAATCCCAAATATTGAATTTATTATATTTAAAGGATGATACAATAAGCTTATTATTTTATTTACTCCCTCTGTCCCATAAATATTTAAAAGACGTATGAAAAAGTTAAGGTCAAAGAACAATTCATTTGACTCTCGAAAAAAGAAAAGTGTCAATATTTTTGAGATGAAGGGAGTATTATTTTTTAAGGGTATATCAAATCAAACATGAACAAATAAAAATGGACCGAGGAAGTAAAAGAAAGGTGACAACACTATAGTTGTGACTTCAAATGCCACTCATGTTCCCTTAGGTAATATTTCTATCCAAAAAAAAAAAAAAAAATTGTCCCTACTCCGTTTAAATTAAATTCTTAAAGAGACGTAATATTTAGTACCTTTTCTAACATTTGATTTCAACTTAAACACTTTTTCCCACCACGTGGAAGCACAAGATAAAACCGACATAGTATATTCTTATAATTTGTAACGCTAGAATAATTGTAATAGTACTTATTTCATTGAAATGTGTGGGTGTAACTTTCTTTCCATTCTGTCCTTTTTTAGGGATACCATAATTTCTTTTGAAAAACCAGGAGTTTGATAACTCACAATAATGTATTTTTCGAAATAATTTGCTCAGAATGTCCTTGATCTCTCTATGCATCTCCGTATGATCTCCACACTTCTCTACCAAAGAAAATAGGTTACATAGTAGTCGTATCTATAATAGTGCAAAATTTATTTTAAGCAAAAATCAGGAAACATATTTCAATATATCATTTCAACTACAAATCCTATTAGATATAACTCAAAAAGAAACTAACAAATCCCAAATTCTAAACAATTCACTATTAGATAAAAAAAAATTAGTCTTCTCCAAAAGATAACCAGATTTTATTCAGATTATTTGCGTAATCTAACTCTTCGTAAATATTATTGGTTGATCAATAAAATATGTAAATTATTAATTCCATATGCTGAAACGGTTAGCATGATGAATTGTTAAAACCACCGAAAAACCCTCTATTTTACATCTCCTTTAACTCAGTGACTGTTAATATTGTTATTATGTAGTAAATATTAAATACTCGTAATTGAAAGAAGCACCAAAAAAAAAAAAAAAAAAAAATTGGGACTAGCAATAATGTCGACGAGTCAACTGCTTGGTCAAAGACAGCATGGCTCTTACTGCTCGAATTTAATGCCACGTACAAGCAGCTATTAAAACATTCTGGTTTACGTTAGAGTGAGAAAAAAAAAATGAGGATTACTAGCAAATCTAATCAGTTGCACCCTTTCTTCTCATTTAATTTTGTTTACATACGTTCATCAACTTCCTTGAAAAAAAGAAGGTTGCCTTTCCATTTGCAATTTTAACCAAAAGTGACAAGAGAAATCCTTAATTCAATTGAAGGACAAAAATCAATTGCACATTTTTTCTCATTTTTAGTGGTTAAAACTTCCCTAGAAGAGACACTATCATTGTTTACATAGAGCTAGTTATTACCGACGGAATTAAAAAATATTACTCCCTCCCTTTTAAAAAGATTTTCTTAGTTTGATTTGGAACGAAGTTAAATAAATAAAGAAAAACTTTTGAGATGTGTGGTTCAAAACCAGCCTTCGATGTTTGTGTGGCTGTAAATTATCTCATAAAATTAAATTATTTCTAAATATATAAATGTGTCAATCTTTTTGGGACAAACTAATAAGAAAATTAAGACAATCTTTTTGGGACGGAGATAGTACTATACTCTTTCCGTCCCATATTACTTGTCCACTTTTTTTTTTGTTACACGCCCTTAAAAAAATCATAAATAAAAGTGTATTTTTACTAAATTGTCCTTAACTCTCTTCAATAAATTGCACTCTAATCAATATTGGTTACTTCAAAAAACAATTAATGTTAAGGACAAAGTTGAAATTTTTTTAATTAATTTTATCTTGGTTTTGAAAATGTACAAATATTTGGGACATATATTTTCAGTAATGTGGGCACTTAATATGAGATGGAGGAAGTACAATATTATTTTTAAATAATAAAATAATTAGAAGGGTGCAAAATTTAGCTCATAGAAATACAATTCTCCTATCCTGGTCAAGTTTGAACAAAATTGGGACTCTGTTTATTAGAAGGTCAAATTGGCATAACCAAGTTAAAACGCCTAGTAAAAGTTTAAGATGACTTATCTAAACATTGAAAATAATATTTAAAGCTTTTGGTTAGTTAATATAGTCATGATAAATAAATAAAAACGTTTTTAGTCATGGACCGACTTGAAGGGTGGCGAGAAGAGATCAGTGTGGGATGCCACTACTGAAATTTATTTTCCCTACTTCTATTGGGAAGTCATTTTCATCCATTTTAAAGTTTCCCAAAAAATTTAACCGACCAAACATGCAAAAGTTGAAAAATATTTTCAAGAAAATGTTTTCCTCCTTACCAAACACACCACAAGAGAACTAAAATCTGGAAATCTCCGGGTGCCTGTCAACATTCAAAAGTTGCTGCCTAAGCTAACCTCTTTCCCATTTATGCATATAGTCAAATTCTGAAGACACTGATTTTTTATGCTGGGTAAAATGAAACCTATATTACTGAAGTCCATCACCATCATCACCGTTTATATGTAGCTTTCAGCTGTTAGCAACTTTGTTAGAGTTTATATATTGGATTTCATTCCATAATGTCTCTCTGTTTCTTCATTTTGGTAAAGAATAATACAGATTTCAATCGACAAGTGGACTTAAGCCGAGGGTCTATCGGAAGCCTCCCTATCTTCACGAGGTAGGGTAAAGTCCACATAACTCTACCCTCCCCAGACCCCACTTGGTGGGATTATATTGGGTATGTTGTTGTTGAATCAACAAGTGGAAAGCAGAGAAATTCAAAGAAAAAATAGCGGTATCTTGGATCAGTCAAGTTAGAGAGCCAGTCAGTCTTTCAGGGGTTGTCCTCACAATAACTATGTGCCCTTCTCAATTTTTTTTTTCTACGGAAACATGTCCAAGCTATAAGTACTCTTTACAGGAGTAGTAGAATCATTGCTTTGGTGCAACTCCATTAGAGTCTGCTTCATTCTTCTATGATAGAAATTTCCTGTTACTTTCTGTATTCGCTACCATTTTGCCAATCTTAATTGCTGGAAGCTGACTGCGAAGGAAAGGTTGTTACACTAATAACATTTAAGCTTGGACACCAAAGAGTGTGGCTTAACGGTCAATGCAGTAGGACTAAAACCATGGGAAGCCAGGGTTCATAATCCACAAAAGGCAAAAAGCTAGGGGATTTCTCCCACCTGTCTAAAGCTCGGTTGGCAGAACTCTCTGATACATATGCTGGTCGGAGAAAACGATTACCCCGTGGAGTAGTTGAAGTGCACGCAAAATGTCTGAACACCACCATTATCAATGTTTTTAAAAGCGAAGCACACGAAAAATACAGAGTCATGGGCTTGAAGCGATTAGCGAGAAGTGAGGCGCACAATTTAAGAATAAAAACTACTTAACATAAATGGATTTAGTACAATGATAATCAAATATCAGACAATGCCGATATTAATCCAACTCCTCAAAACTGATATTCAAAGAAATGACCGCTTTTCGTTTGGATCACTTTCCATCATTGTTTGAAGCGCACACTTCTTTAAAGCGCATGGCTTCACCTACAATAACCCCTTCCTTCACATATCTTCATTGATTTAAGCGACGAAGGCTTTTAACAGCACTGGCCATTATGCAAAAAAAAAAAAAAAAAGGGCTTGGTCCAACACTTCAGTTTGAGTACAATAAGGAGAGAATTTCAATTGAACTTACAGTCATCCTCTTGAGACACATGATAATGACTGATGACCTTACACAATGTGAGGCCTGTCATAAGATATTTACAACTGGTCACCTTTCATTCCAGTAGTGTGGATGCTTCCATGCTGAGAGGCTTCTACCGATCAAAATATAGTCTGCGAAGTACCTGCAATTGGAATAGTTTACCATTGCTTAAGAGCTTCACAACTGAATTCACTATAAGTTCACAACTGAATTCACTATAAGACCAGTTCTTGAAGGATGGCATTTCTGATTATCCCACATAAGAGCTTGGCCACCTTTCCTGTCCCCGCAAAGGTCAGCTATTCCTAACGACTGATAAGTTAATATTATCCTGATATTTCAGAAGTAGATGATGCTAGTTTCAAGGTTTCCCACATCTGCACCGGTTATTGGCGTCCAAAGCGCTAAACAGATTCAATTAGTATCCAAGCCTTTGAGAACTTGGACGACTTCCAGAATCATTAGAGTTGAAATTACAGCACGTTTCTCATGGTTGAGCTAAGCACTACAGTTGCAATTAAGAGAGACATTCTCATGGTTAATCCAGACAAAAATCAGAAAATACTGACCGTAATAATCACATTCAAAATCAATTCTCAATGTCACAATGATTTGACCTTTATCATATAAGCTTGTAGATGTTTTCTGTTACTTTCTGCGTCAATGTTCAAATTTGCCCATCCTAATTGAAGGAAGCTGACCAGAAAGGACTTCACAGACAATTGCTTCGGCAACACGTGGTGCCATGAAGGTTGTCACACTAATAACACGCAAGCTTGATCCAACTCTTCGTACTGCCCGGCTTCCAAGTTAGTTCACTGAATCTGTGACAAGTGGCGAGGTTAATAAAGTCAATTGTGTGCTTGCACTCAGAGATCTCATCCTTTTCTTCATCTTTGAATCACCATCAACCTTGACATCGATTTTGGATTTCTGCGCAAGGAATCTTGGGGCAATGATGCGAGCCAAAAAATAAGAGCAAGATCAAGTTCATGCAGATCAGGCATAAGATCCAATAGTAGTCAGTTAGACCATTTTTAAAATATAGAAGATGTTTTTCTTTATGTCACTCCTACAGTACTGTAGCCTGGTAGTTTTTCGAGTCCCCTTTCATCGATTGTTTCTCTGATCCTTTCAGCATCTTCCCATCTTCCTTGTCTAGCATAAAGTTTGGACAAAATCACAAAGGGAACAGGGTTTTCTGGCTCCAATTCTGAGAGCTTTTTGGTCATTTCTTCTATCATCTTAGCGTTAGAGAAATGCTCAGAAGCTGCTAATAAAGAAGCAAAAACAGATGCAGAAGGTTTGGGAATGAGCTGTAGTAGTTCTCTAGCTTCATCCAGCCGACCAGATCGAGCAAGTAGATCAACCATAATATTAAGTTGTTTTAGAGTTGGGGTTAAGCCAAAATCTCTAATCATCAAGCTAAAAACTTCCCATGCTTTCTCCAATTTTCCTACCTGGCTGCACACAGACAACATGCAATTTAAAGTTGCTGAATTTGGTTGTATTTTCTCCTTTAGCATCAAAGAGAATACTTCAAAAGCAGCTTCACCTTCCCCGTTCCTTCCATACCCTGAAATCATTACATTCCAGACAGCAGGATCATCATATTTTACTTCCAACTGATCAAAGACCTTCCGTCCCAAAGGAAATTGTCCACACTTCATGTACATATCAATGATTGCGGTGACAACAAATTCATCAATAATTTTTCCCGTCCTAAAAATAAATCCGTGAATCTCTTGCCCCCGACGGAGTGAGGATAAAGACGAGCACGCCGTCAGAAGACTAGTAATAGATTTCAAACAGGGAACGACACCAGAAGAAACCATTTTTCTGAAGAATATAAAAGCTTCAGCCTCTTTTTGCAGCAGCGACAACCCAATGATCATTGAATTCCATGTTGCTGAATCTGGTTTCAATCCTTCCGATTCTAATTCCACGAAAAGCTCAACAGCTTTCTCTGTTTGCTCATTCAACATCATTCCACCAATCATTGAATTCCATGTTATCAAGTTCCTGTTGCCACACATCTCTTTAAAGATATCATACGCACATAACCAGAAACCACATTTCGAATACATGTCTACAAGTGCGGTCCCCACCATCGTATGAGATTGTAACTCGATTTTCACAATAAATCCATGAACTTGCCTACCAAACTTCACATTCTTAAGATTAGCAGTACCCGAAAGAACAGATATTAAAGTCACTTCATTCGGTTTTTCGTCTAATAACATCTGCTTAAACACATCCAAAACCACTTCCTCCACCCCATTTTGCAAAAGCCCGGAAATAAACGCATTATAACACACCACATTCTTATACTCAACCAATCCAAACAACCTCGTCGCGGAAACACAATAACCACAATTCAAATACATAGTCAAAATCGACGTAGCTACATATATATCCATTTGCACCCCAATCTTTATACCCCAACAATGCATTTGAACACCATGATTAATATTCACACATCCTGATAAAACACTAGCTATAGTAACCGAATCCGGCCTAAACTCTAAACCACTAAAACCCCCAAACATCCTAAAACCTTCAACATTACATCCATTTTGGGAAAACCCATAAATACTAGCATTTACCGAAGCTACATTTGGTTGAGGCATTTCATCAAACACCTTTAAGGCACTAAAATTTGAACCACTAAAAACCCCAAACGTTCTAAAAGCTTCAACATGATACCCATTTTGAGAAAACCCAGAAATGCAAGCATTTAAAGAAGCAATATTTGGTTGAGGCATTTCATCGAACACCTTCAATGCACTATCAACTGAAGTGAATTTCATGTACATGTCAATAAGTGATGTTGCTGCATATACATCGTTGTTAAACCCGTATTTAATTAAATGGGTGTGGAGTATTCGGCCTTGTTGTATAGAGCTTAATTTAGCACAAGCTTTGAAGAGATAAGGGAAAGTGAATTTAGTGGGAAATAAAGAAGAGGAATGGTGGAGATGAGAATATAAGTTAATGGCTTGTTTGTAAAGTCCATTGGATACTAATTTTGTTATTTGATTCTTCATGGATTGGTCTCTTCATAGTAAAGCATTAAACACTGAACCAAATAATTTTAGTTTAAGGTTGGCGCAAATAGTAGTAGGTGATAGAAAACAATTGTGAGCTGAAAATGGATTCGTTTTTCAAATGTTTCATTTGGACTCTCTGTTGGGAAGTTTTTTATATGTGGGCCAGATGTAAATGTTAGGTCTACAGAAGGAACTTTACTCCCCCCGTTTTGTTTATTATGTATGATTATCCGGCGTTTCGGTTCGACTTTTACGCTTAACTTGTTGATTACTATTGTCTTCATATATGTCAAACCACTAACCGAACTATTGTCTTTATACTAGATGGCCTATGCCCGTGCGCTCAACACTTTGGATTATAATATATCTATGTATATGTAGTTGTGTTTGGATAGTAATAATATATATATATTAATAATAAACATACATAAATTTGTACTGTTTTTATGGATATATATATATATGTTCAAAACACGATTAATATAACATTGTAGTTTGTGCTCCGTATCTAAAACTTTATTATATTCGTGTTTGCTATGAATGCAAAGTCGGCAAAAATTTATTAATACTTTTTAAAAGAGAAGATTTGTTTAAAAGGAATCTATTTTTCTCTCTTTGAGATAAAACAATAGTAATTTTTAAGCATCAGTTGATACTTTCAATTTTAATTCGATTAATTTAAAAGTGTAAAATACTTATTATTTTTTATCAAATTTTGATTTGGATAACTCTAATTCAAATTCAAATTATTAAATTAATTTTACATGTTTAAAACGAAACAAAGTAGAAATTGATTTTCTATTTAAACGAAGAAATACTATGTTTTAATTTTTGGTAAATATTCTCGGTTTAGCTCATTTTACTTGTCATGTTGTCTTTTGTATAATTCTTTAAGGAAACGTGAATTAGAATTATAATTTGACTAATTTACCTTATTCAATATTTGATCTCCATTTGATATTAATCTCTTTTCACATTTATTAGAGTAAAAATAAAAATGAAAAAATAATTAAATTCTATCTTATTTTAAAATATAAATATTTTAAGTATATTTATTTTAGTAAACATAACAAATATATGACATGGCGGAATAGCAGATACAGCAATTAAATATCTAGATTAGATCTCAGGCTAATATAAGAAAAGAAAGAAAATTGTATGTATTTGCCTACTTAACCTTTTGAAGAAAACCAATAATATGGGGTCCATGTTTTTTGCTGTGCAATAATTTCATTTGCTCCCACTAATGGGTTGATACGCATGTGGCAATGAATCCACTATTATTGACTTGATGGGGATACTTTGGGAATTACATGAATATTATTTGATTTTTTAATATATGGGGTGCCTTTTTTTTTTTGGCATTGCTTGTTTTTTTAATATGGGGTCCACTTTTTTTTCATGAGTTTGGAGAGGATGGGGTCCACTTTTTTTTATGAGTTCGGAGAGGGTGGGGTCCACCTTTTTGCCCTTTTTTTTTTTTTTTAATATTGCTTGAGTTTTTAGTATGGGGTTCACTTTTTTTTTTTTTTTTTGTAAGAGTGACTAACGACGAAGCATGGGTAAACCAATGCTTCTATATAGTAGAAAAATAGAAATATAATAAAGTATTTCTATCTACTTTTTAGAAGAGTTGGTAATATAAAATATAAAATGTCATTTTTTTGCCCTTAAATAAAAAAGTGGGTGGGACCACAAATGATTTTTTTGCCCTTAAATAAAAAAGTGGGACCAAAGGACGGACGACGATCTTGCTTATAAACCGGCTCTTCTATATAGTAGTAAAGTAATATATATATATATATATATATATTATGTTCAAAACACGATTAATATAACATTGTAGTTTGTGCTCCGTATCCAAAACTTTATTATATTAGTGTTTGCTACGAATACAAAGTCGGTTAAAATTTATTAATACTTTTTAAAAGAGAAGACTTATTTAAAAGGAAACTATTTTCCTCCTTTTGAGATAAAACAATAGCAATATTTAAGCATCAGTTGATACTTTGAATTTTAATTCGATTAATTTAAAGGTGTAAAATATTCTATTGTTAATGTATGTAGATTGGGCCTAAACAATACCTATTATTTTTTTTATCAAATTTTGATTTGGATAATCCTAATTCAAATTATTATATTAATTTTACATGTTTAAAATGAAACAAAGTAGAAATTTGATTTTCTATTTAAATGAAGAACTACTATTTTTTAATTTTTGGTAAATATTTTTGGTTTAGCTCATTTTACTTGTCATGTTGTCTTTTGCACGGTTTTTTAAGAAAACGTCAATTAGAATTATAATTTTAATAATTTACCTTATTAATTATTTGATCTCCATTTAATATTATTTTTTCTTTTATGACATTAATCTCTTTTCACATTTATTAGAATAAGGGAAAAAATGAAAAAGTAATTAAATTATATCTTATTTTAAAATATAAGTATTTTAAGTATATTTATTTTAGTAAACATAACAAATAAATAACATGGCGAAATAGCAAATACAACAGTTCAATATCTAGATTACATCTTAGGCTAATATAAAAAAAGAAAGAAAATTGTATGGTTTGACTACTTAACCTTTTGAAGAAAAGCAATAATATGAGGTCCATGTTTTTTACTGTACAATAATTTCATTTGCTCCCACTAATGGGTTGATACGCATGTGGCAATGAATCCATCATTATTGATTTAATGAGATACTTTGAAAATTACACGAATAGTGTTTGATTTTTTAATATGAGATGCACTTTTTGTTTTGACATTGTTTGTTTTTTTTAATATGGGATTCACTTTTTTTTTTTTTTTGATGTTGCTTGATTTTGTTAATATGGGGTCCACTTTTTTTTTTCCCCGTGAGTTTGGAGATGGTGGGTTCCACTTTTTTTTCTTCTTCCTTTTTTATTTTTAAATATTGGTTGGTGTTTAGTATGGGGCCCACACTTTTTTTTTTTTTTTTTAATAATAGAGGACGGACGACGAAGCATGGGTCTAAACCCATGCTTCTATATAGTTAAAATATGTCAAACCACTAACCGAACAGATAATATATCAGTTGATTTGGATAATCAATTAGGGCCTGTTTGGAAAGCCACCCAAGTAATTGGAATTGAGTGTAACTTGGTGTAATTGCACAGTTTGGCCTGTTTGTTTGACCAAGTAATTATACAATTAGATGGGAATTGTGTGTAATTGAGAGGGTGTAATTACACTCTCCAATTCTCAAGAGGGGGCTGAGAATTGAGTGTAATTACACCTTGTAATTACAAGGTTACTTTTTTGTTTCTTTTTAATTTTATTTTAATTTCTTTTCTTTTTAGTTTCTTTTTTATTTCTATTATTTAATTTATTTTTTATTTTATTTTAATTTCTTTTTATTTTCTAATTTATTTTTTATTTCTATTATTTAATTTCTTTTTTTTTACTTTTTAATTATTTTAAAATATATTTTTCTTTTTATAGTATTTATATTTCATTTCCTTTCTTTTCATTCCCAACCTTTACTTCTTATGGTTCCATGTAATTGCTCGTATTTTTTTAGTTATTTATTTTATTCATTTAGCATAACCGTGTTAATATTCTAATTTTTGAAATTATATCTCTTAATATTAGAAAGAATGAGTCATTAACAAACTTGACATATAATGAGTGACATTAGTAAAGTAGAATTTTGTTGTGAATGAGGTTATAGACTTATATTTTCCCTTTCTTTTTAATTATAGGAGTATTTACTTATGTTGCGTTAAAATTTACTTATGTAACGTTGGAATTTGACATAAGAGTATTATGTTAAAAATTTTTCTTTTGGATTTTGAATTTAGGTTATACTTTCTATTTTAAAAATATTTGCTTTAGTACTATTGATTTGTTATTTCACATTGCATGCTGTTTGTTTTTCACTTACAATTGATAGAATTATTGTCAAACATTTGAATAATGTTATGGCATTATATTTATAAATATTATTTTTTGTCAAACATCCAATCCCATGATGTTCTCACAAAAAAAGGCATGCTTTTAAGTTTTATAATCAATTAAAATAAAAATATTATTAATTTGAAATTATGTATCAATAATTTTTCACAATAATAGTTACAAATATATGATTATTAATTAACACATTTTCAAGAAATAATGTATTATTAAATAATTAATTTACTATCATTTATATATGCACATATGTTTTTAAATATTAATTTTAAATTTTTTATAATTAAATTAAAATTTTAAATTAAACTAACTGTGTAATTACACATGTGCAACCAAACAGCACGTTTGTAATTACAGTATTATGATAAACAAACAGGTCGTTGTAATTATAATACTGTATAATTACTAGACTGTGTAATTACTAGGGTAATAACTACACAAATTCCAATTACCAGGTGGCTTTCCAAACAGGCTCTTAAGTTAATGCATATTTGAAATATAAAATTATCCTCCACGGCTCCATAGTCTACAATCCACTAATAATTAAGTTTACACACTTTAAAGTTAGTAAGAATCTAGTTGCTAGCTTGCTATATACTACTTTCTCTGTCTCAAAAAGATTGTTCTTCTTTCCTTTTTAGTCTATTCCAAAAAGATTATCCCTTTCTATATTTAGAAACAATTTAACTTTATGGGATAATTTACAACCACACAAATATTTAAGGCTTATTTTGGACCACACATTTTAAAAATCTTCCTTTATTTCTTAAACTTTGTGTCAAGTCAAAAGAGGATAATCTTTTTGGCGTGGAGGGAGTATAAAGTATTACCAGTAAGATTCCCAACTCCAAAAAAAAAGGGGATTAACATAAATCAATTCTGCACAAAAGTTTCAAAAAGTTACGTTCTGAAAGAGAGTGCAATCTTAGTATACTCCCAATCTATATCTATATATAATATAAAGCTAGGCATAGACAAGGTGATGTGATATCTCTCTATGACCTCCTTTTCTATTTATCTTTTTTCTCATTTTTTTGGCATTTTTCACTTATTCTTTTCATTCAATCATTTTTAAAAAACATCCAAATTCATTATTAAATGACAAACAATCGGTTATTGAGAGTCCAAAAGTCACTATGAAAGATTACAAGCGTTACAAGCTTGAACGTAAAAACAAAAATATGCTATATGCAATAGTTTCTTTCTTGCAAGGGAACTCTGAGACCAAAGCTTTGATCAGATGGCTCGGTCCCCTTCAATCCCCAATATGCAAGGTAAACACTTTACTATGTAAATAAACATAAATCGGATTCTCATTATCCTAAAAAGTTCATCTTTTGGGTCATCAAGATTCAAGTGAAGTTCTTTTTTGTTTTTGTGATTTTTGCATGGGGTTTTTAATATTTTATTGAATTTGATGATCCTTAAATTGGTTCTGCTGCGGATGAAAATTCAGGATTTTGGTATTATTGTATTTGCTCCTTTTTATTTATGTAAACATTTCGGTTCAGTTTACTTTTATTCACAGTCAGATTGAACCTACCTCTAAATACAAATATTATTTTATTTTTTTGGTTTTTCATCTGCTGTCCAATATCCGCATTGGAGTTCGATAATATGAATTCGCACAACGTAAGGCCCATTCGGGGAAGGCACTTCCTACCAAGGATTATTGCTGAGGATCAGCGCCATCCCACCACATCATTTGGTGGTACAAGTAACTATTTGAGGTATTCATTTCATTACAGTCTAAATACAAGTATTTGAGGTATTCATTTTCATTACAGTTTTTGGGACTCCGTTAGTTTCTTCTTCTTCTTTTTCTTTTTTTCTGAGGACTGGTTATTCAAATAAATTTGTGTCCTACTGTCCATTGTGTTGGGAATTCAGAATATGAGAGCTAACGTGTTAAAATTCCACTGGGCATAGATTTGGTTATTAATCTCTTCTTTTTTTGTTTTGAAATATACTTACCTATATTTATGAGATGCGTGATTACTAAAATAATTAGCAATATTGTTTATAGGTTATAACATTTAATTTAAAAATAATTTTGGTAGCAAAATATATGTTCTTACAAAATACTAATAACAATCTCTTATATATATATATATATATATATATATATATATATAAATAAACTAGGTATAAATAAGGTGATGTGGCAACTTTCTATGCCATATAACCATTTATTTTTTTCTCCTTTTTTTTTTTGAAATTTTTCCTCATTTCAAAATTAATGTGCTATATATTCAAAAGCTAAAAATCACTCTTTAATTTTATTAATTACACCTCAATTTTTTTTAGAGAAAATTAGTTAAAAAGGGTCATTACAAAATGAATAGAGGTACATAACCCTCATATAATCCTCTGTATATATGGCTCTGTTATATTTTGCAAGGGGCCATTTCCTCAATTTTAATATAACTAGTATTCATACCCGCGCGATGCGCGGAAAATTTGAAGAATATATTTATGACAAATTTTAATCTGACTTGTTTAAGTACATTGAATCATATAGTATTACTTTAACAAAATTCAATTGTCATCTTATCTTCTAATGCAATGTATTTAATAACAAAACCTTATGAAGTTAGAAAAGACGGAAGATAAGTGCTAGGATATCTTGTTAGTTTCTTAAATAGGTATAGAGTTTCTTTTACTCCCTTAATAATATTTTTATTTAACTTTGATCAAAATTATATCATGATTTTCATGGGTGACAATCATTTTTTCCTCTAATTTTGCTTTAAAAGTTAAACACCTCCCCCTGACTTTAAACAACGACATTCCCCCCTCCCTCCTCACCACCACTCCCGCCTGCCCCCACCATCTCAATTGAACTTTGAAGTACCCTTTTAGCCTCTATTATTGACCTTTTTCTTGTTTTAGTTTTTTAATATTATGATATAACTTTTTCTACCCCCCACGCCCATCTCAATTGAACTTTTAAGTACCTTTTTACCCTTTATTATTGACCTTTTCTTGTTTTAGTTTTTTAATATTATGATATATATATATTTTTTCTCTTGGTGACCCCCCCCCCCCCCCCCCCCCCCCCCCCACCCCACCCGACCCTTTTCATTTTTTAACCATTAGTAAGAACTATTTTCAGTTGCATATGATAAAAGAACAACTATAAGTAATTTCTAAGCAACTTAATTAATGAGGAAAAAGATTATTTATCCTCCCATATCTCTTGGCAATTATATATTGGAATCATGAATCCAACGATATCTCACGTTTGTGGTCCGTCTCTCATATCCATTTTCTTAAAATTCTAAATTCTTCACTGATTAATTAGATGTATATTAGATCTATTCTCTAAAATTAAATACAGCGTCTGAAAGTACCAAACATATATTATGGACTTAACTGTACTTATAGAATAAATGAAGTCAAAATATGAAAAATAACTTTTGAACATGTATAATTTTAATAATTGAGCATAATAACATTTTAATTAGAAATTATTCGTATAAGTAATTTTGATGTATGTAACATAAAAAAATAATTATTAAAAATAGTTATATAGATTATAAAAATTCCGTAATGAATTTCAAAAAATGATATAGTTAGAAAATATTACATTAATGGTAACCAAAGCTCTAATAATTTAATATATTGCCCTACTGTTTATCAATTAAGTCTTATAGTATTTTTAGTTAAATTATCTTATCTTTAAAGTTAATTCAAAGTATACACACCCTTATAATATTTATTTTCATTATTAAATGTTTTAAGAATGCAAAAATCATCAAAATGCACACAAATTTAAATTAACTATATTCAGTTTAAATTCTAATTCAAACATTAACGCAAGCGTGTAATTCTTTTTATTTATTATGTTAAGCTAGCCATTAATTCAATTCAATTTCAAATATTTTATCTTTTAATTTAAATAAATTTTTTATGCAATTCAAACAATATTAGCTTTCAAGTCAAATTCAAATTCCTTTATCTCAATCAAATATTATTACTGTAATGCTTATTAACTTGTTTCAATACTGGTACATACATGGTTTTCTCTTGATGTGACACTCGACTTCATGTCCTATGACTATTATCCTTCTTCTCGTATAGGTTTTATGTATTAAGATATCCGTAATTATTTTCATTATTTGATATTTTTAGTTTTTAGCTGGATTAGCTTGCCAAAAAAAAATAAAAAATCTAGCATATATTTTCAATGTTTTATTTGAAAAGTCAAACATACATTTCATAACTAAGTTAATCTTGTTAGATATATGTTATTTTGAAATTCAGCGTGCATTTCATGTTTGTTAGCTAACAACAATTTCATATTTTTTAATTGTGTGTGTGTGTTTTTTTTAACTTGATCTTTTTGTTCAAATACCTGACACTTTGAATTTACCATGGTCATACTATTATTTTATTACGTGCTTCTTTTAATATGTTGTGGAATTATTTCTTAGTTTTAAGACTTACTAACCAATCAAATTGTATCTTTCTTTTGATTGATGTTTGATTATATTAAATCTAACTTCTAAATCTTGCAAAGCTTGCACGTTGAACCCATACTTTTTAGATTTTTGTTGTCCTTTATGTTATTTACTCAGATTCAAAGACTAAATTATAAAGCCAATTGATATTATTGGTTTTGGTGAGAGAAGAATTATAAATTACTTCTTATATTATATTGGTTTAATTCAAAAGGAGGTAATGGCAAGAAAAAAAAAGTAGTGATAATTAAATGTAAATTATACATAGATAAATCAAAGACAAATACTTGAGATATATATTTAGATGTATTTAATCAAATTTATAGTTTGGCTTAGAATATAAATAGTAACGTATCCTAGACATTTGATTAATTTGAATATAAATGGAATCCATCCAAATAATGAAATCAACCCCCAAGGAAACTGTCAAACAAAAAATGAACTTTCATCTTTTGATTAATCGAATATTGATATTACAAATTCTCTTTAGACCATCTTGTTGAAGACGTTCATGCAGCAATATTAGTTGATAAAAATACTTTTTTAGGTAAATGCTACTAATAGTCTGTTTAATAGAATCTTTGTGCTTACTATTGATCGCAAAATCTTGTTCAAAGAAATTAAAGATGAATGCACATAACTTAAACTCTGAGAATAAGAGTAAGAATTTTTTTTCTTCCGGAGTGATGTATATATATATTAAGAAAAAAATCAGATGTTCAAGTAATATGTGCTTCTTTATACACGAAACTTTGTGCATGACTCTCTCTAAGCACGAACCGCCTATTAAGTTTCATCATGCTACCTTATCCATCCATGACTTCTCGTGGTAACAGCTCCACTCTAATATCTTGAGCCTTGTCAATTGTCAGTCAAAATTAATCTTTTAAAGTAATAAATTTGAGACATTGAGAAACAAACTCAATTAATCCTCATTGGCGATAGGAATTTATCTTGAGACTTTCTACTGCACATAAATCCAATAAAAATGCTGTAGAAAAGTTGAAATGCACCAACAAAAACAACAATAATCAATTTACATAAGTAGTGTGATTAGAAACGTGAATAATGAGGATTGTAATGCGTTAAAACAAAAATAAAAACTACCCCTTTAAAGAATCTAGAAAGTAAAAAAGCGCAGTCCGGTGCCCTAAGCTCCCGCTATGCGTGGAGTTCGGGAAAAGGCCGGACCACAAGTTTATATTCTACGCAGCCTTACCTTGCATTTTTGCAAGAGGTTGTTTCCACAGCTTGAACCGTGACCTCCTAAAGAATCTAGAAAATATCACAAAAGAAAAGAAAGAAGAATGATCAGGAGCGAACCAAATAATTTCAATAAACAAATGAAAACAATATGAAGAATAAGAATTATAATTTTCATATTATTGTAAATGAAAAAACTGCTGAGCTTTGAATGTTGGCTCCCACATTAAGGGATTAAATAGGAAAACGAAAAGGAGATATGGATAAGGATAATAGATTCAAATTTCAAAAAGATTATATTTCTATTCAAAAAATTTACATTTAATTTCAAACACGTTATCTTTCAATAAATATTATTATATAGCATAAACATTGTACTTATCTATTTATACTAAAATTCCGAAATGTTTGCTTTGGTCTCCTTTTTTAAACTCGATTTGCCTTATCTCCAAATAGGAGATAAACTCAAATTTTAACAGATCATTTCAATTTCAAATGAGAATATATATTTGTAGTCTTGTGTTTAAATTTTAAATTATCAAAGCTATCACATTTTTTTTTACTTTAAAGGACAAATAAATATGTATGTCATAGGCAACACAATTGTTATCCACACCCCAACCCCCATCAATTTGTTTCCACGCCTAATGCCCCCATCCCTCCTGCTCTTATTTTTGTTTTTCTTCATCATGTTAAAATATGCTTCTTTAAGATGATAAATAACCACATAAAAGATTAAAAAAAATTTGAATAAAAATTCTACGAAATCTGAGGACTAAATTTTTGATGTATCCAAATTCGAATTTCTTATCCAATTCAAAATTTTACATTTTTATTGGATTTAATTTGTATTATCGGAAATTGGCAGGAATACTAAATTATTTGTTAGTGAGTAATTGATGTAATTTAACATCCAACTCATTCTTGTTATTTTCAACTCACTTCTTTTAAAGAATCAATTTAATATCGAATAATCCATTTAATATAATACTGCATTTTAGTTTTGATGAATGGATTTGTTACGATAAGTTTAGATAAGTTCCATATATTTAGGCTTAGATAAGCTTGATGTATTTAAGCTTAGATAAGCTTTATTGTTGAAATTTTCAGATTTATCTTTTTATTCAATTTCAATTTATTTTTATTTTTTCATTCTAAATTCAAAAATGTTATTACAATTCTCATTAACTTTGTCTTAAAATTGCCAAGTGGCTTGTTTTTAGCTTGCCACTTGGCTTAACCACATTGCTTGTACCTCTCCTTTTTTATATATATAGATTGGCAATAAAGTCTATCCACCTAACGAAATACTAATGCAGCCTATATACCTTGCCCATCTGCCTTTCCTAATTGAAAACTCAAACTACGCTGAATACAGTCTACAGCTACAATATTTAATTAAATAATGCATGTAAAACTTAAAATAAATGGCCATAACCTAATCGAAGAACTTGAAGGGTTCTTTACCAAATCTTGAGCCCCAGTATATATACGCATGCTTACCATATAATCATATCTAGCATTTGATGATACATTTTCATTTAGTCTGCTTAGGCCATAACTGATTTTCATTTAAATCTGATCATTAATCCCATTTCAAATTAAAAAGCACTTAATACATCATATCAATCCAATAAATGTAATTTTACCGTTATCTTCCTTGTGACTTGTGAGTAATTACTCATTTATTTTTCCAATTTTCATGTATCACATTCTTTTTTATTTAATCCCAATTATGCCTAGAACTCTAACTTGCGTACATTAGTTAGCAGCAGCTTGACAGTCACATATTCAGCGGCCTTTAAATATTGGCATCACTCACACACCAATTGTCACTTCCAAACAAGCTTTGCGTTTTAGGTTCGTGCCTATATATGTCATAGTGAAGCTCTTTCTTCTTTTATTGCTCTTTTTCGTTTTTATTGTCTTTTTATTTCATTTTCTTGTGGGATATTGCTTAACTTGCATAAGAAATTGCAGGATTGGGATGAGTTCATTTCACTGAAGAAGCTCAAGCTAATAGTTAATTATCTCTAGGTTCGTTTTAATTTTTTGGGAAAGTTTTATTTTTATTTGTTATTGGAGATTCATATTATATTATATTATATTATATTTTGGACATATTATTTAGCCATTTTATTTGTTGCATCACAATTCCATATTTATACTTTAGCTAATACTTTGTAGGTTGTTGGATACCAAAAAAGACGAGGCAATAACACATTGAGGCCCAGACAAAAAAAAATCCTTCCTTCCTCATCAAAGTTTGTTTCTTCGCTAAAATAGTTTACTTTTTATACTTTAGTTCCATAATGAATAATTTCGAAAATTGTAAGTGCATGAAACTTCATGCAGATTAAGATGGTTTTAAATTTGTACATATCTTGCTCATAAATATAGACATGGTCATTTGATTCCTAAAATAAAAACGTGATGCAACTTGAGCCTTTTCGAGGAATTAAAGAAAACCAAAGTAAAAAGGAAAAAGAGAGTTTTGTGATGTAATAACTCCTCTACGTTACAGTGATGTCAATAAGAATTGATATTAACAATTAATTTGTGAACTATGAAAATACAAAGGAAAAATTAAAATATATGTGAAGAAGAGGAACGGCCAAAAGGTGCAGATTTATCTGTTTTGTATTTTTGTATTTTGTTTTTGTTTTTTACTGATTACCGGATGGTTAACAAAAAAATAACACATGTTGTTACTTTATTTATTTATTTATTTATTTTTCTTGTATTATACTGTTACAGTACCTAAAAGGAAGGATGATATTGAACTTGAAGAGTGCATCATCTAGCATTTGAAAACGCTCAATATATGGGTGAAAAGAGAGCTCGAATACTTACGACCTTTTCACCTTCTCATACCTGATCAAATTTTAATATCATTGCAAGCCACACTTTATAAAGCTAATATATTCAAATTTCGTTGAACACAGATTTGATTATTGATCTCTTTCTCTTGAGAAATATATTTACGTACATTCAGGAGATGTGCGAAAACTAAAATAATTAGCGATATACATTATATTTTCTTAGATATGAAGAATGCTTTAAAGAACTATGATAGTAAAATTATGTTTGACTTTTAAAATAATAAATAAATTTTATAAAATGAGCATTCACATCGCGCGAAGCGCAGACATTTTCACTAGTATATATACTACGACTGAAGTGATTAGGGTTGCTCAATTTTAAAGCCCTAGATGACGTTATGTAATCAATGTTTAATATTGTAAATTCCTAGTAATTAATGGATAATCGGTTAATCCAGTATAAAAAATTAGACAATCCATTCCCCTAAGTGTGATGGTTAACTCGCGGTAAGTTCATCGAGTAGTGCTTTAAATTGTATCTATCACATCAAAGTTATTAAATTATTTTTTGTAATGAAAAAGTCACTCAGTAGAGATGAAGAGTTGGAACCTAGGGTGGAATGGATCTTGAAGCTTTCAAGACATAATAAAAATATTTGGACCAAAATGGGGGTTTTGCCTGACAAAATTGCTGTGAAAAGTTGGCTAGAGTGCATTTGTGATGTGGGACTCATGAAATAAAAAACAATATTAAGTAAGCTAGTGAATTGGGATATGCAGGGGCACATTGCGGAGCATAAAAACAATAGAAAAATGGTGGTCTAATAACTGCAAATGTGGGAAGTGCTAAAGTGAACATTTTCTTCACACCAGTAAGTAATGAATTGAGACAGCAAAACAAACATTGGAAAGACAAAGCAGAACATTGTTGTAATTGTCAATTCACGTGGGCACACGATAACGAGTCTTGGTGCAGCTGAGGAAGGTAGAAATGAAAATCAAACTAGACCTGCTAACTCGGAGACGTATCTAGTCCTGTGAATAGTCCAGTCATGATGCAAATTCAACTCTTCATAACAGTTGAGAAATGAATCAGACGGTTATGGTGATGCGGATGTGCCTGCAGATCAGATTAATGAGGGCCACACTATGGAGAAATGTGCTGAAAGACTTTGGTAATTGAAGGACTGTGCAGTGCCTCTCTGCTTATTCCTTTCTGATTATTATTATGATCGGCTTGGTACATTGATTGATACAAGTATGCTACAGGCTACTTTTGTGAGAAAGCAATGAACATTTGCTCTATCCTGTACCAATAATGCTTAAGGAGCTGTTTGGACATAGTCTGAAATCATGGTTTGGTTTGAAATCATGTTTGGATACAGAAGCGGACCTACATGGAAGGGTGGGAGTGTACGTGCACTCCCACCACTTTTAATAAATTTTTAGCCTATTTTTAGGAAAACAATAAGCATTAAATGAGCTTGCTGCATTCGAACCTGCACTGTCACCACATGTTGCATAGCCTTAGCCACTGAGCTATCTCTATCATTTGCTTCACTGTGTTAAATTTTATGTATTTCACATATTTGACCTATATATTTGTATTTTCACCAGTGCTACGCTATTAGTGACCAGTCCGACACAATATTATCTCTCAGTCGTCATTAAAAAATTTGTTGGCGTTTATGTTAAGATAGTAGTGCCCCCGATGTCTTAAAATCCTAGGTCCGCCTCTGTTTGGACATGTAATTTGGATATCTTAAGTTGTATTTTCTCTTATAGGCATAAAAACTCACAAGTTGTGAAAATTATCAAAACATTTCTAATTCTTATACAATCTTACCAAATGAGCAAGTCATAGTTCATAACAAAATTAATATGCTACTAGAAGGCCTTTCTAAAAAATACAACATCAATTGATCAAACTTTAGTTCAATAAAAACGAAAATTTATCATGAATAGTAATGTAACCACTCTTCAATATAATCCTCCCATATGGTAGACATAAATAAAGGTTGGTGGAAGTTAATGAGGTTGGTAAATGGTTGGTGGGAGTAATTGTTAAAAATATTTACCAACTTGGTCTTTTTTTATAAAATATAAACTTATGGGTCAAATTTTATATTTAAAATTTTTGAAACCATGGTTTCAAACCCCAAATCATGTCTTTTTGGATGATTTGGGGTTTGAAACTATGAGATGAAATGCATGTCCAAATGTTGATTTTGTCTCATGGTTTCAAACCGTATGTCCAATTTGAAATCATGGTTTCAAACCAGCGTTTGGTCATCAATTTTCAGTCATGATTTGAAACCATGGTTTGAATCCAAATCATCCAGAAAGCATAGTTTGGGGTTTGAAGCCATGGTTTCAACTTTTTTAAATACAAAATTTAACCCATAAATTAATATTTTGTAAAAAAAGACCCATAAGTTGGTAAATATTTTTAACAATTACCCCCATCAATCATTTACCAATCTCATTAACTTCCACGAACCTTTATTTATGTCTACCAACCTTTAATTTATGTGGGAAGATTATATTAAATATTAGTTACATTACTATTCATGTTAAATTTTTGACTTTATTGAAGTAAAGTTTGATTAATTGATGTTGCATTTTTAAAAAAAACCTTCTAGTAGTGTACTAATTTTGTTATAAACTATGATTTGCTCATTTGGTAAGATTGTATAAGAATTGAGAATGTTTTGATAGCTTTCACAACTTGTGGGATTTTTATGTCTATAAGAGAAAATGCAACTTAAAACATCCAAATTGTCAAACATGGTTTGAAACCATGGTTTGAAATTTCAAACCATGTCCAAACGGGGCCTAAGTATGATTTCATTAAAAAAGAACTCAGTGAAGACTCGAAACCTACAAATAATGCCTAACAGCTGAAGACTTTATGCACAACCAGGATAAAGGCTAACTCCGTCTTTTTGGATCTTTGTAAGCTTAATATGTGCTTCTCATCTTTTTCTCTGTTGGAAGATGTTAGCTTACGAAGCAAAAGCTTTATCCTATTTTTCTGTACTCTTTTATATATGTTAGTTTTCTTGGGTATATGTACAAGTTCAGTAATCAGTATTGGCATTTGTTGCAGCTATTGGTTACATGATATTATTATTTTTTTGGTTTTCCAACCCGGTGTCCGATACCCAAAGAGGGGTGCGACTAATCATGATTCACACCGGAAAGTCCCACTTTAGGGGATAAAGTGTTTCCTAGCAAAGATGGCTCTTTTTTTTAGAGCTTGAACCCGGCGCAAAATTACTAATTATGTTGAAGTATACTTAGTAATGCTAGATATGGCATTATTTTTCAGTACGTAGTAAAGCTTCTTGTTTGATGTCATCCATATTGTGGGAATAAAGAAGGCCAATAGCAGTGACGCCGTGTGACCCTATAGTAGTACTGATCAAATTCGGACAACATCACAGCTTTAAATTTCTGCTAAAGTTGGGATGCTCCGCAGACTTTTATATCCTAGTCTGACTAAAGAAACTTTTCCAGTAGTTATATATATCCACAAAAAAAAAAAAAAAAAAAAAAAAAAGAATCCTTGAACTAGTTGGTCTATAACTAATGATGCATTCAGGGTGCTACTCAGACATATTTTCTGAGGGGTTTTATTTGCTTGTGGTTGTGAAACCAGTCTATTAGCTTATCCTTCAAATTTGATTTATGACGTGACAGGCTCATCTGTTGCAGTTATTTCGTGTTTTTCTGGTCGGAGTTTGATCATTTCCGATTAAGGTCGGCTTGCTCTTTACTTTTTAGTTTTCTTTATCTTCCAGTCATATCTCAACTTGGCTTTAGCATTTCGGTGACCGTAATGTCTTTTAGATTCTCAGAGTTGGTTTGAATTTTGCCTGTGATTCTATATTGGCTGAAATACTATCCAAGCATATGGCTAGTGTTATGGACAGCTGAGGAAGGTAGAAATGAAAATCAAACTAGACCTGCTAACTCAGAGACGTATCTAGTCCTGTGAATAGTCCAGTCATGATGCAAATTCAACTCTTCATAACAGTTGAGAAATGAATCAGACGGTTATGGTGATGCGGATGTGCCTGCAGATCAGATTAATGAGGGCCACACTATAGAGAAATGTGCTGAAAGACTTTGGTAATTGGACTGCAGTGTATCTCTGCTTATTCCTTTCTGATTATTACTTAGTCTACTGAAACTGTTTATGATCGACTTGGTACATTGATTGATACAAGTATGCTACAAGCTACTTTTGTGAGAGAGCAATGGACATTTGCTCTATCCTGTACCAGTAATGCTTAAGTATGATTTCATTAAAAAAGAACTTAGTGAAGACCAGTGGCGGATCCAGGATTTTCATCCTGGGTGTTCGGAAACCGCTGAGCTAGCCTTTTCCATGTTGTTGACGGTGTTCAAAACATATATATCTACATAAACTCAGAAAATTTACCCTGGCCTACCTTTAAATTCACCCAAGACTCAAAAACTACAAATAATCCTAACAGCTGAAGACTCTATGCACAACCAGGATAAAGGCTAACTCCATCTTTTTAGATCTTTGTAAGATTAATATGTGCATCTCATCTTTTTCTCTGTTGGAAGATGTTAGCTTACGAAGCAAAAGCTTTATCCTATTTTTTCTACTCTTTTATATATGTTAGTTTTCTTGGGTATATGCACAAGTTCAGTAATCGGTATTGGCATTTGTTGCAGCTATTGGTTACATGATTATTAGTTTTTTGGTTTTTCCACCTGGTGTCCGATACCCAAAGAGGGGTGCGACTAATCATGATTCACGCTGGAAAGTCCCACTTTGGGGGATAAAGTGTTTCCTAGCAAAGATGACTCTTTTTTTTAGAGCTTGAACCCGAGGCCTCTGGCTAATTATGTTGAAGTACACTTAGTAATGCTAGATATGGCATTATTTTTCAGTACGTAGTAAAACTTCTTGTTTGATGTCATCCATATTGTGGGAACAAAGAAGGCCAATAGCAGTGACGCTGGTAGTATGGCTGTGGTTCATAAGGATGAAGATTTGGTTGGTATGGATGATACCTTAGCTAGTTTTAAGAAGAAGTTGAAGGGTCCTAAGAAGGATAGTGGATCTGTGTTGACTATTGGGAAAAGTTCGAGTAGGAGTTCTAGTAAGTTAATGGTGAAATCTCCAGATGGGTCAGCGAAGGCAGCGGGAAAGATTGTGGAAACGGGTCAGTCGGATGTTGAATGTCTATCTGAAGGGATAATCGATAAAGGTTTTGAGAAAGGGAATAAGAGAAAAGGTAAGAGACCAAAGGTTGCTTCGGAGCTGAAGAAATCGGAGATAT